>NC_064410.1:53638000-53996500 GCF_023375975.1 Astyanax mexicanus | reverse complement strand
TATTGCGGTTAACCGCGAGACCCCCCCCCCCACTTTTTGAAGGAGGAGCTTGTCCGCCCCCCCCTTCTCCATCCATAGATCTATTTTAGGGCTGGCCCGAATAGCGGTTTTGAGCTCAGGATATTCGGCAGTAATCGGTAGCGAATATTCTAATATTCGTTTTAAAAAAAAAGACGAATTAATCCACAGCAAAATTTTCCACTGACCCCCGGCCCCGAAAAAAATATATTTCTCACCCCTTTCCTCGGGCTCAAGGCTCAAGAAGTCTGTGATAGGCGTCTGTTTTTTTTTTTATTCACACTCTTCTTATTTCTCATTAAATATCTACTAGATACAGATTATATCTGTACAGTATCATTTATTTCACTTCCCTCCTGAATATTTGGAGTGCATTATGTCTCCTTATGTTGTGTAGTTATGTAGTTTTCACCCCAGAATTTCTGCTGCCTCACACCAGGCTTCGGCTGCATCGCAGGGCAGGAGCGCAGCTGCGTTACGGCTATTTCGTTTGAATTGTGCAGTGCAGAGTATTACAGATTTTGTATTTTTGCACTTGGGCTATTAGCTCAATATTAAATATTTCGTTTGTTTATAAATTATTTTATATTCTTAAACCATGTTAAATTATATTCGATTGGAGGAAATTAATTCAGACATCATTTCTTTTTTGTCCCGTTACCGTTCCGCAAAAAAAATCCTTCTTTTAATCCCGCATCAGCCCGCCACATACACAGTTTTGCCGCACCTGCCCCGCGGTCCTAAATAAATTTAATAAATTACATTTAGTGCTTAAAATTAAAAAAAATATTTATTAAAACCGCGCTGAATAGTGCGGTCACGTTTCTTACCACATTACAAAAAAAAAAATCGGTGTGTGTGCGCGCGTGTCGGTCCATTCTCCGCTCCTTTTTTGTGCTTAGGGTTTTTTTGTTGCGTGCATGAGAATCACTGCGTGATTATTACAATTTTCTTAACTATTTATTAATGTGCTCCCACATCCTCTGGATTGATTAAACTCCTGTTCCCGCCAATAACAATTCAGTTCTGTCTGTGCCGCAAGATATCCTGACGGGACCCGCGTCATATAATATGTTGATTAAAATGTCGTGACGTTAAGAAATCGGCTCGCAAGAGACAACCGACCAAAAAAAAAGACATTAGTTCCATTTTAAAATAATAGAAACCTGTCCTTTATGTTTGACAATTTTTGTTTCACTTTACTTGTCCTTACTCATCTGAAGTTTATTTATCTGAACTGAGTTTTATATGGTTATATTTGTAGCGGTTCTGAACTCAGTTCCGCGTGCTGTGAAAGAGACAAGGCGCAGCGCATTTTACCTCAGACTTGGTCAGATAACAACATTTCAGTAAAGATGGTGGTTATAGTTTTATATCATTGCTTTGCTGTTTGAACTGCACTTCAACCAACCTTACTATTTTTACCAAGACTGAGGCGCAATGCCGCGCGTTCTCCGCGGTGCTCACGCAGAACAGCCAGCAGCCAGACAATGAATTAATATATTTTACTTTCTCAAAATGTGACCACGGAACACCTTACATGGCTCTATGGTTTACCTTGAGGTGGGTGAATTAGTTTGATGTGTTGGCGAGAGGTGCAGACACCACTTTCCGGCAAATCTTGCAGATGATTCTCTTCTGTTCTGAGTCTTTTTCTTCCTTTTTTCTCAACTTACTGAGCCTGCCCTGTAGCTTCCATTTCCGAGCCAATATTAGTGCTGCTAATCTTCACTCTCTTCAGCAGCCTCAATGGAGATGAAGTGAGCAGGAGACTCCAGAGCTGTTCTGACCTCAATGAGTACCACACACCGCGTTTTGCTTAACCCATTCGCTGCCGCGCCAGTGCAGCGGCAGCACAGATAAATGACAAAAAATTTTATATTCGATATTATGAATTTTGAGATCGTTTGACACCAATATCTATCGCGATCAAAATATATTTGATATATTGCACAGCCCTATAGTGTAGGACTTACACTTGACATATTAATACTGAATTCACCACAGTTGTGCTTATATGGAGCATTTTACTACCGCTCAAAACGCAGTCAATCAGATTTGACAGCCATAAAAAATGCGGTAATGACGGTAATGAGCTCATCACCGCGGTGACGTCCCATAACCGCGGTATTGCGGTAATAAAATTATCGTCACAGCCCTAGTTTGAGTAAAATGAACATTGTTGTTTTATTCTATAAACTACAAACATATACCTATAAATAGCAAAATCAGAGAAACTGATCCAGAAACTGAAGTGGGCACTTGATTATTATATACAGCTTTGAAAAACAATTATGTTATTAGTAAGGGAGGTGTGAACTCTGTGGTAAGGCTCTGCAGTACTCTGATTGTGCAGCACTCTGAATTGATCATTTATCATGCTAATTCTGCAGGCGCCAGTCATTTATCTAGATTTACATTATTGATCCTGTGTGTCCCGGTGTTTACTCTGCTGCAGTTCTTCAGCTGATTGTGTGCGTTTGTGTTCATTTGTGTTTCTGTCTCTCTCTGCCTCTCTCTCCTGGGTGGGTGTGTTTAGGTCCAGGAGGCTAACGCCCATCTAGCAGAGCAGGATGCTGAGGTCACGCCGGTGCAGAGACGGATTGAGCCACGCTCGGCTGATGACTCACTCTCTGGTGTTGTGCGCTGTCTCTGCTTTGCTGACACCTTCCTCCGAGACGGTACACACACACACACACACACACGTCACCTCTGTGCTCTGCTGATTACATTACACTATCTGCATATATAAATGTGATCTAGGTCAGCTTTCCTGAAGGATATGGATATGAAGACCGCTGTCTTACTATATTTTCTCTATTACCTGTAATAAACGTATTTCAGCTCAGCAGTGGTTTATTCATTTGGTGATTAATTAGTTGAATCTGCTTTACTACAGTGGTACCAAGTCTTGGATTCATTGATCTAGTTTATTGAAATGAAACATTTATTTATGCAAGCTGAAATGTTTACTAATTAAAGTTTAATTCCTCCATGAGCCTCCACTGCTCGATTGGTTTCTGTAAGTAGTGTGGATTGAAGAGACCTTTTACAGAAGAAGAATGTCTGTCCGGTTACTCTGGGTTCTGCACGCTGCTAGCCGCATTTAACTTGGTGGACCTGCATGAGGCCTCCTGCAACGACTATGTCTCACATGTATTAGTACATTTTTAACAATATTGTTGTATCCTGAAGGAAAATATTTTTATGTCAAACACAACAGTTCTGTTAAAATGCCAAAACGTTCTTGTATTTTTGACAGGGAAATTACAAATTAAAGATTTAATGTTTGATTTTAATATTTCAGCATAAAAAAATGTAATCCACCTACTGAGCCCAATAGTAGGAACTGTGTTAACTTTATAAACATATATATACTTTTATACAAAGAATGAATTACTAAAGAAAGCAGAAACCAATTATGTGATAAAAATGTAATTAAATTAAAACGTAAATATGTTAAGCTACCTACCACTACCAGATCAGGAGTGTCCCTCGCTAAATTAAAGAACCTTAAAACGACAGAGCTCTTCAAAGAGAACTTACTCTTCTAACACTTCTAACAAATGAGCTATTCTAAACTCATTTCCTGCTCCACCTCCTCCTTTCCTCCTTTTCTATCCCAGTATTACACTTTTGGCCTCTATCAGGCTTTGCTAAATGTCTTGCCTCGGATTCGATGTCGTCTATTGCTAATGTAACTCATCATTTGTAAATCGGTTTGGATTAAAGCGTTCGCTAAACGCAATCTAATATAATTTTATAGTGCTGCCAGTTAATGTTAATAAGCAAATTAAGACAAATAAAACAGAGAACTGCTTATAGGGTGGTTAGAAAATTGAATAAAAACTTTTTTGACTACAAAAGACCTCCATGAAGTTTTAGTAGAATCTGAAGTAGTGGATTTGCCTGCCACTATAAATAAGCTCAGCTCAGCGGTGATCTGGATACTTTACAATAGAAGTTCTCTGTTTAAACCGTTTGCTCTTGGTGCTGTTCTGAATGTGTGAACTGCTTTAGAATATACAATCATACCAAAACACATATCTGACTGAGGCCAAACTGACTCGCCCAGGCTATTGTTTTCCTTTCTGAAAGCCTCTCTGCTGGATTTGGATCTGTCTAGTCGTTTCTGGACCACACACCCAAGCCCTGCCCTGTCTCCAACATCTGCAGAGGTCATTCTGAAACTCAAACAGTGTCTTAAACAATAGAGGCTGAGTGATGTCTGTCTTTACAGTAGGTCAGACGCTTGTTGGGGAAATTTTGAACTTAGAGTTATTGTTGAATTAATGAGGTGAATATGCATGATGTCTAATAGCTGTGGATTCATGTTTGTGAAGGGTTAACACTATTGGGAGTTGAGAAATTTGAGAGAATGGATTGCAGTTCTACACCTGCACTTAAAACTCAGATGAACCCGTGAAATTCTTTACGGACGGATACAGATGTGCTTTTGCGTAGGTGGTTGGAGTGTGTAATAATCCTCATTATTGGCAGCTGCTTTTGGCTGTTTTGTTCAAAAATGGAAGTTTCTTAAAGCATTTTTATTTGTCTTAAGAGGGAGAAAGTAAAACACATTTCATCACCCAGTACCTGCCATCGGTACGTCTAAGATGTCTACCATCTGAGCAACTCCAACTCCTTTTTTCTATAATAATTCTCTTTGTACATTTCTCAGGAACGCACCATGGCCCCACCATGTGGGCGGGGACGAACTCGGGCTCGGTGTACGCGTACGCCCTGGACGTGCCCTCGCAGGAGAAGTTTTCGGAGCAGAGTGTGGAGGCCCTGCTGGGGAAGGAGATCCAGCTGATGCACAGAGCTCCGGTGGTGTCCATCGCTGTGCTGGACGGCAGAGGAAACCCGCTGCCAGAGCCGTACGAAGTTTCCAGAGACCTCGCTAAAGCTCCAGACATGCAGGGCAGCCATTCGGTCCTGATTGCCTCTGAGGAGCAGTTTAAGGTGAGCATAGTGTCTGCAGTTCATCACTGCAAATATATAGAAGTCAGAATTCAGTGAATTTTTTATGTTAAGATCCTATTGTTGGTGCATTTGTAAAAAAGTAAGATAAACCAATTTTGCATTGGCATGGGATGGCAGTATGTAAACTGATCATGAAGTGTTGCCTCAGGGGACCACCAGAACACACATATGAAGAAGTCCTTTATATGAAGAAACTGATTTAAGTCTGTGATGCTTAAGTCACAAACACTGTCGATGCCATAACATAGCCAATATGTTTCTGTTATGATACAAACACACCGTAATAAACCTAGTTCTCCTTAGCCAGGACTCAAGGACCCAGTTCATTAGTTGGATTAGGTGTGCTGTGATGATATAAACTCTAAACATATATAAATATCAGACATCCCGGTTTGTCTTTTTGTCACGCTGTGGGTGTGACCACAGTGAAGACCTTCACAGTGATGTCAACTGCATACCTTCTTAAGTGATGGAACATTCCAAATATCTGATTGAGGATTGAGAAATGGTTGAAAGCCTGGACAGTGTTGGGTGTGTTGAGAGTTTGACATAGAAAGCATTACTACCCACAGTGGACAGTGCAGTGGGTGGTAATGGTTGTGACCGTGGTCTTCTGGCTAGAATTGTCTGTGCATGTAATTTCTGCAGATTCCCTCATCTGTTCACACATTCAGAGCACACGAGCAATCAGTTATGAGATTAGTGAATATGAAATGATTGCTAAATGTTAAATTAATTCACTATGATTAAAAACAGTTAAATGAAATTAGAAGCCTTGTAGGAGTTAACAAAAATGAGAATTCTCAAATTAACCCACAATTGTCCTGAGAGTATGTTAAATGGATCAAAAATACAAAGGAAATCCAAACGATAACATTTTTATTTGGTTTTAATGACAATTTTTTATCAAGTGTGGATTGACTTTTTTTTTATTATTTAAATAATGGTATTGAGATGTACACTTAAACAAAAAAAACCTCTTTTGGTTCAAAAAGGAATATAAAGAATCACCTCAACAGAAGGGTTTTAAAGTCTTTCGCATCTCTTTATGGCATTTGATTGTAGAAAGTGCAAAAAAAAAAAAAAAGAAAAGAAAATCAAATATTTTACAAAATGTATTTTTATGGTAATAAATGGAAATATTGCTCAAAATTCCTTCTTTTAGAATACTGTGACCTCTGAATAAAACTAAAATGTATGAAAACAATGTAAATGTCAGCGACAGTCTCTACAAGTAAGCAATTGTTAACAGTTTGTAAAGTTTTATAGCATTTGTTTTTTAAGCACTTTAACTGTATTTGTCTGCAGATTCCCGTTATGCGGATTAACTGACGTCTCTTTTGTTCTAGGTGTTCATGCTGCCTAAAGTTAGTGCCAAGACTAAATTTAAGCTGACGGCTCATGAAGGCTGCCGTGTGCGGAAGGTGGCTCTGGTGAACTTCAGCAGTGTGGCTTCTGAGGATTACTCTGAGAATGGCCTGGTGTGTCTCACCAACCTGGGAGACATCCACGTGTTCAGTATACCTGCACTGAGACCGCAGGTGCGCCACGACTGCATCCGCAAGGAGGACATCAGCGGCATCGCCTCCTGTGTGTTTACAAAGACTGGGCAAGGTATTTGTGTGTTTATATAAAACACATTTTATCCACAGTGAACATGTGCTTGTTAGTTGTTAATGCGTTAATGTTGCTCTGTAACAGGATTCTATCTGATCTCGCCCTCCGAGTACGAGCGGTTCTCTCTGTCTGCGCGGGTCATCACAGAACCGCTGTGTCAGGTGGAGTTTGATCGACCACATGATTCATCAGAAACCAGGTAAGACCTTTAACAGGAATTTAAAAAAATTATGTTGCATACCTATAAACAATAGCGTTCTTCTCTGAGCCTGAAATGTATTTTCTTAATTACTTTGACTACACTAATTACAAATATACTTGATTATGTGGGTTTATTCTATGAAACTGGTGCAGTTTCCATGTTGCAGATTTCAAACTTTTCATCAAGAGCAAATATTTTTTGTAGTTTATTGGTATATTTTGTGTGATGGGGTGATTTGTATTGAGCTTGAGATTCTGTTTTAAGCCTTACTCGGCTGGGATTAGTTTCTCAGGGGGACGTCTGTGAAAAATATTTCACACTTCTACTCGGTGATAAAACTCTTTCATCCAGACTGCAATTAAAAAAAGGGGAGGGGCAGTGAGGTGTTATGTATTTTATATATTTATTTATTTCAGTCACATGACATTTGCGTTCAGTAGCTCTTCCATTTCCACTCACTGTTGTGTTTACGTGTATCATATGTAAATATGGTGTATAAATAGCTATTTTATTTAACACAAGGTGAGACACTCTGAACGTGGGTCTGGACTGGATGGGACTAAAATTACCGGCAGTTCAGTAAAAAACAGTAGATAATTCTGCCTGTAATTTTATTTTTTAAGAGGACGTCTGAGAAAAACATGAACAGGGTCTTTAAGATGGGAATAAAATCACAGAGGACCACCCATAAAAGAGAAAATTACCCCAGAACCCCCTGAGAACCTAATCCCATCTGGTTATTGCTTAAGCAACAAATAGCAAACAATGTAAAGTGAATGGAACAGCTAGAAACAATGAAAAGCAAGTTGTAACAAAGTCATAAATGATGTCACTTCCTCTTTGTGATCTTTTTATTACAGACCATTTTTTTAAAAGAACAAAACATGTTAGTGTGACTGGATGGCAATTTAGCAGAGGGATGAAACAAAGCGGATATTTTTTAGTACTTTTTTTTTAAAGACGTGTTTCATATGTAGACAGGGATACAGGTTTGATAAAAACACATTGAAATACACAAAATTGTGTTGGAGAGTAAAAAAATGATTAAGTATTAGTATTTTCTGATGACAAATGAATGAACACTCTGAATCATGCTTTGAATAAGTGAATAATCTAATTAATAGGACACTGAGCATTTTTCATGTAGCTAAGACCGTCTATAGGAAACTGTTACTATTTTATATAGGGAGACTGTAATGCTCTGTATAATATAAATTATATCACTCTGTCTCTTCTAAAGAGCTGTTTGTATTGTACTGGGCTGAATTGGTGTTTTTAGCAGGTGTGTGTGTGTGAGAGATCTTATGTAAGGTAATAATCCCCTCTTGTGGAATAATTTCAGCTTCTGCACAACAGTTCCACCCCAGGCCAACGGCGCACACAAGACTCCGTCATCAGGAGAGAGCAGGTCTGCAGGGGAGGCTGAAGGTAGAACTTCTTCTCTATTTAAAACTCAAACAGCTGGAAAGTAGATTACAGTTTTTTAAGGACAGAAATGAGAAGTGCCTAGCAGATGTTTTCTTTTGGAGACTGCTTATGTAATGATATTTAATATGCATGATGTTTAAAGTCTACATTAATTTTCATGTTTTTTCAGAGTAAAAGGGAAGTGATTACATTTGAAGTTGTTTTCTGAAGTGGAGCTCTTGGGTTTTGATGTGATTTGTAAGAATGTCCTGATCAGGTTATTTTGCCCTCAGTCTGATTGGATCAGCTTGGTATCAGCTGATACTCAGCATTATCATACCTTTGGTTTTAGATTGCATGTGCTGCTAATTACTACTGAAACAAAGTCACTTCATTAGTTAGTAACATTTTATATAGTGCTTTACTTTTTTCTTAATTTTATTTACATTTTTTATCCCATTTTTCCCCAATTTACATGGCTAATTACCCAACCCACTCATTAGAACTCCCCCTATCACTAGTGATGCCCCAACACCAGGAGGGTGAAGACTAACTAGCACATGCCTCCTCCGATACATGTGAAGTCAGACTCCACCTCTTTTCAAACCGCTGCTGATGCAGCATTGCTGAGTAGCATCACAGTGCACTCGAAGGAAAGCGCAGCAACTCGGTTCTGATACATCAGCTCACAGACATCTTGTGCTGATCGATCACCCTTTGGAGTAATGTGGGGGGAGAGTGCCATCCACCCACCCAGAGAGAGCAAGGCCAATTGTGCTCTCTCAGGGCTCTGGTAGCTGATGGCAAGCTACATGAACAGGATTCGAAATGACGCTCTCCTGATCATAGCGGCAGTCCCCGTACATAGTCTGACTGTCCTACCTGACCATTTAGCTCCCTGTTTCTTTAAAACACTGCAGTCCAGTCAGTAAGTCAACCTGTGTGTATAGAAGTTTGTGTATAGTAGTGTTACATTGTTTTCTTGCTCCGCTGTAAAACAACAGTTCCACACTGTAGTCTCTTAACTGTCATTTACACTCGACAACTCTTCTCAATGCTGTTGGCTAGGTCCAGTAATGGCACCTTCAGGGCATAAGATGGTGCACTGAACCGAAGTGGGAGATCCTTATAGATGTGTATTTAATAAGCCTATTTCATTTCCTCTGTTGTACATCTCTCTCTTTCCTCTCTTTCTCTCTGGTTATCAGGAGTGTTTGATGAGGTGAGTCCTTTGTCCTCTTCTGCCCTGGATTCCCCAAACAGCAGCGCTGACATCACACTCGACACCACAGGAGAGCTCACGGTGGAGGATGTGAAAGACTTCCTAGTGTAAGTGGAGAATGTTCTCTTTTAGAAGGCTTGATAGGCACTGCCTTATTTAATCTTACAGGGTTCGTACCGTCAGGAAAAACCTGAAAAAGTCATGGAATTTGAAAATAGCAATTTCCAAGCCTGGATAGGTTTTGGGAAAGTCATGGAAATTTGGTCTATAATAAATCTTTGTGTTTCCGTTTATCGATGGAGAAAATATATTTTGAGCTACAAATACGTCAGTTTAGAGTTAATTCAGTAATTTAGCCCTACATAATGAAGCTCTCAGGATCTGACACACATTTTATTGTTAAAAAATGTCAACATTTCTATTATTCATTTTAGGCCTACTATAATCAAGTTTAATGGTAGTTTTAGTTGATTTTTGGTTTTATTGTCCATGTCTGCTCTGTTGTTTTAAAAATCATATGGTCATGACAATTTGCCTTGAGGATGTTGAAAAGTCATGAGAAAATCTTAGAAATTTATCAGTTAAAAAGTGTATGAACCCTGATCCTAGCTTATACCACTGCTTTGAAGAACAAATATGTATAAAATTATGATTAGTGTGTAAAATGGCTACGAAAGTCCAATTTTGAAACACTGGAAAGAGCTGTCCTCCTCACCAGACACAAAGTTCACATGGGTTGCCAGTACATTATATTACATTGCATTTGGCAGACTTTTTTATGCAAAGTGACATACAATTAATGTTCTACATTCAGCAACAGAGGACAAAGATTTAAGACAAACATTTTAGATAGGGCCTACAGGAGATCAAAGGGAAATTATGGGATAGATGAGGGAAGGAGAGGAAGAAGGAAATGAGGTTAGAAGTAGTCAGTTAGTTAGAGGTGTTAGGAGAGTGAGTGCTCTTTGAAGAGCTCTGTCTTCAGGAGTTTCTTAAAGTTTATGGTTAAGGACACTGAACAAGCAAAAGACTAGTATAAGAATTTCTACAATGGCAACATTTTGTAAATCAGTTGATATAAAAATATAAGACAGAAACTGACTCAAAATCTGACTCAAATGGATAGAAAACAGCTGTAGCACATCTGCTTCTTTGTTGTAACTGATGGAAGTCAATGTAAGCATTTTGCATGACTGCATTAGCCTGCACTGGGTTATTAAAGCAGCGAGTATTTGAGATAGATCCCTTTATCTATCGCAAATACTCGCTGCTTTAATAACCCAGCTGTACGTGGACTATTTTTAGTGTAATCGTGAAGTTTTAAATTACTTAAGATGTCCATTCCTACTCCTGAGATAAATTACTAAGCTAAGGTGTGTGTGTGTGTGTGTGTGTGTGTCTGATATTTCAGATTAATAGTAAATATTTGATGTTTCCTCAGGACTGTGGACGAGGCTGAGAATAACTTGAGGAATATGACAGAGGAAGATGGACGACCTTCTGGAATTCTCATCAACTGAGCAGAAATGACAACTGGAGGTAAGTTTCACCTTCAGCCTGGGAGCACTCCACTAAATCCTTTAGATCTTACTGGGGAGTGATCCTGCTTTGAGTCCAGATTTGGGTGGAGATTTGTTTTTGGATGGAGAAAGAGCCAAAGCAAGGAAATGAACCCCTGGTGAGTCCAGGAGCTGCATGTCTAAGTGTCAAGATCCACTATAGGCTTGATGCTTCTTTTGTAGTTGTGAATGACTAAACATTTTCCATTTAGTTTGGAACTCCATTAAACACCACAGGGGTTTTACTGCCGCTCTCTTTTTTTGATAAATTGCCACACAGTCAGTAACAGACCGCTCTTAAAGAACATGCAGGGCTGAAGAACAGTCCCAGATGCCGTATGCTGTAACAGTAGCTGACTTCACTCACTTTTCCCTTTTTGGAAACCCTAAGCCCCAAAATTAAAACCTTACTCATTTCTGCCCACGCGCCACATCAGTTTCAGTTTTATTTCCTCCACATCGAGCAGCAGTACGTCCTAAAAGTGTCTTGTTTTATTCTGAGAAAAAAAAATGACTGAAGGATGACTAAAGGAGGCTAAATGAGAATTTGTTCTTTTTCAACACTTACATGACAAAAGTCATAAAATAGCAGCAAGTAAATAGATGAAGGTTTTGCCTAAGCCAAGCTAGGGAATGGCCACATCTGTATATGTTGTGAGGTGTTATCTTGTACGTGAGCCTGAACACTGGCTTAGCATGCTGATGGTAAACTGATAGGAATTTTTAGATTAGAGATTGAGGGAGGTCTGATAGTGGGTCCTAAATAGATGGGATATTGCATTTGTTAAAATGGGTGTATATACAGCTCTGGCACAAAAAAATGAAAGACCACCTAAATTATGTTTATTGGATTTTACCAAATTGAAAAACTCTGGAATATAATCAAGAGGAAGATGGATAATCACAAGCCATCAAACCAAACTGAACTGCTTGATTTTTTGCACCAGGAGTGGCATAAAGATATCCAAAAGCAGTGTGTATGACTGGTGGAGGAGAACATGCTGAGATGCATGAAAACTGTGATTAAAAACCAGGGCTTATTTAACCAAATATTGATTTTTGAACTCTTAAATCATTATGAATATAAACTTGTTTTGTTTGCATTATTTGAGGTCTGAGACCTCTGCATCTTTATTTCAGCCATTTCTTATTTTCTGCAAATAAATGCTCTAAATGACTGTTTATTTGTAATTTTGGGGGAATATTGTCCTTAGATTATAGAATAAAACGAACATGTTCATTTTACTCAAATATATACCTATACATAGCAAAATCGGAGAAACCCTATTCAGAAACTGAAGGTCTTAGAAACTGAAGGGAAAAACATCCTAACCTTTAACAGAAATCAGTGTAAAGCATTTCTACTGGTCTAAATAAACATGTAAATGTATTAAAATGCTGAAACAAGGTTTCTGCAGCACAGAGAACAGATGCTGCTGCTTCCCTCTAGTGGACTTGTTGGGCAGGGCATGTCAGAGTAGTGCACTAAGGTCACAGAGGGAGCTATTTGGAGAAGTGCCTGTAATTATGCACCGCTGAACTGATTACATTATAATTGAAGATTATGTTCTGTTTTTCAGGGCTCTTACAGGAGAGGTGATGACTAATCTTCTGGTTTCTCCTAATCACAACTTGAGAAGGAGGATATGGCTCTGGGAATTTGGACAATGGCGGGAATGCTGCACGGTTCCTTGTGCCAGAATGTGGAATGTTTGACCTTTTGCCCTCTCCTCACCTCGTCTGTTCTCCCAGTGCGTTTCTTCCCTTCAACACTAACGCTGCTCTCACTGTGGGAGCGCCGGGGTGTTACTCCTAGAGCTTCAAATGAAGATCAGAGGTAGATCACAAGTGTTGCACAACATGCAGGCAAGAGGTGGTGGTCATGATACTTGAACTGACCATGTGTTCAAGTATATATGATCTTTTGTCTTGTTTCCTTTTGCTTTACTTTCTCCTACACATTCCTCTTTCCATGTGCCACTATGCCACTTTCTGCCTGTCCCCTCTCACTGTGTGTGCACCATTTTAGAGGGAGTGTATCCAGTATGAATTGTTTCTGTTGCCTCCCAACAGCTTTTTCAACCTTATCCGTGATGGTTTCTGCTGACACTCAGGAGGCCATTGAAAAGTTCATCTTATGGACCCTGTGGGTTTAATAGAATATAATAGATTTTTTTTGCCCTTTGCTCTCTTCCCTCTTATTTTGTCAATGGTTCCTGTGTAGCCACTCACCATTATGAATAATTCTGACAATTAACTGTGAACTATAGACGCTGAAGGAGCATGGTGTTGTAATCTTGCAAGTATTCTCATCAGTAATTAGCCAGTTTTGAGCTTTGAGTTTATTACTCATGTATGCTTTTGTTAAAGTATTAACAGAAAAATGAAGGAACTAATAATTACTGATTTTTCTATGTACCCTGTATTCTATAGAATAATTTTATACCACCCATTTAATTTGGATTTCTACTGTTTGTTTATTTTTATATAGAGAGATTATTTAGGAATTCTGTCTTTCCAAATCAGTGAATTTCGGAAACCACAGGTTCACTGTAGCTCATCCAGCTGATGATGAAGTGACTTAGAGAAGGAAACCTTAAGAAACGAATATTGTGCCAACAATGCAAAATGTTTTGCAGTGGATTTTAGAATTGACTAGGATTTTTTTTTCTTTTTACCGTCTTTTAGAAGTTAAACTGCTACATTTGCATCATGTTTTCCAGGGAAATTACGACATACTTCACACACTGCTTGGTAAAGGTTATACTTTTTTAACGCGGTCACTCATTTTCTGTAGTGTTACGCCAGTGGAATTCCTGTTTTTAGATGTCAATGGGACCTCACTAATCTTGTTCAATTAATCTGTATTTTTTTGTATATTTTTGTCTTTATTAAGAACTTTAACCTTTACCTGTTACATCCAAAATCCATAGCCTGTGAATCTGTATTTAATTTGTTTCTTGTGTAGAACTGTAATGAAGATTATAGCTATGCTAATGGAGAATGTTAATAAAGTATTTACTCCTTTAACTTGTGCTCTAATTTATATTTATTTTTATTTTGATAAAGCTGCCAGCTGGTTTTCTAGACAAATAAAATAGTTAACAAGCTAGCCTACCAGTATAGGCTAGCTTGTTAACTATCAACTGTTAATTGATATTTCAAAGGGTTTCAGTCGTGTCCATTTTTGCAGCCTTTATTTACACTATAACAAAAGTAACTTCTTTTTTTTATCAGCATTTGAATATTTAGAAAACATTGTTCTTATTTACAATACAAAAATATTTTACTCTGTATAACAAGAAAGTAATGTTCCAGGATTGCAGTCAGTTAAATTCAACCTCTCACCAGTGATTAGTCCATCTTGTTTTCCTTTTCTTAATCACCCTCCTCCTCTTCATCATTATCATCATCATCATCGAAGTAGCGCTCTTCAGCATCACGGTTTAAGATGTCCAGGTTATCATAATCTGGGTTCTCATCCACTTCACTGCAACACACATGATTAAAATAAATTAGACACCATATACAATCTAGAAGATAAAGTACTATGAAATGTATTATTGATGGATTAATTACCCACCATCCACTACTGACAATACTGTTGTTTACAAGGCCCTATTATTAATTTAATTTAACAATCATGTCTTACTTTCATCAGCTTGCATTAAATATGAGACCCAGATGGCTCTATAGCAACCTTATATCACAAACTAATTATAAAATAGTGAGAAGTCACTTCAGTTTGCTACTTGGGGTTTTGTGCTTTATCTGATTCTTTGTCCTGCTACCACATGTTCGTAAAGCTGCTTTGTGGCATCAGGTGGGAGGATAATTCACTTTTACACCACTGCAGTAAATACAGATCTCCTCCTCAATGTAAACATGTATTTTCTAACAAAGATGTAAACTAAGTAAAAAAAATATTAATACAGGGGCAACAAAAGTATGTGAACCCATCGAAATGTTATGTTTTTCTCTGAACATTTTTTCTTTATCATAAAATGTGATCTGCTCTTTATCCAAATCAGGGGTATAGAAAAACAACGTGGCTAAAATAATAACACCCATAACAGTGATAGTGAACAAGTATGTGAACCCTTGTGTGTTAATGAACTCAAATGCAAATTAGAGTGAAGTATTAACATACCTGCTAGAGTTTTGCTAGTTTGGGGGTGATGACTAGAGCTAATTTGACACTCAAACCTTGAGTTTGCTCTGTACAAGGAAGATCTGCATATGTGGGACATGCTGTTCCAGAAATGGCTTTCAGAGGCTCTATTAGACGTTGTAAATGGTTACCAAGTGACTTCAAAGCCTTAATTAGGCTGGAGAATGGCAAACAAACATTTAAAGACAAATTGACACTGGCTACGCTGCTAAGTTTTTTTTTTTTTTGATTTGACAGATTTTTGATTTCCCCCTACTAAAAATCAGACTACAGATGACAAAGAAAAACAGATGACAAAGGGGAATTTCTAGATTTTCCCCTCGGGGATCAATAAGGTATCTAGCTAGCTATCTATCTATGGAAATGGTTTAAAACTAGGTTTACCGGTACATTCATATCCTGAGCTGACACTGTGTCTACACAGCCGTGGAGTTACTCGCACTGATGGACACTTCAGGGGGTTTGTGACTGAAAATTGAGAACACACTAAATGAATTACAGAAAAGACTTTGACAAAGCAATTATTATATGCTTTATCCCACCGGGTGTTTGTGCCGAATATGCTGGAACTTTTTTCTGTACGAGCTCAGCGGAATGGTTAGGAAATATGTACACATTGGTCTGTGGGAGGCGCTGGTAACCAGGATAAGATGGATAGACACTTCAGAAATAAGTAGCATTTCCAGATATTTTAGATTAAAAAGATTAAATAAATAGCACCGGCAGAGAGACCATTCTACCTAGTACAGGTCAGTGGTAAATCATCAGAATTCTGAAGCTATTTTAAATGTACAGTTGCTATGTTGCCTTAAATCACCACTTGCTTGTTGGACTGCACTGTTATTTTTCTGGTTTTCAAATTTAAATGGCATTTGAGTCCCTGCACAACTAACCTGTAGTTGAAGTCCCTGTCTTTGCCATCCAGGAATCGCTGATGCATCTGACTCAGAAACTCTTCTCTCAGCATAGCCTTCTCTTCAGCACTGGGCTCCCACTCGGCCTGTCTAGACGCATTATTCTCTATAAGAACAGAAAGACAGTCCTGTCACAGAACATTTATTCACAAGTCACAGCTTTAAAATAAACATCACACTGTACAACTGAAGAACCAATAGTAATAGGATTGACTCTTCTTATGTTCTGACTGATGAGCTGAAGGTAGGACCTCCATAAAAGGGGGGGTCCCATTACACAAATCAATTTATTAATATTGCACATTTTACAACTGATGTCACAAATCAGCTTTACAGAAATGTGATCAGAGGACAGAGAATCAGGCAAAACACTGAACCCCCAGCGAGCGCGGAGGAAAGAAAACCTTGGGAAAAACCAAGACTCATAAAGGGGGACCATACTACCACTGGTCAAACAGCTTTTAAATTGATGTTTAAAAAGTCATACATTCAGACAGGTCTCATATATTCAGGTGTATAGCAACACCAGCTGGATGCAATGAGTTCATATAAATTTGGATGTATTCTGTAGTGGAGAGGGAGCAATTAGTCTCAGGCATGTTGTAAAAACTGGTGCAACATCTGGTGTAAAATCCAGCACCGCAAAAAAAAAAAAAAAAGAAAACGTCGTGGTAGTATGATGACGCTTTGCTGCTTCTGGATGACTTATCAGAACAATAAATTCTGCCCTTTAACAGAAAATACTGCAGGGAAATGTCTGATCAACAGGGTTTACAGGGGTATTTTCAAGCATACTGACTAATCACAGCTGTCATTTTGTTTATGTGGATAAAAAAATATGTTCATGTTCACATTAGGGCTGCAACTAAGGTTTTTTGAGAATTGATTTAATCTGTTGATCTGTTTTTCAATTAACCGATTATTAATTTTATACAAAGAAAAGAATGCACATACAGCTTTAAGTTAATAAATACTGATCTAAAATGAAATTAAATAAATGGACATTAGGTGATGCTGCCATGTGCTGAGAATAAAAGGGAAATGCAACATAAATATATTTGACCAGATATAAAAGATCAAAGACAAAAAATATTTTAACGCACAACACACTATTGTTAAACATATTAGTTTATATGAAGAATTATCCAGAGATTTACATTTTGATAATTTACAGATTATCATTATTTTTTGTGCTTGTATTTAAGGTGGAACAAAACAAAATAATTTACTAAAAAATAAAACGTCTTGTTTAACTACTTCAGCAGGCTCTAATAACATTGATCAAGAGAAAAAAAAATATCACGTCACTAATGTTAGCCTGACAAAATATGGCTTGCTTTGGAACTGCTGGTCGAGCTGCCACATTAAAGGTGGAATTTAAGGTGAAGGGGATAATGCTTTGGCTAATTTGTTTGCTAAATGTGAGTAAGATATAAATTTACTAAAAATGAGACATGTCTTATTTTACTACTCTAGCAAGGTCTATGAACATTGAGTGAGGGAAATAAAAAGAATTAACTGAATCTCCTTAACCCAAGGCTTCAAGTCATGACTTAACGTTGACACAAATTATTAAATTATTGCCAAATATTTTCATAATTGATAAGTTGTTGTTAGTTAATATTAAGCTAATATAAATAATCTAAAATCACAAATGATGCAAGTCAATTAGTTAATTTATATGCACTTCACAATCCGATTACTGTAGAAGACGGGAGTTTGTCAGTAATCTGATTAATGTGTTTAAATTTAACTTGGGTAATCAGATAATGGAGTGAGGTGGTAATCAGATTTTTACTTTGCAATCAGTCAATAAACTCACAGAATTTTGTTTACAATTAAATTATAACCATTCTGAAATATGAAAGTGCACATTAATAGTCATGTTTGCAAAAAACAATACAAAAACAGTATGCAGCTTGATATACATGACATTGTGCCCTGTTCCTGCTTTTATTCAGTTGAAAAGATTTAAATATTTCTCACCCTCCTCTTCCTCCTCCTCTTCCTCCTCCTCTGCACACTGCTCTCTGTCCTGCTCCTCCTGCAGTCGGTTCTGGAGCTGTTTCTCCTGGTAGGAGCTGATGAGCAGGTCAGACAGACAGGCTGGGCCTTGCTGCATGGCTTGTTCAGATCGCTGCAGGATCTCTTCATCGCTCAGATACTGTCCAATATACTGCTCATACAGCAGAGGCTCCCGAAACCTCATCTGCTCCTCACTGAAGTACTGGCCCTCTATGGAGGAAAAGGTTAAGAAACAACCAGTTAGGACACAGAAGATTTTTTCCTGACATAATATCTTGTTACATTTATATATGCTACAGTCAGTTTAGTGTAACAAGACACATCAAATAAATAAATGCAGAATATAATTATGGGTTTGTTTCTTAGAAAAGAGGTTTAACCTAGTCTTGCACTACACAGTATTCTGAATAGTGATTTTCCATGAAATGGAAAAATGTATTCCAAGTATAGGCTTAATCCCTGTCTGGCAACCCTATATGTCCACATATTTGTGGACACCACTTCAAAAGAATGCATTAAGCTACTTTAGCAATGTGCATCTAGCATGGTTTAATGTAAAAGACTCATGGAGAGAGTTTACACTACCAGACTCTGACCAAAATTGTGTAAAACAAATCAAAAGGCAATCTTAGGGCTAAAAATGGAGCCTCAGTCTACAATACACTATACGACTTTCACCCAACTGCACCAGAGTCTGCAGACCAGAGCCCACTAGCATAGATTCCCTACAAATGGGAAATTAACTGGGGTTAAAGTTGACTAGTGTAATTCCAGCTTAAGACTCTTGTTGCTGAATTCAATCAAATCCATAAAGCAACACTCTAAAATCAGCAGCAGACACAATTCCTTCAACAAAAGCTATAATTCCTGATTCACAAAAAAAAAAATGAATCAGTAGTGTCTCACATTAGAAATATGAAATTGTAAACACGAAGCTTAAACTGCTGCTCGTACCCTTCTGAAGTGCTCGGAGGGCTGCATATCGGTGGTTGCGGACTCTCGTTCTGTTGGATGAACAGGACGCTCGTTTCTGGACCTCTGTGCAGTAGTACTGTGCTCTGCAGTCACTGCTCAGGTGAGAGAAGGCCTCCAAGTGCTCTGGTTGCATGTGTGCGTGGTAACGCTCCAGGAAGACTAAAGGCTTGGTTTCATACTGTTCCAGCAGGACTTTCTTCTTCTCCTCTACAGAAAGATCCGGCTCTCCCAGCTGCTGGCTCTTCACTGGACTTCCACTGGACGCTATGGCCTCAATCATGGCACTGAGACCACAGGAGGAAACTTCTCCCTTTAAAATAAATACAAAGAAAAAAAAATGAACCCCTTCATTTTTTTTAGTAATGAGCAAAAATGCGTAGGTAGTTACCTGTTATTTTCATATATGGGTATTTACTGTTCTTTCCTGGGTAATTTAGTCATAAGGCTTTCACTTCTATTCAGGTGTAATATTGAGGAAAGGTGGATGGACTAGTGTAGTGGATAACATCACTCCCTTCCTGTAACTAGACCTAACATGCATCTGTCTTTTTTTTTGGATTATACATCTCTGTTAAAAAAAAAGAGACCACTTAAAATTATAAGTTTCTTAATTTTTTATTTTACTGCTTGAATTTTTGCAACAGGAGTGGTATAAAGATATCCAAAAGCAGTGTGTAAGACTGGTGGAGGAGAACATGATGCCAAGATGCATGAAAACTTTGATTTAAAAACAGGGTTATTCCACCTAATATTTATTTCTGAACTCTTTATGAAGTTCATATTCAAACTTTATGAATATGAACTTGTTTTCTTTGCATTCTTTGAGATCTCTATTTTTTTTTTTTTTGCCATTTCTCATTTTCTGCAAATAAATGCTCTAAATGACAATATTCTTTAATTGGAATTTAGGAGAAATATCCATAGTTTATAGAAAAAAACATCAATGTTCATTTTACTCAAACATATACCTATAAATAGCTAAATTAGCTTCTTAAATTCTTATTTTTTTCCAAAGCTGTATATTGTCCCAAAATGCATTGCAATAAACAACATTATTGTTATTTAAAGGATTTTTAGGCCACTGATGTAGTAATAATAATAATAATAATAATAATAATAATAATAATAATAATAATAATAATAATATCATTATAATGCAGTTATATTGCAATTTTGGTGTTAAAATGTGCAGGACAGTTTACCTGTCACACTTATTACACTATCATACAATATGTACCCATGGCCTCATAACTTTTTGCTGACCTGGAACAGGGTTAAGGACCACTGCTGTTGTAGAATGTGGTTTGACTCCCCACCCAAGCAAGCACACTATACTACACCAATCCACTATACTCCAACCAACAGTCACTGAGCAACTCTAACTCTATATTCTCCACCCAGTGTAACATGAATTACATGCAAGTGACTCTGGATAAGCGTGTCAAGCGTGACAACTGCCTAAAAACAAATGTAAAGAAAGCAATTTACATTCTACTCATTACCTATTCATGTCAAGATAGACATTTTATTTAATTTTACATAAAATATTCAACAAAACTTTGTTGTTACTTAAATCTACTAACCTACAAATAATACTTCCTTAAAAAAAATATCAGAATATACTTATAGTTCACTTACCGGTCCCTTGGGTGCTGTAGACTGAGCACAAACCACAGCAGCACTCTGCATCATGTCGTCACCCTCATCTTCATCCTCCTCCTCCTCTTCCTCCTGGTCATCCCTCAGCGGCTGATCGTTTTCAAAAGTCTCTGGACTCTGTGGTCTGAAGCTTGGCTCTATCTCACCCCACATTTCTGCTCACTGAAGTGTTTAATATCGCTGTATGTTTAGGCTGGGATTATCAGAGAGTCAGGAACACTGTAAATAACCAAACACAAACAAAGCCAAAACTTTTAAAAGGGCATGATTGCTTTATGCTATTGTATTGTTATTCTGTCAGTTTTTTGTCCAGCATTTAATGCTCTATTAATGCTCTAATTATATCATTTATATATACTCTTTAAAATGGTTCTGAACTATTTTTCATTAAAATAATTACGTAAAGTATAGATAACCGAAATTTCTACTTAGTTAAGGTAACAAAGTATTTTTACTTCATTAATTGACACCTCTGATTATAAAATTACTGCAAAACCTTTTAACCATATTTCCTCATATTTATTATTCAACATGCATTTTTCTTCTTAGATGAATAACTGAAATTTGTTATATTAATTGGGCAGGCACAGTAATAATATTTTTATTTACAATGTTGATTTTTTTAATGAATAAAACAAATGAAAATTACTCCATTACCTTACTTAAGCACACATTTTACTCCAGCAAAGGTTTTACTTTACTGGAGTACATTTTTTACTTCTACGTCTAACATTTTTACACAATTATCTGAACTTTCTACTCCTTACATTTTAAAAATAGCCTCCTTACTCCTATTGCATTTCAGCACGTTTTCATTCCGGCTTCTCATCGTTCAATAAAACCCCTATCCAAATAAACCTCTCCATCCAGATAGAGCGAATCTGATTGTGGTTGGATGAGAAGTATAAACATTTACCATTCTGACACCCTATTGGTTTATACTGTGATCCATCACACCTGCACACATCACACCCCCAACACACACTCCAGCAAGAACATAGCAGAGAACTCTAGACAAACGTCCAACCAAGCCTTTTTGATATATTTATATTCTACTAAAATACATTTATTTACATTAAGCATATATGCAGGTGAAACAGGGTGCATCCCAAATGTATCAATATTAACATTTTAATAAAACATTATAGCCACTATTGCTTTTAGAAAAAATGTTTTTTGGGGAGTATATATAGTAGTGCACTATAGGACTCTGTGGTGTTGCCTTGTCCTTAATTGCTTTAGTTTTTTCCCCTTACATTACTTTTACTTTTATAATCTTATTGAAACTTCTTTTAAAACTACTTAGAAAGTTATTTTACACTTTTATTTATAGAGTAAAAATCTTAAGTTCATACTTTAACCACTACAGAAATATTTTAAACTCAGCAGCTATACTTCTAATTACTTAGTAATGAATAGGAAATATGTTTTACATCTTTATTTATAATTGTATCTGTGGTAATGAAACAGCGTTGTCAACTGGCAGAGGGATATAAAACATAAGCTATAACTTACCTTAGACTTAGACTTTAACTTCCTCGTAAATGTGTTTAAATTATTTTCAGATATGACGTCCCTAAATAAAGAAATTACATTAGACTGACTCTTATTAGTGTTTTCTTGTAGTTATCAATCCTTAATTAGTTCAATTATGTGTACTCTTTCAGCCATGCAAGTGAACTAGACATAATAAAAGAATACCAGCATACATACTAATAAAATGTACATATTTCAGCTGTCTTGAAGGTTTCAAACATTAAAATAATATTTTACAAGAAAATAATTGTATAACAGACCCACAGTGGACGGTTTACTGAACGTTTCCCAACCTAGGCACCTGAAGACAACATGCACAGTTAGTTAGCTTAGCGTTTTCACAGCGTTTGCTATCTTAACGTTTTCCAGGCGTTTTCAGAAAGACCCGTCCTATAAATGTACACAGAAAATGTGTATAAAATACCTGTATTATATCAGCGCTGGTAAAACCATCTCCTCTGTTTCAGCTACATTAATAAAGCTGATATTATACAGTAAACGCTCTTACTGTTTAGATACGTTCTGACACAGCTGTCTGCCTGTGCGCCCTGATTAATCTTCCCCCTCACCAGCCTCACTGCACTCAGCGGTTCCGCTTCAACTGTACCGCATTCAGCTTCCACTAGATGGAGATAAAACCACGAGAAAAAAACACTGATAATGAGTAGCTGCTATGAACCTACCTCATATTACATAGATACATATAATACATATATATATATATATATATTTAAACCAATTTTAGGAAACACATACAAAACATATGGCAGTTGTTTTGGGATCAGTGTAACCCAGGGGTCACCAACATGGTGCCCGCGGGCACCAGGTAGCCCGCAAGGACCTTATGAGTAGCCCGCAGACCTGGTCTAAAAATAGCATTTTTGTTGCTATTCTTTTTTTTTTTAAATCAGTTGCATTGGTGTAATTTTAGATTATATTAGATTAATATTAGCTTAGAGATAGCCTATAGTTTATATATTATACAATATAATGTAATATATGTAATATTATATTAAAATATAATATAATATAAAATGTAAACAATTGCAGAGATTTATAAAAATAGTGTTGCATATTGATATGTGTCTTCACATAGATGAATGTCATTAATTATTAATAATAACATATAATTAAAGGTAAATTGAGAAAAGTTGTAATTTCATGAGTGTGTATCAAACTGGTAGCCCTTCGCATTAATTGGTACCCAAGAAGTAGCTCTCAGGTTCAAAAAGGTTGGTGACCCCTGGTGTAACCTTTATCATTAAATAAAATATATATTATTTTTCATTTAATAAAGCAGAAGAAATGCATTTTCAATTATATTTTTATTGTTAAGTTTTTCATGTTTGGAAATCTTAAATTCAGGAAACATGAAAATAAATGATGAAAAGTTTTCTGATTCTTATTTTTATTTAGCATTTTCTTGCATTTAATATCGGATGGTGTAATACAACCAACTTATTTACCAGAATAAAAAATAGAAATGTATTTATTCTGATTTTGAGGGGCAGAAATAAACCTGTTTCAATGCCTAACAGACAAAGTTATATAATGTAAAATAAAGTTTTACACCCAATTTCCTATGTTCTTATTTAGCCATAGAATGTTACACTGTCCTTATTGATATTTAAAAATGAACAATCCTTTGAGAGGGCATCTTATTATACAGTCGAGCAAGAGAACCAACCAGAAATCTTACTTCTAATTTAACATTTTGAAAATACTGATTGTAAAAAAAAACTAATAATAACATATTAATATCAGCCACAAATTGTATAGCATTGCTAGTTAGTTCTATGAACGATTATTTTGCTGAATAAATGCAGACTAAATAACTATGCAGTATTTATAGTATATAGATGATTTAGGAAAATTTTATTATTTTAGGACATTGACATAATGATTCATGATACACCATATGGTCAAAAAAATTAAGATGCCAAAATCAGGGGCATTCAAAAAATTAATCATGCTTACAGTAAATTGACAGCAGTAACTATCTCTATTGTCTAGAAGAGGCCCAGCTAACATTAGCTGAAAACATTATAAGCATGTTTAGCAAGGTTTTGAAAAAGGTTCCAGGAAGGTTAGCTTGTAATGTTACAGGAATAAAGTGCCAGGAATGTTCTGAAAACGGTGGCATAATGATGATTTTTCATAAAGATGAATAATAACATTATGGAAACATTAAAATGAACATTCCCAAAACATCCAGAAACTTTCACAACTGCAGCACTGAGAGCATCCTGGCAGCAAGCATCACAGCCTGGTTAGGAAACAGCACCATGCAGGACAGGTGGGCACTGCAGAGGGTGGTCTGATCATCTGAGCGCATCATCCAGACTGCGCTCCCTGACCTTCAGTCTATATTCAGCAAGAGGCGACGGGCCAACACCAGGAAGTTACTAAAGGACTTCAGCAATCCAAGTGCAGCATGTTTCTCTCTGTTGTGAAACTGGTACACTTAAATTTTCAATAAAAAATAAAGTGGCAGCAGTTCTTCATGTGGTCAAGTTTCAGACCTAGAATATTCTTTGCATGTTTCTTTGCATGCATCAAGACGCTAGAATCAGATCCTTTAAGTCCTGTATGTTGTGAGGTGGGGCCTCCATGAACCACATCAGTGAGATTGGGTGTCCATGATTGTGGTGCTTCCTTGGAGCACTTCTGGTAGATTCTGTCAGGGTTCCTGTAGGTCCTGAAATGTCTTAAAATGTCTTAAATTAAAATCTGGGTAATTAAGGTCTTAAATTTACTGTAAATTTGCTGTAGGTATTATGTTTTCAGATGGTGTGTTAAATGCTGGTGAGAAAACACAGTGGCTTATCGTAAGCGTCAAATCCAGAGAGAGAACTAAGGTTATCAGAGAGCTAGCTAACATTAACGGCAAGCTAGCTAACATACTAACTTTAGCGGTGAGCTAGCTAACATACTAAATTTTGCTAGCTAAAATGAGCTAGCTAACATTACTAGGGACAGAACTAAGGTTAGCGGATGCTAGCTAAAATGAGCTGCAAGTTAGCTAACACACTCACATTACCCGGGAGAGAACTAAAGAAATTATGACTGCTTAAATTATATTTATTAAGGTCTTAAAAAGCATTAAATTCGACTTTTTAAAATGGTGCAAGAACCCTTTCTGAGCACTGTAAGTTATACCAGGAACACACACAATACTAACCTGATGTTTGGTCATCTGGCTATCACAGTTTGGCCCTTGCCAAATGACCTCAGATTCTTATGCTTGCCCATTCATTCTGCTTCTCTCATTGGAACCGGACAATCAATGCTGTTCATTTCACCTATCAGTGGTTTTAATGTTATGGCTGATCAGTGTACATATATCTTCTTTGTAGATATAGTCAATACATGTTACACATACTACTAAGTAATTCAATATATTGACACAAGTATTGGGGAACCATCTGTTCGTTATCATTTGTGTATCCTTCTTTTACTATCTATCTATTACAGGGTTGGTGTGGTGCTGTGGATAACACCACCACCTGCATGTGAGCTGGAACATCATGTGACTATACTATGCTACACCAAGAAGAGTTCCTGGGCAAGACTTCTAACACTACATTGGCCCACCTCTGTAATAGGAATAACCGTGAGAATCTATCTATCTATCTATCTATCTATCTATCTATCTATCTATCTATCTATCTATCTATCTATCTATCTATCATCTATCTATCTATCTATCTATCTATCTATCTATCTATCTATCTATCTATCTATTATCTATCTATCTATCTATCTATCTATCTATCTATCTATCTATCCATCCATCCATCCATCCATCCATCCATCCACCTACCTTTCTACATGTAAACTGAACTGCATGGCTTTGTATGTGACTGATAACCTTTTCAGAATTGTAAACCACGCAGTGAGATCTGTCCTGAAGAACAGCCTCCACATGATTAGTCCTAATTCAGTGTTATAACTAAGCATCCAAAGAGAAACAACAAGAACACGCTGTGTGCTCCTATATAAGTAACTTGTGACTCTCACAGTGGCTTCATTATTCAGTCAGACTGAAGACTGGTTAATCAGCCGCTTTTTCAGTAGGAACATTGAATAAAGTGACCTGTGTGATCTGTGGGAAGAACATCAGTAAACAGGGCTGGGGATTGTGGGCAGTGAGTGTGATGGTCCGGCATTAGTGAGGTATCTGCAGAAGAACAGAAGAGCAGCTGTTTCTCAGACAACTGAGAGCTTCAGAGCAGAACATGATCAGACAGTCTAAAGCTAAAAAGCACTAAAAGTGAGGGGGTCTGGTGGGGGGTCTTTATCACAAAATCACAAATGAAAATGCCAAAAGTTATGGGCCTCAGTTTGTAAACTGATCAGGAAGTGTTACCTGAGGAATTGGCTTGGGAATGCCCACATGACCACAAGTTGTGAGGGGTGATCTGGTGAGTGAGGGTAAACACTGGCCAGCGTGCTCATGGCAAGGTAAAGAGAATTATAGGAGCTGGCGGGAGAGGCCTGATAGTGGGAGCCAGACTAGAATTGTGCATTCAAACAGAAATCACATGCAATTCTTTAGAGTCCATGGGACATGATACATAAGCACAACAAAGACACATTACTAAGATGTGTAGTTTTGTCCTCAGTCACCAGTGTGTATTTGTAATATTGTTATTTACAGGAATGTATGTGTTTTATATGTAGGCAATATTGTCAAACTTCATTTAAAAAAATACCACAAATCAAAAGACTTATTTTTGGATAAAAATGTTTATCTGTAGATGACAGTATCGCTCAGATCAACATGTGATCGCTGCACAATAAAAAGTAACAATACAGCTTAGAAATTGTTCAGCCGTTTAAATACCTCCCTTCCAGAAACATCGAAGTCCTTTCAAATCAAAGAAATCTAAAATTATTGCAGACATTTCGCTTAAAATAAAAAGAAAAGAAAAAAGAAGAAGAAAAAACATTGGAACTTTCTTCCAGGAAAAGTTAAGGAAAATAACTGTATTATTTCTTCAAGGACACTAAGTTCAGACAAGCTCAGATTCCAACCACAGTAACGTCAATATCTTCAATTGTCAAGTGATTCAAACATTTTCAGCATGTTCACGGCCGAGTCCTTCATTTTAAATCTCCACACTATGTTCAAACATTTGTTCCCAAGAAATTTCAAACTGTATTTTTGCAAAAATCATGGCAATGGAAAAACAGGAAATTTTCAGTCCAGATTAACTGAACATTAACTATCCATCACAATTAAATACTCAGAAATACAGGTTTCAAAAGTGGTCTCAGTAGTCTAGTACTAAACATGATTGTTGCGAACACCCAAGCTGCTTGAGCTCGTCTCTCAAGGATACAAATATTGCATTAGACAGTTAAGAAGTTGATCTACAAAGAGGAAAACTTAGACAGCCCATTACAACCCAGTGCAATTAGGTAGTCCGTCTACAAATCCAAGTTTAAATATCAAAACTCCTCAAAAACATCCAGATTGTTTTTTTCTCTAAAATCCTCCAACAACATGCAAGAGTTTCACTTTCTGAATCAATTCAAGATTAAAAAATGGAGAAAATGAGTAAATGACCACTGAATAAAGCTTCAGTAGGTATTAGCTAGTTCTGTTAATGTACTAATATGTTGATGTAAGTGTATATATGTAATATAGTGAGCTTAATAATTAATACAATTTATGCTGTATGCTTTAAAATGAAATAGTCAAAGGCAATAGTCTGAATCAGTTCTGAATAAACTCTTTCTAACCTTGTCTGTATGGGTGTTTTTATAGAGCTATGGGCACTTACAGGATCCTTCATTTTAAAGGGAAATCTTGTGATTGAGTTATAAATCCAGTAAAGATGTTTACTTACAGCAGTGATCTCCAACTCCCCAAATCAACCATAGTATGATGGAAAACTAATTTTTTTTAAACAAATTTAAATTTTCTATTCTATTCTATTGGCAATATTTCCCCAGAAAACGTTACCAAAACTAAACACTAAACACTAATCACAAGTGACATTGCAGCAATGTTACCAGAATGTTTAAAAATGATCTAAGAACTTCCTGAAAGCTTGACAGATTGAACTTCTTCATTAACCCCTTCATTGTAAAAATTGTTAGCTGGATCTTTACAGGGACTAGACAAGCTGTATGTGTACATTTGTACATCTGAGTCAGCACCAGATGCAACTCAAAATAGCTGAATGCATTGTATACGGGAGATGTAAAGAGATGTCCATTTACCTTTTTGCTCATATATTTGTGCATTTGTAGTAGTAGGTCTGTATTTAATAGTGTATGTGTAATAAAAGTGCCCATAGTCGTAAAATCACCCATATGCATAATTTCCTTCGTATAATATAATAATAATAATCATCCATCTCTTTACTGCAGAATAAATGTAGAGGCACCGTATCACAGCTGACAGGTAAACCAGATCCTGTTTGTGCTAAAATCAACTCTCTCTCTCTTTTTCTCTTTACAGAAAATACGCTGGTTTTCCTTGTACAGATAGAACATTATAAAAAGGGAGAAAAGGACAAAGTCTACCTGGCGACAGATCATATCTACAGGGGTTTATTTTGTCCTTCACATGCATACTACCTGTGCCACAGCGGAGGGTCAAACATGTCATTATTAAATTCAATACTGAACAATGGTGTGGTGGTGGTGGAAACCTTACAGAATACATTGAGATGAAATTGAGTATGGGTGGTGTAGGCCAGTGTTTCTCAATGCTGGTCCTGGGGGCACCCTGCCCTGCACATTTGAGTGGATCCCCTGTTTTATGTCTTATTATAAGAAATTCGTTTAGCTGCTGCGGCTAACATACCTCAAAACTGAGGAGACCAGTCTGCTCTCCAAAAACACGCAGGAACTTTCAGATGTCCATAAAAATAATGCAAATTACCTGTGAGTTGATCCGTAGTGAAAACACACAGAAGAATAATATATAAGTATATGAATGAGATAATACATAAAGAAAAGTGTTGTATACCTCCATCTTCTCGTGCTTTCTCCTTTACTTCTTTACTCCCAATGGCTGTTGCTAGTCACTGCACCTTCTAGTCAAAACACTTTTACCACTATAGATTTAGTATGTTTTTACACCTAGAGCTCCTATTCCTTAGTCTAAATCAGTTATAGGGGCTGAAAGAAATATCAATATATCGTATTGTTTTGTTTGCGATACATTATTGATACATGGCTTCACATATTTATATTTTTATTAAAACATAAGCGCTCTAAACTCCCTCTAAGACTCGCCACCCAATTAGGCTTACTAAAGCTACTGCTTCATTACTCCACATGGTAGCAGATAAATAGGGTAAACATGGGTAAAGAATATTGGTTACTGACACCAATAAATCCATATTTCCTGATATTTGCTAATTTAAGAGTCAGATTGAGGTCGGATTAGCTTCTCACCACAACTGAACTCCTCCATGTGTGAAACTGAACTCTTTAAAAGACTAAAAGTTAGAGTATGCCCTCTTA
Source organism: Astyanax mexicanus (assembly GCF_023375975.1). Taxonomy (NCBI): domain Eukaryota; kingdom Metazoa; phylum Chordata; class Actinopteri; order Characiformes; family Acestrorhamphidae; genus Astyanax; species Astyanax mexicanus. The sequence goes on along the minus strand of NC_064410.1, from coordinate 53,966,724 downwards.
GAGTCACTGAAAGGTCACAATATTAAACATATGCTAAATTTACACTGCTCCGTCGTGACAACAAATAGCGATGTATCCCATTCATTTTTTATGGGAAGCGTTGGCTCCGTCAGAGCTGGTCGGATGCGTCAATTTTGATTTGCAATGCAATAAAAAGTGGCGTCGAGGTGAACTTTATGCAAATGAATCCATCCAGTGCGATGCATCTATCCAATCAGAGAACAGGTGTTTGCCTGATACGTGTCTTCAGCGCAGTGTACGAAAATATTTTAGTTAAGTGCAATTAAACATTTATATTTATATATATTTTAATACATATTTATATTTATTAGGTTTTAGGGAATAATAATAGCTTGTATAAAACCATTTTCCATTTATTAAAATGATTTAATTGGATGACGCAGGGAACGCCTTTGTAATGCCCACATGCGACCAGTTGGAAGGGGGCCGTGCATTCATGTGCATTGACGCAGCGATACTAGATATCTGTCAGGGGCTTACAAGCAATTGGGGACCACTGGGTATTTACTTGAATTGTGTCTTTGAGCCTTTCAAATGTAAGGGATTTGCCTCAGACCACTTTTATCAACAATTTTAAAAAACAAAAAGACTGGACAATCATCAGGCCTAAAATTGTGTACCATAAACCCAGCTCTGGATGAATCAGGTGTGTTGGGGCAGGGCGGAGCACCTCCAGGAGCAGGACCGAGAAACACTGCTATAGTTTGGTTCGTGTTGGTGAGATGCACGTCACTGACTATGCTCGTGTAAAAAAGAACAAAAAAAGAGAAAGAAAAATGGGAGCAACCTAACAGAGTAAACTTACATAAACATGTACAGTGTATTGCACTCAGGCTACAGATCATTTGAAGTTTGGTTCTCATTAGATCTACTTTAGTATCTCATACCCCGTCTCCCAATAGAAAAATAAAAATCATCTCAGTATCAGTAGGTCTAAACAGACTAGAATTGATCCCACTGCTATTCGATTAAAAAAATGTACATTCACAAGAGGACAACAAAAGACAATTCAACTTGAAATTCAAATTGATATGTGCAAAAAACATTATAGATCTCTATAAAAAATATGTGCATATGAATAGATCTATTTTCTTTCACCAATACAATATTTCCTCTATTTACAACATATGATTCAATAGTACAGAACATGTACAGATCTTGTGTTTGTTTTCTTTGTCTTTTTTAAAATTTGTATTTTTTATTTTAATTTGCTCTGTATTATACTCTTTTACAGAAAAACAGCTGTTCAAGTTAATGACAAGATGGTATGGGATAAAGGAATAATCATAATATTTATAATTGTAATAATAATAAAAAAAAACACTACACGTTCCTGAACTCAAATCAATGTGATTGAGCACTGGGAGAAAGATAAAGAGTTCCGAATGGAAACCTGAAATTGCATATCCCATCTTGCCCGATCACGCACACGTTATCAAAGGTGCCATTCCTGGCTGGCTTACATACAGTAATATTACATCTGAAAAAAACTTTGGCTACTGAAGTAAGTGGTTGGTGCCCCACGTTCAAAAACTAAATCAAGAAGGAAAATAATAAAAGAGTGCCGCGCCGCGCTGTCTAAAGCCGTTTAAACTCTTCTTTTATCATCATCCTTCATCATCTGTGGCGTTTATATCCGTATCATTGAACAGTTCTGTTGACTGTGCTGAAGTCTGTGGATTCCTCCAGTCTGCTGTCGAACGGAGAGCGCGGTTGTGTGGGCGGATCGTGTTCGCACAGGACGCCCGCCAGACCGCCCGTGGAATCGGGGTCCGCCTGGTCGAAGGTGAACTGCGGAAGAGAGAGATATTCTCCACAGTGCGACGGGTGCCTCTCCACCTTAATGAGAGGCTGGCTGGGGAGCTGGTGCTCCAGAAGATCGAGCGAGTCACGCTGCAGCATCAGCTCGTAGGAAGGCGTCCGTCTTCTCAGCAACATGCTGCTCTCGGGCAGCTTCTTCCTGGACACCAGAGAAGCCGGGATCTCCACCTCCAGCGGTGGTTCAATGGAGATGCATGGAGGACTCATCTTTTTCTTCCTAGGGATGTGCAATGATTGTCCGCGTGTGGGCGGGTGCCTCCTCTCACCGCCGCTGCCCAGCTGGAACACGTCATCTTCGTCGTCCTCCAGGGAAGGGCAAATCTCGATGGAGTGCCGCCGCTGGTCGTCCGCACCGGAAGGCTTGTCCAGAAACCCCTCGGCGTCCACGCTGAAGAACTTCTTAGCGTCCTTGTCTTTGAGGCCGCCCATGGCCAGGTTGGCGGCGCTGCTGCAGTTCTTCATTGGAACGGGTAGCAGCAGCCCCTGGGTGCTGTAGGGGGAGAGCGAATGGCTTCGAACCTCCGGCGGAAGCCCCACCCACAGCCTGGCCGAGCTGTTGATGTGCCGCACCTCTTCATCGGCAGGATCCGTCGAGTCGAACATGGAGCCGCTAGGGCTGGTGCTGCCACTGCCGCTGCTGGCCTGGCTGGGAGGCCTGGAGGGGATATTGCGCTGGTGGCGAGGGTGCTGCAGGACGTGGATGCAGGGGGAGCGGCTGCGAGGGGGCAGCAGCGGGGATACCTGCAGGCTGCTGGGGGAGGAGATTCTGGGAACTGGAAAGGCGAAACTAGTTGAGGTCGTCTCAATCTGTCTGTCCAGGTTGTCTTTGGAGCCGTAGGTTTGCACATCGACGGAGTCGTTCTTAACCGCTTCCTGAAAATAAAAATTTAGGAGGATAAGAATGAAAAAAAAAAGTTCAGAATGTTTCATTTTGATTAAGTCTCTGATTTAACTATGGTGTAGCTGGATTAAAAAATATTACATTTATTGCTAAAAATACCACTTTACATTTTTGGCAGATTTCGATACAGCCAAATGACTTGTAATGTGTAAATTATTGCTATTATTTATTCACTTATTATTATAACCAATTAATTTAATTAATTATAGCATTCCATATGTACACTGTATATACACTATTATACACTATATACACTACTGGTCAAACATTTTTAAACACCCAAAATGTTTTTTAGTAGTCCATTGGCAGTGTTCTGTGACTCAAACCAGACTGCTTTTTTAGTTAATAATTTTATTCTTTCATTTTCACACCAGAAAGTCCTGTTTTATATTGCAGTTTAGTGATTGAGCAGGCTAAAGAACTATGCTTTCTTTTGTCATCGCCATTTGTGTAAGCTGCATCTCCCTATACTTAACTCTGATTGGTCTGTAGAACAAAATGCGTCGGGTATGGGAATGCCATCAATTTGGCAAGTTGCCTTTCCAGGTGCCAATTTCTGCCTCTCCACCAGCATCTGACACCTTCTAAGTGCATGCATGTCACACAGCAGGAAAGGGATAACTGATTCCCCTCTGATTAAATAAGGGTTAATCTACAGTTACAGTAGATACAGAAATCACCAGCATAATTGGTCCAATCTGCCCCCTCCGCTGCATCAGATGCCTGTACATGAAGGGAGTCAGATTTTGGCACAACACCAGGTCTTTTTCCATCCTCTTCTCAGGCGTCTTCCTATACTAGACTTCCTCACTTTTCTCCAGTTTCCAGGAGTCTTCTGATGGTGTAGGAAACCTACTTGACCACAATCTGACTTTATTTCCATATTGAAGAGATATAAGGCTGGGTTCTATGTTTACAATTTTTTTCTACTCTTAATAAGATAAATCCAGACATGCAATATAGTGTAAATACTGCAGTAGAGTGTGCAATAACACAGTCTGTCACAACACTGCTTTTATACATATAAATATATAAATATATATTTCAAATTATTTGCATAATTTCTTCTTTGGTATAAATTAGTTGTAACATTTATTTCCCCCTTTTTTTTTTTTTTTTTAGCTCCGGCTCTTTACTGTTTTACTTTGTACCACTTAAGAATACTGGTCTTTGCACCATTTTAGGTTATTCTCTGGCCTTATTGGCATAGCTTTTTGCATTCTGACCTCCCATCTGCTTTCATTCATCAGAACAACTACAATTCCCATAATCCCCTACTGTCTGAGGGCTCACCTGCCTCACACCAATGAATTACGCTTTCTATGATCATTATCCCCTGAGTACTGATTCAATTAATCTGTCTCATTACCTTCTGTGTATTTAGACCCTGTATCTTTGCAAAGTATTGCCAACTCCTGTCATTGCACAATGAGCATTAAATATCTGTCTGCTTTCATTATGTGTATTCTATTCTATTGTAAAACTGGTCTCTCCTTTTGGTTTTGTTACTTTTGGTTTGGTTGTTTGGTTTTCTGTTTTTTGACCCTGGTTAACTTGGTTCACAAATCTGCTTTAGCTTAATTCCTCTTGTGAACTCCATTGAATCCCTTTTTGCCTTTTATGTCTGTAAACGTCTGGTCTGTTTCTCTAATGATACACAAATGTAACATGCTTAAATTTGAATAAAACAGAAAAATTAGGGGTGTTTTAAAACCTATGACCAGTAGTGTAATAGAATCACCACCTTCAGATCAATGCATCACAATGTCCTGATGCATTTTAGATCCCTGTTTTGCAGCATTTTTTCATTTAAAGCTAATTATTTGAGAATGAAGTAATGTGCAAAAAAAGTGGTGCAGCTACTGTACCTGCCTACGCAGAGGCCTGCCTATGCTATGCGTGGGGGAAGGCATGGGAGGAGGGATCCTGGGCATGCAGACGTTAAACTGGGGAGGAGGAGGAACACCAGGGACCTGGAGCAGGGAATGACCCTCACATGGCTGGGAGTGGATCGAGGTCACCGAGCCTATATGGAAAGTTAATGGGTCATTCACTTCCATTAGGTTTTCACTGGGTTAACACAAATGTATGTACAATTTTCGATTCTTAAAGACGAAAATCTAGGTTATGAACTTTTGTCTGGTTAAAAAAAAGAGTACCTAATTCAGGGTATCCTTGATTTGGCTCCAGCTCCTGCAGTGGGTACGGTGCGCTGGCAGGCCTCACCGGCCGGAACATGTAGCTGTCGTTGGGTAGCGAGTGCATTCTGGACACGGACATCTTCCGCGGAGAGAGGAAATTCTCCTGAGTACCTTGCCTTTCTTCATCCTGTGTGAGGGATATTCTCGTTTACCCATCTGTCCAGGTACATAAAGACACCCCCCCCTTCCCCATTCCTCCCCTTACACACATATCCACACAAGTAAGCTCTTATAGCAGACTCATTCACCGGCTCACTGAAGCAGCACCTTGACAGAAAACAGTCCCAGCCCCCCTACAGAAGCTCACTATCCATATATAACCCTTCAGTACGCAGGCATTATGTGGGGTCACCTCAGCACTTCACAGAAGAAGGGTCAATTTTCTTCCCAATTTACATGGCCAATTACACCAGGAGGGTGAAGACTAGCACATGACTCCTCCGATACATGTGAAGTCAGCCACCACTTCTTTTCAAACTGCTGCTGCACAGTGACTCAGTTCTGATATATCAGCTCACAGATGCCTTATGCTGATTGAAATCACCCTTTGCAGTGATGAGGGGAAAGAGTGCCATCTACCCACCCAGAGAGAGCAAGGCCAATTGTGCTCTCTCAGGGCTCCGGCAGCTGATGGCAAGCTGCATGAACAGGATTCGAACCTGATCATAGTGGCAGCGCTTAGCCTGCTGGACCACTCAGAGCAACTTGATGTGATCTTTAACTCTTGGATTTATACAACGGTCAGAATTCAGATAGATATATCCCAAATCCCATTTACAGCCTGTCGTTTTTCTTTAGTTTTCTCCTGTTATCCTTTTAATGTGACCTTTATATGACCCTGCACAGCTTTCCTTAAGATTAGAGCACTCCATTTACACAACAACAAAATCTGTTGCATGCACTGCTAACTAGGACAGCACCTAGACTTTGCACTGAACACATAATACACTTATATATAAAATATAATCATTTATGTCCTCCTGTTTTGTTGTATAGATTTACAGTATGTTGCATGTTTTGCACTTACACAGTTAACTGATTACACATTACCTGTTAAATTCTTAATTTCTGTACTGTGTAAATTCAATGAGTATTATTATTATCTATATATATATTTGTTATTTTTATGTCTGATATCTCAACTATTTTGTTATTTAGGAGCATTTGAATTAGTCCATTCATAGTTATTCCTTCTGATAAAACGTAAAGAACTATATGATTTATTTAAGAAAATAAGCTGCTCTAACTTACTTGTCCGGGTGAGTCAGGCCTCGGACCCACGTATGTCTCCCTTTCCTCTGGTCCACCAGAACTCTCTCCTGAGTCATCAGTAGCATTCTGGATCTCCTTGTCCATTTCAGTGTCACTGTCCATCTCAGCTTCCTCCTTGGCCTCCTTATTGCTCTCCTCCAGATGCTTCATCAGCACAGCCACCACCACGTTCACCAGCACAAACTGGGCCATCAGCACGAAGGTGACGAAGTAGAGTGGAGAGACCAGGGGCAGGTAGCTCAGGCAGTTATCTGCAGGAATGCACTCCCTCAGAGTGTCCTGCAGAAAACCCAACATGACTATTAATTATAAGACAAGATAAAATAACTCTGTCTAGACTTAAATGTCAAGAAATATATAAAAATATACAAAGTCAATTTATATAAAAACTAGAAAATATAAATCTTCAAAACTATAAGATTAGAGGAAGATGTTTCCTCAGTGTGGTCTGTTATTATCAAAATACTCTGTCTTTTGCTCTTCAAAACCTAGCTTAAAGAAATACTTAAGATTAACAAAAAATACACATCAAATAAACTGTATAAAATGTACCAGAAAATTAAAGTGAAGGTTAAGATTTCATTTGATAATTATTTAGAGTAATTCTTCAGAAATGTATTATTACACAGTGTTTGTAAGAAATTAAACAACTATACTGCAGACGCAAAAGGCATGTAACAATACATCAAACACCTCACATTTTTCTATATATTTTATTATATATTTTCATGTAACAACACTGAATATATGACACTTCGATACAATGTAAAGTAGTCAGTGTACAGCTACAGTATAACAGTGTAAATAACGCAACACACATTTATTAATGTCTAAACAAACCACTGGCAGCAAAAGTGAGTGCAGCCTAAAGCGAAAATGACCAAATTGTGCCCAATTAGCCGTTTTCCCTCCCCGGTGTCATGTGACTCGCCGATGTCACAAGGTTTCAGGTGTGAATGAGGAGCAGAAGTGATACATTTTGCAATATGGGCACAATTCTCTTATACTGATCACAATTCTCTTATACTGGCCACTGGATATTAAGTATGGCACTTCATAGTAAAATGTGAGAAACAGAATTGTTGCTCACTACAAAGATGGCCCAGGCTATAAGAAGACTGCTAACACCCTAGAACTGAGATACAGCACAATGGCCAAGTTCACGCAGCAGTGATGTTTCATGGAAATAAGTACAAAAATGTGAGGGGTGTACTCACTTTGGTGAGATACTGTATACTGATAATAATAATAGTTCTCCACCTGTCATACCTACAATTCCCCCTACAACTGTGACATTTAAATAACTTTACGCACTCTTTCACTTTATCAGCCTTAAGCTTTTGTACATTATATTTGCACTGATGTTCATACGGGTTCTGTTCTGTTTACAATGGTACTGTCATTCACTCTTATCCCCCCCCATCACTATTGCACTATTGTCTTGTGTCTCTTGTTTCATGTATGTCTATATCTGTGATCTTGTTATATTGTACATTTAGTGTATCTCATTCTTTTTATATTTATATCTTATCTTGATGCGATTGTTGTAACTTTGGGAAGAAGAGTAACACAATTTCAATTCTCTGTATGTCTTGTACATACTATCGCTGTCCAATGAAAAACACTTATCTTCAAAACAGGAGAGAGAAAAAAACTTTCAATGGAAGTCAATGAAAGTTTTTTTTTTATTTCAGGTCATTTTGAAGAGTTTCTATTGGTCCGTTCATCAAGAAATTTTGGCACAGTGTAAGGGACAGTTTGTCTGTTCAAATTATGTAGTAAACTAAAAATCGAAATGGAGATAAGTGTTTTTCATAGGACAGCAACGATATGCAGTACTGACAGTAAAACTACTTGACTTGACTTGACCTGTGTACGCGTTGTGGTGATCAGTGACCAGTAATAAGTAGTAAATTCACAGTTAACCAGCACATAATGACATTAATATTTTGTACATCATCCTATTTTGTAATGTGTTTTCTGTGCTGTGTTATTTCCCAGCTTTAATATTCAGTCTTACAGTACCTTCATTATGCCGTTCCAATTGTCCCCAGTTGAAACTCGGAAGAGGGTCAGAAAGGCCATTCCGAAGTTCTCGAATGTGGCGTGTCGACTCAGTCCTTCACACGGCTGTTTAATGCAATCTGCAATTCAATGGTGAACGTCAACAATCGTCAGTCAGGCACAAGCAGAATTCAAGCAGAAAAGCATTTCAAAAAACACCAATTATCCACTGAGGCTGCTGTAGAAAGCAGACGCATAATGCGAAGATGATTCGTTGTATCTTTTAAAGGACAAATGGGACGCTGCCCTCAGAAGCGTCTGCCTCAATAATTAGCATTGATTTCAAAGTTAAAGGCGAATGAAAGCAATTAGAGTGCACGTCCTTCAAGACGGAGCTTAATCCCATCATTCCTCTGATAAGACAAGCCTCACACAGGGAGCTGCTTGACACAGAAATGTCTGCTTGAGCCCAGGGGCTACTTCTCATAAAAATAAGCTGCTGTCACAGGGGTAAGCTCGCTCAATTCTCTAAAGAGCCACAAAGCTAATTTAGCTTTTCCCTCTTATAACAAAGCACTACTGTAGTTTAGAGAGAGATCCAGTTTTGCAGCACGGAAAGTTGCCCTTAAGGACTGAATCTAAACATCTCCGACCTCAAACCAAAAATGGCAGGCGGTGCGGAGTGCAGGCAGTGATGCTGAGAGAAGAAAGCTCGAGCACAGTAGAGGAATGCAGCACTGACCCAGTTTCCCGAAGAGCTCCACACCGAGTGCAGCATAGATGAAGAAGAGGAGCATAAACAGCAAGCCCAGATTCCCCACCTAAAAAAGACCAGAACACATGATCACATACTGTATTATTAAAAAATCAATCACACACTACAACACCCAGCTCTGTGGTGCCTGCTCTGTGTTCTTTATTACTCACAGAACACACACACACAGTACACACACAGATACACACTTGAGCTACACAATATTGGCTAAAGACAAAAGTGTGACATTTCACTGAAGATGCCATTCTGCTATTACCTTAGTGAAGACGATCAACAAATATATGCGTGTGGATGCACCATAGTCAGCGGCAGTATAAGCGGTTTGTTGTCACAATCAATTTCTTGATGTCAGATCACCTTTTCTTTTTATTACAGACACATTTTATTACGCGCCCACTGGGGGTTCTGTATTGTGTATTTTCTATGTTTAATGTCTTGCCTGATTCCTTGTCCTGTGATCATGTTTCTGTAAAGCTGCTTTTTGCCAACACCAGTTGTAAAAAGTGCTATACAAATAAATTTGATTTGATTTGATTGACAACCCAGTGTTACGTTAATAAGGTCCTGCAAACAGTGGCCCTACTTCTTCTGAACCAACACTCCAGTGCACTGTAGGACAATGCTCTTCCTATAGTTCTTTGGAGACATATATGCTATACCATCCTTCATTGAAAAAGTGTGGGATGCTATTTGACTTGCTATTTAAACTTCTAGCAGCAACCCTACTGAAACATCTGCAGGAATGTTTGAGTTGAATGGGATGGATTATCACTAGACACCATTAGAAACCTCAAAATCTATAGGAAATACATAGGAACCGCAAATCCATGCCAAGACATCTGGCCTGTTGTATAGCACGTGCATTGCACACTATTTTTTACATTACACACATTTCAAATCATTTTATGTTCCTGGTAAACTTTATTTTATTTTATTAGGGCTGGGTGAAATTGTAAAAACAATATTCTTGATTTTCTTTAAATATATATAACACAAGCTTATCTAAACTGACATTTCCTCTGACAGGTTTTATATGGAACGATGTGCAATCATGATTATTTCACTTTGAAAATTGCATTAAAACGTAAAAAGTAATTTGATTAATCAAATTGGTATGATTAACCTCCTTCTCTGTACTGTGTATACAGAAGGACACTTTTAAACACTTTGCAGACTATCAGCAAACTGACATAAGACAGTCAAGTTAGTTAATAGTCAGTTGATATTTTGCTGATATATATTTTACTTTACTTTGATTGACAAAATATAATTTATCCATGTTGATCCATATATATCTCTATATATATATATATATATATATATATATACACTACAAATACTTAGATGAAGGTAGCATTATATTATATTATATATATATATATTATGTTGTTGAAAGGTAGATAAATCTCTATTGACATGTTGTTGAGAATCATTTAATAGGTTAGTTCATGTCTGTCCTCTGACAGCCTGTAAAATGTCTAAAATGTAAAATGTAAACTAAAGTCTAAAAGTCTAAAGCGTCACCTAGTTTTATCCCAAAAAACACACCAAATAAGTACAAAGACAAAAGATCTAAGCCAACAGCCTCACACAAACCATCCAACCAAAACACAGTGTATGCTCACCTGTGGAAGAGCCTGCATCACAGTGTCCAGCAATGCTCTCATGCCCTTGGCCATCTTCAGAAGCTTCAGCACTGTAAACATCAGCAGAATGTGAATCACAGCACCTCAGCAGTTCTGCAACTCTATTTGCACGTCCTGTAAATGATGATATATAGGAATTCTCTGCTGACGGTTATAACGCTGGAGTACCTCTGGCTATTCTCAGGACCCTCATGATGCGGATGATGGTGGGGTTTATTGGAAGGGCGGCGTTCATCTTGATCTCCTCCAGGGTGATGCCCATGATGGAGAGAAGCACGATGGCCAAGTCCAGCTGGTTCCACCTGCCAGGAAACAGCACAGCGTATTTTATATACAGTGCTGCATATTGTACACATATCAGCACATACTGTACAATACAAGCTGTGTACAAATGCTTACATGGCGAAAATGAGAAAAATGGGTCCTTACTCCAGGACAGTTGCTAGGCTGTTGCTAAGTGGGGTGAAACTGTTTTTTTTCTGGTGTTTTGCTAAAGAGTTGCCTACTGGATGTTAAGATATTGCTAGGTGGTTGCCACAATGTTCAAGGTGGCTGCTAAGTTGTTCTTAAGTGGTTGTTGATAGCCTGTTTCTTGACTGGTGTTATAGTGTTTACTAGGTGCACAATATGGAGTTGCTAAGTTGTTGTTAGGATGTTGCTAGGTGGTTGCTATAGTGTTGCTAATTGGTTGGTAGATATTTGTGTAATACTGATAAGGTGTTTCTAGATGGGTGCTACAGTGTTGGTAGCTAGGTACACACAATGGAGTTGATTAGTGGTTGGTAGGGTGTTGCTTGGTTACTAGGCTGTCGCTATGTGGGGTAAAACTGTTTTAGTGAGGAGGTTGCTATGGTACCGGATGTGGTTGCTAGATGGGCATACTAGTGCTCTTAGGTGCTTACTAGGAAGTTGTTTAATGTTTGATGGGGTGTTGCTAGGTTTTTACTAGGTGGTTGCTATGGTAGTCTAATTTATTGCTATGGTGTTTGTAAGTGGTTGATAGATAAATGGCTGCAGTAATGCTGCTAGGGTTGTTGCTAGATGCTCATATGGAGTTGCTTTGTGTTTTTTTAGTGTAGTGTAAGTGGTTACTTCTGGGTTGTTACTGTATAGCAGGTGGTTTCTATGGTGTTTTTATGTTGATTCCTATGGGGAAAAAAATCCCAGACATTTAAGTTGCACCACAGAAACCACATGTTTGATCCAAAGGTCTGTAGAAGTCTGAATTGCACAATAAAACTGAACAGTCACCAGTTGGTGTAAATTTCTCAAAATCTTTAAGAAAAATGAGAAGAAGCCGGAACAAGAAGAACTTAGCCACAAGGAGAGTTACATCTGGCCATATACATTAAGCTCGGCTTAATGTCCTACTTCAGAACAGTTGCTAGGCTGTTGCTAGGCTGTTGCTTAGTGGGGTAAAAGTTTTTTTAATGTTTTAAAATGTTTTTTAGTGTTTTGCTAAAGAGTTGCCTACTGATTGTTAGGTTGTAGGTAGGTGGTTGCTAAGTGGTTGCTACAGTATCCAAGGTGGTTGCTAAGGTGTTATAGGGTCACTAGATGTCTTATATTTTATAAGTTGCTAATTTTTGTTAGGATGTTGCTGGGCGGTTGCTATAGTGTTGCTAATTGGTTGCTAGATGTTTTTTTGTAAAAACGATTGGCTGTTAGGTTGTTTCTAGATGGGTGCTGCAGTGTTGGTAGCTAGGTGCTCACTATGGAGTCAGTTAGTGGTTGGTAGAGAGTTGCTTGGTTACTAGGCTTCTGCTATCTGGGGTAAAACCTTTTTAGCGAGGAGGTTGCTATGGTACCGGATGTGGTTGCTAGATGGTCATAATAGTGTTGTTGGTACCAACACCATAGTAATAAATTAGACTACCATAGTCTACCAACAGCCATAAATATAGCAGCATAAGGAGAGTTACATCTGGCCATATACATTAAGCTCAGCTAATGTGGGATTAAGTGATAAACTGGGGCAATCATGACTTTCCTCATTCTGTGACGTTCGGCATAATTGAAACAAATGATTAACCCAACAGCCGATCCATCACCCAACAAGACACATCACAATTTCATGCATTATGCACAAGCAATTAAAACATGATTTAATCGCACAGTTGTGTTAAATGATCAGAGAGACAGAGTGTGTTCAGAACGTCGACAGGAGCAATCCTGTGATACTGTTCCAAACCTTCAATTTTGAAGCTAAAAACAATAATGTAATTGTCATCTCTCTCACAATCAGTGTAAAGCATTGTAATGCAGATATAAGAGGACAGGAACAGCCAGTAACTCTGCAGGATGCCACTTTGATTTTTAATCCACATTTACTTTTATCTGTTTGGGCTTGGACTTGGTGTACAGAAGCTCAACAGTGAAACAATGCACTGCCGCAGTGTAGCTGAAAGCATAAGCCTTTACAATGCCCACTTTCTTCCTCAGGGAGAGGCCAGAATAAAGGAAACGGCACTGAGGATGCACAGGCCGACAAGTTTCCCTGCAGATCTCACTAGAGTGACCTTTAGAATAAGCCGGTTTGTGTTGGTAATGAGTGTCTGAAGTGTGCAGCCCCCATACTGATGTGTAAACTAATCAGGAGGACATTGTAAAACGTGTTCAGCTGTCTACAGGGCGAAGGAGAGCCAATGTACTAAAACATCACTGTTAGAAATACTGTTTAACCCTGGATGTTTAAACTCTATAGTGGCAGTAATACAAGTGACATTTAAACAAGGCTAACATTGGGTATAAAAAAAGTCCAAGACAATCCATTCCATCCTCTTTAATCCTCTCATTAATGTTTAATGCTTATATTTAATTTACATAAATGATTATAAAAAACTGAAAAAAAACAAGCGTTTCTGGACCATCTAAGACCCAGTTTACACCTGGTAATTTCAGAGTACTAGTATCTGGATTGTATCCTGATAAAGGGTTTGACCACATGAATTTACTCTCTGTAGTCAAACACATCTCTGGTTAAGCAGACTGTTTTGGTGGTACTGGAGGAGTTTTGGTGGTTAAATATGTTTTGGAAAGACAGATGTGGATATTCACTTTAAATATGATAAAACCATAAACTGTTCTGTACAAAATAACCAAAAATTCAACACATACAAAGGTAATAATATTTTGGGTAACAATTTAACATAAGGCTTTTATAAGAGGCTTATAACGGATTTATTATAATGATAATACGGATTTTAATTAAATTTTAAATACTTTTTAGACAATGTTCCCCCCGTGACCCGTGTTCCTTAGTGTTTCATTGCCCTCACCTGTGTTCATTTGTAGCCCCGCCCCCTAACCCCAAGTGTTTCCTCTTCCCGTGTTTATTTATAGCCTGTGTGTTTCCTGTTCCTGTGTCGGTCCTTGTACGTTCCACGTCTGTCAGTGTTCTGTGTTTTCGCTTGTGTTTCCTCAGTCCTGGTTTCTTTTGTTTTTTCTATGTTTATTTTGTGTTTATTTTTGTTAATAAATGTTTTTGTAGTTTGCATTTGCGTCCGCCTCCTAGTCCTTCCTGCACCCCACCTGACACATGTGAAATCGACTACCAGCAAAAAACAATCTGGAACTGATTTTTTTTTAATCAGGATCTTATGTTTAAAATGTAAGAAAACCATCACATTTATAATCAGGAAATGCTCCATTTGATATGGCCCTAAAATAATATCATGATATTTCATGGTATTTTTGCGATAGTGATACTCTTCGAGATGTGACAAAACACTAAATAAAAAAAAAAAATATTTCAAGAATACACTACTGCAACAAAATGAAAATGTAATTTTATTATAATAATAACTAATAATGCACTCCAAATATCTCCATATATGCAGTATTAAAATAGATTAAACAAACGATAAAATATGGCACACCCCCTACATGTGACACTCTGAAGCCCTTACTACTGTACCTGTCTTTGAAGAATCTTCGGATCCCAAAGGCCACGAGTTTGAGAATAGCCTCTAAGATGAAGAAGATGGTGAAGACGTAGTTGCAGTACTTTAAAGCTTCTTCTAGATACTGTAAAGAAATAAAACAAGGCTAATGACTGTTTAATAAAGTCAAACACAAAATAGCACATAAAAAATGTACTAGTGGTTTAGCAATGCACATTATATTTGACAACAAATTATTTGGTTAAATATAGCAAAAAATGCTTTTCTGTGCTTGGCCATTTTTTTCTTTTCTTTGACATTTTTGATTACATAAGCAAATCACAACCAGCTGGGATGTAAAAATGTTCAGTGTAAATATTTTGAAATTGAGGGCCTCCAACAAATAACCATATATCAATGCTATTTTCTCCCTTTTGGTGTTGTAAGCACCTTCATAAGGAAGTATAAGTGTCACTTTTTCTATTACTTTTTTATTTAATAATGTAAACACACTGTGGCTATTCTCAAGTTCAGAAAATAGAGCTATATTACATTTTATTTATGGTGAAATATAGATTGAATCTAATAAATCTCATATCTTATTACACCTCCCAATTTAATTTTTAACACTGAATATTCCAGAATATTGCTGTGATTAATACAATTATATTTATAAGTGACACCACTTATATAAATATAATTCCATTTTGCTAATCTTACATTCATTATTTTATTTACACTTAAAGATCCATTATTAAAAGCTTAATTCTAGAGAAGAAGAACAAATGTGTAGAACAAAAATATAGTTGTGATAAATCCGATTAATCTTTTTATTGACTGACACAACAAACAAATATCAAATTAATCAAAATAAAAATGTTTATGAAAATGGAGAAAGGTAAAAATGAATATTTGTTGGAAGAACCCAAATGTAGGTTTGTAATTGTTTTTCTTTCTTTTAAAAGCTATTTAATTAAAAAAAGTGAAAAAAATAACTGAAAATATAAAAAAACAATGTTTTCTACTTTGTATTCTGCATTATTTTATTTTGTTTAGGTTTTGTTTCTGACAAAAACAGTGCATTTTGGTGCACTCACCTGGGGCTGGTCGTAGTGCTCTATGGACATGGTGACCACATTGATGCAGATGATGAAGGTGATGAAGAGGTCCAGGTAGTGGTTGGAGCACAGTGTGTGGATATACAGCCGGATTGGGGAGTAGTATGCGTAGTAGGGTATCTTTTGCGCCTCTGTTCCACACGTTGACACACAGACAGACAGACAGACAGACACACACATATGCATAATGGGGTCAATGCCGTATTACATGCAGTACAGCTACAGCAGTGAGCAACAAGCAAGAGGCACTGAGCACGAGAGGAGAATTCTACAGCACAGAAGGACAGAACAGACTGTTTTACAGCATCACCCTGTAAGAACTGTATAATGTGTGTATCTACATTATAAAAACATAAAATATCATTATACAGAAGATCAAACAGCCCTTCTGAACCCAGATCCATCTCCTGCAGTACAGTGCCTCCATAATCATGCTGTTCAGAGGAGCATGCTGTATTTTGGCCGTGTAAACATGACAATCTTTGGCTGTGTGTGAACGATTCCAAACAACAACTGAGAGCAAAGCTTACAGCTCTTTTAATAACATAATACACTATATGGACAAAAGTGTTGGGACACCTGATCATTCATTATCTCTTCAGAAATCAAAGGTATTTAAAAAGAGTTAATCCTACTTTTGTTGTAGTTACTGTCTCTACTGTGCATTAAACACTTTCTGCTAAAGTGTTGGGACATTGCCGTGAGGATTTGATAGCATTAAAATTATTAGATGGAGCACCATTATTCCAGAAAACACAGCTTCACTGCTCCACTGCCAAAGTCTGGCATTAAGCACAGTGCCTATAGGTTCATTTTTGTGTGCTCCAGAGGGTTCTATTCTATTGGTAATATTTACTACAGGTAATACTTTAGAGAATAAACAAGTTGTGTATAATACTGATTTATGGAAGTATCAATATATTGGGCCTATTTTAGAGATCTATAGGCAAGCTGTCAACCACACACCATGTTACTTGATTTAGGGTGTATGAATATGTCTTTGCTATCATAACGACAGGAAAAGTACACTTTGTGCAGCTTGAAACACACAAAAGGCATGTACTTATTCCCTTAATAAGCATGTCACTTGAAATTTCCCTTAAGACCCAGGTGTGGGTTTAGCAGATTGCTATTTTAACAGTGCAGCGTTTGTACGCTTTTCAGCAGAGGAAACTGCCCTTTAAATGGTGCAGGCACAAGGCATGAACATATACCTTTCGCGAGGTGTATGATAGCAATGAGCATCGCAATATGCCTTGCATAGGGGGTATGATAGTGCCCATTATGTTTTCCAATACTGATGGTCAAAAACGCAATATTTTTTACTTAGATTTTATGTATGAGATGCTCAAATCGTAATATTTTAAATCGTAACTAAGCTGGTTGATCAGTATGACATTTTGGTTCACAAGTATGATCAGCAGGACCAGCCAAACCATTTTGGTTGAGCAAGACCACCATTGTGACCAAACTGGTTGACCAGTATAACCAACAAGAAAATGTTGTTTGAGGTGCATGACCAGCATGGCCATGCTCTTCAACTAACATAACCATCAGAACCAGGCTGGTAGATGAGCAAGACTAATGTGTAAACCAGCTGCTTTGGATGGGCAGAATAATGATGACAATACCCAGCTCTAGTCAGCAGTGATGTGCAACTTAAATAGCTGAATGCATTCATTAGAATAGGTGCCCACACATATTTGAACATATAGTGTATTTCAAGTGTATTTCTAGTATTTCTGTATTAAATTACTTTAATTTGACACTTTTGAAACCCAGACAATCGCTGAATCCATCTTTCTGAGTCTGCCATACAAAGCATGTTTACTGGTAACATCTTACCAAATACCAAATAGAGAGAGGCTAAGATCAACTGTGTTCTCGGCGTATAAAGATGCACATGCAGTCTAAGAATCCAACCAGATCCCCACCAAATACAACACCAGTCTGCCCTCAAATCTCCCACACCAGCTAACTCCTCCATACAGTTGAGGTGAAATATGATGGCGGGGGTGAAGGATAAATCAGCTATAGACTGAAGAGCACTTCTTCAAGCAGTTGGTGCCCAACTTCCTGTACATCCTGCGCTGTGTTCCTGTGCTGTCAGAAGAAGCTGACAGCTGCTCATAAATCACTTATTCTTTCAGGGAGAGTTCCAGCTTTTTTTTAAGTCCTCATCATCGGGGGCTGTCATAAGAATGCACTTTGACTGAGGAGAGATTGCGTTCCTGAGGTGCCAAAATGCTGGCACGGGTGAAGAGCCAAAGGCACTTTACCCCACAGTCCTCAGTCTAAAAGAGTGCTCTCAGGGTACGGGTGAAAAACGAACCGGGTGGATGTGGTATGTGTGAGATTTTAGGAAGAAATCAGATAGACTGTAATTCAATTTAAGTGGAAATTCTATAGTATTAAACAGTAGCAGTCAAATGTTTTAACACCCAATTTTGAGCACAGTTCAGGTAAGTATGCTTTTCTTTTTTTGCCATCTTTACAATCACTGATTTTCTTAATGTCACACCTGTATCTTCAATCAGTGATGGGACAAGGAGGGTATAAACATGGGCCCCATGTAAGCTGTACACTACATATGGGGCCTAAATGTAAAATTAAGGTGGGTTGTAATGGTCAGGTGAATCCAACTAACAACATATGTACCTATAAACTCAGAAATAAATCTGTGTTTGTTGACTTATTAAGATCATGTTAAGATTATGTTTGTTTTGATAGGAATAAACGTTACCACATTTTAGCCAGAAACACAATAACCAGTGCCTCAATAGCAGTGTATTTATACACACAGAACATCCTACAGCAGGGGATTAAGAATACATCTAAATATAAATATAATTAAATATCATTAAAAAGTAAAAAAAAACTTATTTCAGTAATTCAGTCTAAAAGGTGAAACTCATATATTATATAGATGTATTACACACAGAGTGATCTTAATTTTAATTGTTCATTTCTTTTATTGTTGATGATTAATGGCTTACAACCAATGAAAACCCCAAAATCAGTGTCTCAGAAAGTTAGAATACTATATTATTTAAGACCAATTGGTACTTTTGGCAGTGTGCCAAAGTCCTGCTGGAAAATGAAATCTGTATCTCCATAAAAGTTGTCAGCTGCAGAGGGAAGCATGGAGTGCTTTAAGATTTTGTGGGAAAACAAAACTGCACAGACTTTAGACTTGATAATAAAACACAGTGGATCGACACCAGCAGATGACAGACATGTCTCTCCAAACCATCACTGATCATCAGTAAATTTTGCAATTCATTTGTAAATTGAGGGAGCAGAGTCTGGAGGAAGAGTGGAGAGACACACAGTCCAAACTGCCTGAGGGCTAGGTTTCCACAATCAGTGATGGTTTGGAGAGACATGTCATTTCAGATGTCATTTTCAGGAGGACTTGGCACACTGCCCACACTGCCGAAGATACCAATTGGTCTTATATAATTATATAATAATATAATATAATTTTCTAAAACTATGATTTTTGGGTTTTCATTGACTGTAAGTCATAATCATCAACAATAAAAGAAATAAACACTTAAAATAGATCACTTTGTGTGTAATACATCTATATAATATATAAGTTTCACATTAACATTTTTGTTTAAATTCTAAATTAAATACTTTCCCTATCGTGTCCATCCATGTACATTCTGCTTTAAAACATACTATAGATTCATAGCCAAGTGCCTGCAACATAAATGCAACATTGAGCCAACTGTGCAGCTTATAAGCAGCATAAAACAAAGATAAATGCCGTGTCTGCCATTCATTGGTAGCAATCGAGGTAAAATGTAAAACATTTGTTACGTTAGTAATCTTCATTTGAGATCATATCACTCAGCAGTAGTTTTAGTTTGTTTTTCATTCAAAAGCACTTTAAATTTACTGCTACAATTCCAGTTTATTCACTGGACTTGGAAGTGCTTAAATGGCACCAAAAACTGGAAAAATTGGTGTGCTCTAAAGCTTGTGACCGGCAGTGTAGCTACAGATGCAGCACCACTAATACACTAACTGAATCAATGACCCACAGGAAGAGTGTAAGAGAGGGGGATAAAACTGTCAGCTTTAATGTTAGAGATCATTAGTCAGATAGCCCTGCTGTGTGTGTGTGTGTGTGTGTGTGTGTGTGTGAAGGCAATGTATTGCTTAAGGTATGAATCCACTTGCACTCGTTTATTCCGCAGTTGTTTCCATGTGTGGGCGTGTCTGTGATGCTTCTGTATATAAACCAACACTTTCCCATCCTCTGTCATCATCACCTACGTGGCTGTGTTTCTCTAAACTTCACACTGATTGGTTTGTAGATTATTGGCAGTTCTGTATGTTGCCTTTCAGGTGTTGCGCTGAATTTGGTCTCACTGTCAGTGCATCAAACAGCAAAAATAATGCAATAGAGAACACTAGATAACAGTGTTATACTCTTGTGTTGTTAAATCCAACTGTTTTAATTCCATACAAAATAAACTTTTATTTACTCAGAGTTTAGTAATATGATAACGTGTTGCAATCAATCGCAACATATTGCCTTGCTTTTAGTATTGCAATATATCGGAATATATTGAATTGCGTATCAATGTATGGTGTATCGTGTCATAGTTCTTGCTAATACACAGTTTAAAGTCGTGTTTTATATCCAAGGCTTTTAGAAATCTAAGACAAATGAATGAGCTCCCTTTGGATTCAACTGCTCTCAAAGTGAAGAGTCTGCGGATCATACAGCTCTAGAAAAAAAAAAAGTTTTTTTTTTATTTTACCAAATTGAAAACCTCTGGAATATAATCAAGAGGAAGATGGATGATCACAAGCCATCAAACCAAACTGAACTGCTTGAATTTTTGAACCAATAGTGGCATAAAGTTATCCAAAAGCAGTGTGTAAGACTGGTGGAGGAGAACATGCCAAGATGCATGAAAACTTTGATTAAAAACCAGGGTTATTCCACCAAATATTGATTTCTAAACTCCTACAACTTTATGAATATGAATATTTGTTTTCTTCACATTATTTGAGGTCTGAAAGCTCTGCCTCTTTTTTGTTATCTTTTCAGCCATTTCTCATTTTTCATTTTATTTTCTGCAAATAAAAGCTTTAAATGACAATATTTGTATTTGAAATTTGGGATAAATATTGTCCGCAGTTTTAAGAATAAAACCACAATGTTCATTTTACTCAAATATATACCTATGAATAGCAAAATCAGAGAATCAGAGGTCTTTTAATTTTTTCCAGAGCTGTAGAGTGGTTTTACTGAATGCTAATTCCCACTAATAATCTGTCATGCAGTATTTGGTGGCGATGGGATCTCATGCAAAGGGCATGCTGCAGAGCATCACAATCCAAGGCCTTCACCAGATCATTGGCGAAATCTACAGACTTTGATATTCTCAGACTTTCGTCTCAGTCTCTTTTTTGCTCTCTCTCTCTCTAACTTTCTCTCTCTTTCTCTGTCTCAGGCTCTGGAGGCAGGCAGTGCTCAGAAAAACAGACTACCGACCAGACCCGTAATTCTCCTTACTCCTGCGCCTTTTCTCCTGCTGCCGCCGCCTCTTCTCCTCGCGCAGGCGCGCCTCCTCCTCCTCCTGGTCCTGCCGACATTTGTGGAAGTTCTCCACCACCACGCCCACGAACATGTTCAGCACAAAGAAGCTCACGATCAGCAGGAAGGAGATGAAGTATAGCAGCATCCACGGGTTGTGGTTCCGTACCGGCTGCCCAAAGCAAGCACACGTAAGAGACAGATTATGAATTCAATTATGAATTATTTAATAAAATATTGATATTGACGCCACTTATCAATAATAAATTGTAAATATATTATACACGATATTGCTATTTTGTCCAGCCCATGCTTGTGAAATGTCTGAGGATAAAGAAAAAAATAAAAAAGAGCAAACCTGCTGGTCCACTCCCACAGCATCCAGCCCATCATACATAATATTCACCCAGCCGTCCTTACACGACAGCACAAACAGCGACATCAGAGCCTGAGAAACACAGATAAAACCCGTCAAATTAACAGACAAAATACAGAAACCAAATTCTGACATCCTGGAACTCTAATCGACTTTCAGGGATTAAGTACATTAAAAGCATTACATCATTAAATGTCTAGTTTCCATCATAAATTAGAAATGGGCTGAGCTAACGTCCATTAAAATCTCCCCAAACTTCCTTCTAGGCCATCCAAGCATGGGTAATGTGAAATATCTTCTGTATATCGCTGCTCTATCCATTAAAAAAAGTACATTTTGGTCAGTTTTTAGTTTTCTGCACCGTTTAAATCCTGCATCTGCTTTGCACACTGTGTAAGTAGTTTTGGATTAACAGACCAATAGAAATGCACTAAAATAACTTGGAATAAAATCATATTTGAGAACATTTTATCCTCCTCTTGTGAAGTCTAATATTTTGAAAAATACATGTTTTGTGAATTGACTGTATGTATTTCTCATCATACATTTATTGACTCATCATACAATATATGACCTCAATTATGACCTTAATATAACCCACTGTGTGTACTTGTGAGGAAATTCCATTGATGTAAATGAGCTGGTCTGTTGACTTTGTTTAAAAATAAGGAATTAATTTTATGTATGCGCTGTAATATAATTATTACACTATTATATCATCATTATTATGCTATTACATTGAAAGTGGCATAATGTGGTCATTAACAGACAATACTATTTGCAAGAAAAGCAAATCAAACATAAAACAATTTTTTTGATCAAATTTAACACACAGTTAACATAAAAAAAATAAAAATCATCATGAATTGTGTTTCTTTGATATACCTTTGCCCACAATCAGCAAATTCATGTTTGAAAATGTAGGACTAGGCCCAAAGAATATGGCATCTCGAAAAGGACAATTATTCAAAATATCCACCAATAGATGATATTGTTGTGTTTTATGATTGATTAGCTACAGAGACTGTGTTTACTACAAAATAAAAAAATATATAAAAAAGCAAAATATGCCGTTTTACACAGGACTATATCGTCGCTGTCCAATGAAAAACATGCATCTCCAAAACAGCAACTTTAGAGGAGAGAGAAAACTTTTTAACTTTCAATAAAAATGAATGTAAAAAAGTTTATGTGAGGTAATTTTTTAGATTTTTTTTTTTTGGTCTGTTCATCAAAAAATTTTGACACAGTGACAAATTTTGTATTAAAATTTCAACACAAACGAACACTTACCTGTCCAAGATTATCAAAGTTGTATTTCCTCGGAACCCATTTGTAGTTTGCTAGCAGACAATCTGATTTGTTGGTAATGTTTCTTGTATCCAGTCCTTCACAATGGTAAAACTTTCCCTTGAAGAGCTGAACAATAGAACACAGTTTTTACACAGTTATTTAAAATCTACACAATGATGTTTATTTATTAGAGACTGTTCATTTATAAAGTTTAGACTTGTAGAAGTCTTTACCTGAACTCCAAGAATACCAAAGATGATGAAGAAGGCCCAGCAGATCACCACAATATTCCCGATAGGTCTCAGAGATGTTATGAGTGTTTCCACCACCAGCTTCAGACCAGGAGCACGGCTGATCACCCTGTTAAAGCAAAAACAAGTATTTTTGTTTTACTTTTTTACTTTTATATGAATATATTTGCAAGTGTTGAATTAACGCTATTAGTGCAATTTTACTGTGTAGTACTTAAAGGACTGCCTGAATGATTTTAACTGCAGTAGTGAGCAAATATCAGCCAACATTTCAAGAACATTCAACAGAAATAGAACAGTCAATCCTCTTCAGTAGGTTTTACTGGCTGAAAACACTGACATGCCACAAGTCATGGGACATGTCTCATGTAATAATGGGTGGGATATGTGTGTGGGTTCGATTGTCGGTGTGAATCACATTTCCCACTCACTGAGCTGTCTACTGTTGGTGGTAATGTCTTGAATCATATCACCTAGAGCTGCACGATATTGAAAAAAATTTACATTGCAAATGTTCTTTTTTCAACGATATATATCGCGATGATAAACAATACAGGGCCCATGACATCACCAGCCCCGCCCCTCCCCGCATGCTGTCTCGTGTCCGGACCGATCAAGAGCTAAGTCAGCGCCGAGCTCTCAAAACCAGAGGGAAACAGCAAAAGTAGCATCAGTAATTGGCCCTTTAATTAGGCATTTAAATTGTTTTTAAAAGGTAAATAAGAGCTTTTTTCTGGGATTAAAAGCATGAATTCAGCTGTAACTGGAAATATCTGCACAAAACTGTGCTGGACTGAGGTGCACAGCTTTCCCTCCTCCTGTGCTTCTCAGGCAGCAGCAGCCTGTCACCCACACAGACACAGAGACAGTCTACTTCTTGTGTCAAGAATCAAAACATTGCAGCATGACATGTTTGATTTAATTCCCTTAAGTGACATTGCACGTCCTGTGATGCGACTTTTGCGCATGTGCACATTGTGATGACGATACTTAAACGATATATCGTGCAGCCCTAATAATCTTATATTCCTGGGACACACTTGACACTGTGAAATGTCCTAACCATCTACTCCCACTCAATTCAGGCATTGCTTGAATTCTGATAATACACATTTCCCTGCCATGAGCACATCGCCCAGTGTTCATGTTCACTCACAAGAAAATCAATAACCTTTAATTACAGTAAACTATAGTATAGTTAAGCAAAAACCCCAGCTTTTTTACCTCAGAGGCCTCAGTGTCCTCAGCAGTCGGAGAACCCTCAGAATGCCCAAGATCCGGTTCCCACCGGACGACGCTAGAGACACCAGAATGTCAATGAGCGAAACGAACACCAGCATTCCATCCAAGATGTTCCACGTGCTCTGCAGATAGCTGTAGAAGCCGAGGGCCACCACCTGCAATACCAAACAGTCAATGTCATTAGTGTTAGTTAATTAATTAAAAACAATAAATCAATAATCAATATTATGTGATTAATCCTACATGTTCTTGGTCTTAACAGTTGAAATTTTTATATTAGATACACTGCCTGGCCAAAAAAATAAATTTAAGTCAGTAAATGATGTGGGGTTGATGCTGCAGTTGGTCTGCAGGTTTAGGTTCAGCAACAGTAGGTGCTGAAAGAATGAGGTCAGCTGACTACCTGAATATTTCATCAATTCATGGTGCTGTAATTGTGAAAGTGTGACTCAGGGAGCATGAGATCATCATTTTCACACATGGATTGAGAGAGAGTTCACCACAGAGTCCAGATCTTAACCTCATTGAAAATCTTTGGGATGTGCTGGATGGAGAAGAGCTGCTTTGTTCAGTGGTCAGACTCTACCATCATCAATGCTGCTGCAAGATCTTGGTAAAAAATTATTGCAAAATTGGACTGAAATAAATCTTGTATCATTGCAGAAGCTTATCGAAACAATGCCACAGTGAATGCGTGCTGCAATAAAGATAAAGATAAAGATGGTCCAATTAAATATTAGAGTGTGTGACCTTTTTTTGGTGGCAACTTTTTTTTGGCCATTTTTGGGCAGTGTAATTAAAAGTATGAGAGAATGAATGCAAGACTGGTGAAATAGAGTTTATACATTTATATTAGTAAATAATTATATTAGAAAAAAACAAAAAATGTAGTATTTACAACAATATTCTGTGGTTATTTATTATAAAAAAATAATGCTGTTTTTTTCCTGTATTTTTGTAAAAAAAGACAAAATACAAGAAACATGCATCTGTATGTGCGTTTGTTTGAGACAGAGGGGTTGTGAGAGTTAGTTATGAGATTTAATCCATATTTCAGCATGAATAAAAAGCATTGTAGCTATCTAAAAATAACCAAAAATAAAAGCACCGATGCTGTGTTTATAGCACTGAATAGAACACCAATATGTGACCAAACTGACATGATTAATTTGCGTAAAAATAAATGAATGCATTAAAATTTCCAGATTAATTGCATGCACTGACAGCACAGCACTAGTAAATGAATGTATCAAATGTAAGCTTCCATACCTTCACAGTCATTTCAGCAAGAAAGATCACAGTGAATACATAATTGGAAATACTGAGAAACACTCGCTCCTGTAAGAAAAACAACAACAGAAAGAACAGCACTGAGAGGATATATTTAGATGCAGCATCACAAAAGCAAATAACTGGTACTGCTGGAGAGCTATTATGGATTCTAAACGCTTCTAAGATTAAAGTGTTTTCAGTAAGACAGGAGGTCCTTTTAACTACAAGCCTGAAAATACACGACTTTCATAAGATCCAAAACAACACAACACTGCAGCTGAGCTTACTGTGCTGTGAGGCTTAATATTCGGCCTCTCCAGAGCGATCGTGATGCAGTTCAGGAAGATAAAGACCAAAACCACATGATCAAACAATCTGTGCGAGATGATCCGGTTGCAGATCACACGAAACCTGCAAAACACCAAGATATTACATAACAAAAATCTAAACCAATTAGATTTAGCATCAATTCAATCAATTAATCAATCAACTTTTACTTTCACTCGTATACGAGCGTTTACAATACACAGGGATTGAGAGAGAAAAATAAAAATAATATTTTATTGTCTTAGACCAAAACAACTGAAAAAAATAGGCAAACTAAAAATATAAAAAAAGAAAAACATATTAAACAAAATATAATAAATAATATATAATGATCAATTTAAGAATTCAGTAATAAGAGAGAAAAAGATCAACAAAAAAGGTAAAATATTTTTTTTAAATAAAAATAAGAAAATATAAGATAAAGAGGTCAAAAAAGCAGAACAATGAATAAAAAAATAATAATAAAAAAAAGAAAGAAAAAAAAAACTTAAAATGAAATACATATACTCTGAGGTGTATCTGCACGTACAGGCAAATAAATGTAATTTTTTAAAAACTTTTTAACCCCACTCACAGACAAAAGTAAGACCACTTTCCAAAAAAACAACATAGTAAGGAGACAAGTAAATTAAGTAATTAAGTTATTAAGTTAACAGACTTTACAGAAAGCTTATTATTCCTGTATTTCTGACAAAACAATATTTCAAACAAATATGAATTACCAGTTTTTTTGCAAATAAACATGGACCTGTTTGTATTCTGATACCATTATCATACCATCTTAAAAAAACGTTATTAAGTTAATCCTAATTAACTTGCATAGAACATTTTACATCCAACCATATTTGTATTTAGTTAATGTATTTTAAAGACTTTTGGGAAACTGATTTAAGATACATTAAGACAAATTAAGACCATTTTAATATAAACGAATGTAAGATCTTTAAGATTTGCAGATACTCTGGGGTATAAACTGTATATGTGTGCATTGTGTGAAGCCTACTCACTTGTTTTCTGGGGAGAACATATACAGGGACCAGTCCTCGTGATCTTTACACCACTGCGGCTTATAGGCGTTCAGCATCCTCCTCAACCGGCAACAGAAACTCTGCAGCACACGAGCAGACCAGACCAGACAGACTGTTCAATAACTGCACAAATAGCAGCCAAATGTCTGCAAATGCCACAGTTAACTCCTGCCTAAGAGACCTGCCTAACTGAATTATTGAGAGTTACTGTGAGTCAGATCATATATGAGACTGTGAGATAGGAAAGTGTTTCACTGCAAAAACAGTGACAAAAGTGTTGGGATGCATGTTTATTCACTTTTTCATCTAAATTCAGGGTAATATAAAATAGTTTATCCTGCTTTTGTTAAAATAACTGTCTCTACTGTACAGAAAAAGGTTTCTGCTAGATTCTGAGTCATTGCTGTAAGGATTTGATTGTATTGAGCAATAAGAAGGGTCTAATTTGTGGCAAATAGTTCACTTAGCTCAATAATTAATTGATTGAATATTTAGATTTATGCAAGAAATACAGCTTACCACAAACAGCATTACCTGCCAGAAGAATGAGAGACTTTTAACAGATACTATTATTTAAAACAATTTACTAATAAGATGGATAATCCTATAATCCTGTAGTTAAACTTTCTGTGCTTTTTTAATAAAAAAAATGAAAACATCAGAGTTTTATACTAGATTTCAGACTTGATTGAAATTTACATGCTTATATATATTTTTTTGTAGTGTTCTGCCTGTACCACTGCACAAATTCTGTAAAAAAACAGAAAATTCCTCAAGCTTCCTCTGCCCTTCTAATCTAATACACATAAGTAGCTTGTATATTTTATATATATATATTTATATATAAATATATATATATATATATATATATATATATATATATATATATATATATATATATATATATATATATTTTTTTTTTTTTTTAATTATATTATTATATATATATTATATTATATATTTCCCCACATTTCATAACTCTCAAAACTTAATTTCAGTGATTTTAATGCAGAGTCTCGTGTTTTCAGAGATATCATCACACTGGCACCAGAAAACTTTCTATCCACCAAGAAAAACAATTACAGGCTGAGAAGTGCTCGGCTGAATCGATTACACCATGACAATTAGTCTCCTAGCAAGTCAACCCCATGGGAGAACATCTTATAGACAACAGTTAGTTCTGGCCATGCTGCTAAAATCCACTTTTCTTGTTCTTTGTGAAATACTATAGGTCTCTCTGAGTTGTATATGGATGCTGCACATAAAACTGTTTTTCAGCCTCCCTTGTCTGCAGTAGCTAATAAAAGAAAATCCTCAGAAATACGAGTTGATCAGGAA
The DNA here is from genome assembly GCF_023375975.1 of Astyanax mexicanus. NCBI lineage: Eukaryota > Metazoa > Chordata > Actinopteri > Characiformes > Acestrorhamphidae > Astyanax > Astyanax mexicanus. Next base: position 53,938,397 of record NC_064410.1, on the reverse strand, counting down.
AGGCTCAGAAGTCTACGTCAACCACAGGCGGTAATGATCCAAAGAGGAGCTTAAAGCTCTGTTTACAGAGCTAGTGAGCGTTAGGTATCTTGTGTGAGTACCTGTAGGTTTAAATTGGATCTCTGGTGGATTTTACGTTTTACCAAGTCCCTTAATATTCACTAGGGAAGCCTGGTCAAAGCGGGTGCCGTTTGCATTGGATTTTATGATATAGAGCGGACTTTGGGGCTTCGATGTGGTGAAAGTCTAAGGTAAGAGTTTAGTAGAGTTAATTTAGCTGAAAGAAATGTTATCAATGCTTTTAAAAAACGATGGAATGAGACCTTTGTTTGTAACATTTGTTTCAGTGCTGGTTTGGTGAGATTTGGAAGACATAAACGGATTGGCCTCACTGATCCAATACTTTTGGAGAGTTCAGATCTTTACTCACATCATCCAGATCCTCCTCATTGGCAGAGTCCTCCCGATTCAGCTCTGCTGGCAGATCTGTGGGCAGTTGCATGGCCCTTCCGTTGCAGTCATGGTACTCTTCTGAAGGGTACAGGCAGGGTCCTGGGGCCAGATCAGGGAACTCCAGAGAACTGGGGTGCTGTAGTGAACCTCCGCTGGTGCTGCCTGCTCTTCCTGACAGGTTTTCATCTGTGTCGTCGTCCTCGAAGCTGCCCCTGCCCTCACCAGACAGCAGAGACTCTCTCTCCCCAGATGTATCCTTCCTCTTCAGACTCGGTGCTCGGCTAAGACTGTTCCAGCTCGACCTGCGGCTCCCCCAGTTACTGCCTGTGCTCCGGGGGTGACACGGTGATCTCCGTGGGCTGGACTGAGGGGACAGGAAGAGAATATACTGTTTATATATACAGCAATGGAAAAAAATAACACTTAACGATGATGATTTTTCTTGATTTTACCACATTTAAAACCTCTGGAATATAATCAAGAGGAAGATGGATGATCACAAGCCATCAAACCAAATTTAACTGCTTAAATTTTTGCACCAGGAGTGGCATAAAGTTATCCAAAAGCAGTGTGTAAGACTGGTGGAGGAGAACATGCCAAGATGATGCATGAAAACTGTGATTAAAACCAGGGTTATTGCACCAAATATTGATTTCTGAACTTTTAAAACTTTATGAATATGAACTTTTATCTGTAGTTTATAGAATAAAACAACAATGTTCATTTTACTTAAACATATACCATTTAAATAGCAGAGTTACATATATTTCCATTATAAACTATATATTTACAATACATATACAATACAGAAGCAGTAGGTATAGAGTGCCTGAGAAAGGTGCTTTACGGCAGTACTAGTTCTCAAACTGGTCCTCGGAGACTCCCCAGATGGTCCCCAGATTTTTGTTCCAATTCATTTGACAACACATATGGATAAATCAAAAATGTGCTCCATCATAAGAGTCCCTGAAGATCGGTTTGAGGACCACACCACATCACACAAGTTAACTTCCATAGCACACTCACACTAATTAGCTACAGTTTATATCATATAATTGATCTTAATTTATATTATTGTAAAATGCTAAAAAAAAATGGAAATGGCATATGACTTTTAAAAAGAAAAGTTACTTATGGGTTTTTCAATACAATATGTTTCATCCGGCAATTATATTTATACCTGGTACCTGCAATGTTTTTTCTATTTATTAAATGTAATAATGATTCATAATATTCTTAATAATCAAAACTTAACTGATCTTTTAAAAAGTGTAAAAGCATTATTATACTATAATATTGTCATTATATCAGTGACGTTATATGTTCTTAAAATGACAATAATGTTTCCCTTACAGCCTGGAAAGTATAGACTTGTACCACTGCTAAAGAACGCACATTTCTGGACAAGCCGAGAGACACAAAATCGAACAAATTTGGTACCTGATACATGGAATCGAGTTCTTTTTTCTCCACTTTTAACCACTGTTTACTCATGGTTCCAAGTGAGCTGAGTAGGCAGTAAATGCTGACATGGTGCTGATTGGCCAGAAATAGGTCACATGTAGCAGAAAAGCATCATTTCATATATATATATATATATATATATTTGTTAATTTTGTATTTTCCATAACAAGCAGTAGAAAATCCACTTACCAAGGACCTCTGATCGTAGCCGTTTGGATCGATGGAGACCCCGCTGCCTCTTCTTGACTCCCCCAAACCAAAGACGGATTCTGGCCCGAGAGAGCTCTTAGGCGTAGGCATGGGGGTGGCGGCTGTGCGCATGATGATTGGTGGTGGCAAGTTACCACGGGACTCCACATGCCCATTTGCTGACATCATCAGTGAGTACATCTTCAGCTCTGTCAGTGATCATTAAAAACAGTGCCATCAGTTTCGGGAAACCAGAGATAAAAAGCCCAAACAGCAGCCTGGAATACTGTAAACTGCAAAATACCACCACAGCCCATTGACTACACTAAATGAAAAGACTTGCCATGCAGGACCTACAACAGTAAAACTAAATGGCAGAGAACACATAAAACGCCATTTTCCTCATCAGATCCACAGACTGTGGCAGGTGAACGCCAATTTTTATGCAGCTCTAGAGAACCATTGCCCTCTTTATGAGAGGCAATCACAGTGGCAGCCAGACTGAGATCATCCGAGCTTAAACAGAGCAGTATAACAAAGAAGGTGATGGAATACACAAACTAATGCAATTCTGCTTTAAAATTGAGTCTCAATCACCAACATCTTTGTAAAAGAATATTTAATTTGTTCTTAAGAAAAGTCCTAACAAAAAGTAGATTAGATTATACGTTATATTTATAATTTTTTTTACAGCTCTGATCTTATAATGACCGTGGGATGACTCCAATATCCTACAACTAGTAAAAACTATATCATTTTTAAAAAGACAAAATAAATAAATTTAACCCTTTCACATACACACCTTTTAAAAATCAATCTTTTTTTGTTTGGGACAATAATACAAAAATATAAAACATATAGAGATAAATGGATGGTGTCAATTGTTAAAAAAAAAAAATTAATCTATTCCAATAATATTCTGTGATTAATCTTGATTAACTACCTAAAATGTCATTTTAAGAGCTTATATTTACATGTAAATATCTGCAGACAAACTTGGTGATGTGATTCATTTGTGTATAAAAATAAAATTGCAAGTTAAAGCTTATAGATGAATTAGCAAAATATGTTAACATTTAATCATTGACAGCAAACACAAAAACAGCACACAAAACAACAACAAAAAAAGGGCATTTTCACACCAGCACTATTTGGTTAGGTTAAAACGGACTCTGGTTTGTTTGTATCCTTAGTGCGGTTCAACTAAGCATGTATGAAAACAGTAATCACACTCGGGTGTCGATCAAAAGAACTGGATTGAGAGCTGCTAGAGAAGTGGTTTACTTTTGGTAAGAAAGTGATCCGGTCTCGATCCGACGCAGCTATCAAAATATATTCCTTTAATTTTAGCTAAACTGCTGATATTGTGCAGGTTAATCTGATATATTAGCCAGATAACCGTAATTACCACTGCTATGAACAAACGCTGTGTCTGCTCCATGCTGTTTACACGCACAATCTGTGCTGCATCCACTGCTTGAAGCCGGGCGACTCTGTTTACTATGTCTACATCTGCACTGCACGTCCTGTTAAAAACACTGTTCTCAACATTCAGTGTTAAAGCAGCTGCACACTGCACAAATATACACACTGGAACTCAGAATCTTCTCGTTATAATTCCTTTTTGCTCTCACACTAGACAGCTTTGACCAATCAGAGGAGATGATGTGCTCGGATGGTTTATTGATAGCTATTTTGGTGTGTTTACGTTTGTACCTGTATGAAACCAAGTCAAACAGAGGGAGAAAATGCTCCAAATAGACAAACTCATCAACTGATCTTGATGGTTTATCTTCTGACTAGCAGAGATGATACAATGAAGTTGAGATATGTTCAACACCTTCTTTAAGGTATGCAAGTTTTAATGACACCAAATATGCTCTACCAAAAAATTGTGGTGAACACCAAAGAGTTGATGAATGAGTTCACTGACTGTCTGAAAAGTTTATTATGGGTAAAAAAAAAAAATAATAAATTGCATGGCATTCACCTCTGGCACGCAGCTCCCCCATCTTCTCCTCCTCTTCAAAGTCAACTGACCTCTTCTCCTCGTCTGAGTCGGACCTGTTGGCATCACCCTGCAAGGCACAGGAGGCATTTTAAAGAGCCAGCTCTCCACAGGGGGCCAGCAATTGGAGTGGGCAGCACGCAGCGCTTCGCTAACTGTGCTAACTGTGCTATTTGGAGCGCAGCTGAAAGTCAAGTCACCAGGTTGAGACAATGAACACAAATAGCAGCCTGTCTCTGTTTCTCTGAGGACCGGGTCCTTTGGCATCAACACACATGGCCCTCCACTGAGCCTGAGCCTCACAGCTGAGGCCTCTGCTCACAGTGTGAGGGCTGCAGCGCTAACGCTAACGTTAGCGGCTTTACACACGCATGCTAGTGACCTGCTTGTGGTTCACACAGCCTGCAGCTAAACAGATGGGTCCAACAAAGAGCTACAGCATCAGATATGCAGCTGCAGACCCAAGCAGTTTAAAGTGTGATAAAGAATCGTTTAGTATGTGCATAAATAATGTGGCAGCGATGACATGCACCAGTACAGGAGGCTGAATGTGTATAATAATGTCTTTATTGTTTGTAGGATGTAACTAAGCTCCTGCTGGGAATACTGTTTGACCATTTAAACACAGAGCAGCATGTTAATGAATACTGAATAATGCGGACAGTGCGTGACGGATGTACCTCCGCCTGAAAGGCCTCCACCAGGATGGCCACCAGCAGGTTAAAGAGAACATAGTTCCCGAAGGTCATCAGGGCCACGAAGTAAAGTGAGGCGAGCGGAGACGAGGAAGCCATCCCGTTATAGAGGACCACGTTCCAGTCCTCTTGAGTAAGTATCTGAAACAACAACAAACAAACACAATGTGTGACTACAATGTACAGCTGAGACAAACAACATCATAATACTGATATAATTTGTGATATATGGTCAATTTTAGAACTGAGGATACACTGTGCATCTCCTAGATAAAGTTTTTGTTATTTTTCCAAAAATAAATCTTTATTTAATCAATTTTGTCTAATAGTAATATTAACAACAACAATAATAATAATAATAATAATAATACACTCTCAAAATATTTATAGGCCCCCTTTCTAATTAATGCATTCAACTTGTATAGGTTGCACCCATTACTGACACAGATATGCAAATGCGAACACACAGCTTGTCTAGTCCCTGTTAAGAAAAGTAATGGCAGTAGAATAGATAGATAGATAGATAGATAGATAGATAGATAGATAGATAGATAGATAGATAGATAGATAGATAGATAGATAGATAGATAGATAGATAGATAGATAGATAGATAGATAGATAGATAGATAGATAGAACGGTATGAAAAAATATGATGGGTAGATGTAAGAGGTAAAAAGCATAAATATTATGCAGATAATTGTGCAGCAACAAGTTCCACTACAGGAATATCTAAACCAGTAGTAATAGTACAATTTTAACATAAATACAAATATTAAACTGGTTTATGGGTTAGAGGGGTTCAAGCCCCCAGCACTCTGGAGCTGTAGAGCTGTGTCACTGACAATACTTTTGCAAATAAATGCAATCAAATCCTCACAGCAATGCTCTCAGCAGCTTAGAGAAAGCCTTCACTGACAGTAGAGACAGTTGTGCCAACAAAAGCATCAGCTTTTTAAACTCTTAAATAAAACCATATAATAAAAAAGATCAATTTCAGAAGAAACAATGCATAAACAGGTGTCCCAATACTTTTGTCTGTACAGTACTTATATTTTAGGCATACATAGGCACAAAACACTAGTTTTTTTCTGAACTATATTTGTATCTTTATGTTCTCACCATAAAAAAAAAAAAGTCCTACAGAATATTAAATTGCTGTAGGATATCATTTCAGTAATTAGAAATTATTAAATATTTTTTATGTCTGTGCCAATATTCTGCACAACTTCTATTCCTCTGTTATAAAACTGCATAGAAATCTGCAAACAGCTCTAAGGAAGGAAGGCAGTGAGATATGTCAAACAAATATTGAGGTTACACCAAATATTGAGTGACTTTTTCTTTCAGTAAAAAAATGACAATAATTTGTTGAAAATCCTGGTAAAACTTTACAATGAGGGTCACAATTAACAGTAATTACACCAGTAACAAAACATTATTAAATGGTTAAATACTGTCTCAACTAATTGCTAGTTAAAAATTGTTAACACATTATTAATCATTACTAAATTTTAATACTTAAAAATGTTGTTGATAATGATAAATTAAAAAAAATATTTAAAACATTTATAATTATTAACAATGTCTTACTTTTTTATACATTTTAATAAATATTTAGTTAATAAATTAAAACATTTGTAATTATTGACTATGTCTTAATTGTTTATACATTTTAATAAATATTTAGTTAATAAATAATAGTTATGACATTTTGTTGTAAGTACTGTTAACTAATGTACCCATATTGTAAAGTGTTACCAAAATCTTTGAAATTCTGTTTTTAGATGTGTTGTGTGGAATCTAGTACAGGAACAAAATGGTGAACAATGTCAACTTTTTTATAAATTAATCCTAGTCCTAGACTATATATATTCCAATGGAGAATCATCATTCACAGTTGTGTATAGTCTAAAACTAGACTTAATCCCTCTCTGAGGAAAGAACCCTACATGTAACCCCAAATGTACTGCATATATAGGCAAGTATCTTCTATAAAAATACTACAGACAGATGAATTCTCCCTGGCTGTCTAGCGTAACTAAAGCACAGAGGTGAAATAAACACTTCATTGAAACGGGTCTTTTTATGCACACCTTGGCACACCTCTTATCTGTATCAGTCCACTTATTACACCTGTTCACTGCTTAACAAAAGCTCTATAAATGTTTCCAATAGCAGTGAAGCCACTGAATTTACACAGTGTGGACAAACACAATGCGGGTTCAGCACCTCAGCAGCAACTGAGAAAATTGTGCTGATGCAACAAACACTACAAGAAAATCCTTTTAGTGCATTAAAATAATCGCTCTGCTTGGAGCCGCTCTGATAATGGAGGGCAGAGCCGGCTCTTTTAAAATGACTGTTGCTACAGAAGAAATGCCTTTTTGTTACCCCTGGAAGATGTAGAAATAAACACATTATGATCCTTGGATGTAGTTTTTTTCTCAGGCTTAAAACCTCATCCAATTCCAATGCTAATGCTAAATGCTATTTATTAAAAGCCTGGACCTCAGGGATAATGTACATCTGAAACCATTCCAGCCAAAGCAACCAGTATCTGAGACACTGAGAGTGTTTGCATATGTTTCATAATCCAATTGCAGAACTGCAGACCATCGTAGTTTATCATTAATCTGATCAACATTTTTACTATAACATGAGCAATCAGATAATGGGAAAACTCACAGTTTACACGATTCAGGCAATAATCTGATTTTTGCTTTGCAACCAGCCAATACTACAGTCTAAATTCACACATGCATTGACCTGAATTACTCTGGATACATTCAGATTTCTGATATTCCAATCAGAAAACATAATATGAGATGGGTCCTTCATCAGACAGTTTCTGTTCTGCAGGATGAAGGATTAAAACCAGAAAATGAAAGAGAAAGTTATAATATTTTCAATTAATATATAATAGAAGTTGATATAACTGTCCTTTGTTAACTCTAAACGATTTCAACTTCCTAAACAAGTACTGCCTCTGATGGCATTTCTTTAGTATCTCCTCTCAATTAGAGGAAAACCTCAGCATGTTGTTGAAAATTGTCCTCAGATATTTGTGCACAGAGAAATCCAGCTCTCTTTATCAGATTACTTAATCTGATTTTTAGACCTTACTCCAATCTAAACTATCAGTGTATACAGTTTACAAGTCTACTTAAATGATCGAATAAACACAGTAAACTTGGCTCCAACCTGAAACACAGTGACGATGGCCCACAGCAGAGAGTCGAAGTTCTTCCTGTCTGGAATCGTATCTCCATTCTCCGTCTTCAGGCAGAATTTGCACCCAAACAAGTGCATTCCAAGAATACTGTGGGGAAAGTAGAGGATAAGCTTTAGCTATATTCTGTTTTTTTTTTTTAATAATCAGATATGACTTAATCCTGTGAAATTATTTTATTTGTCAAGTCCTTTGTTTTGATTTTATAACAATATGTATATTTGTAGATAAAAGAAATAGCATGAGGAGCTCGAGCTAGTAGGTTGGCTGAGCAGCTTAGCTCTTGATCAGCAAATGGTATGTTATTGTTTGAGAGTGATGGTTTATCTGGTCTATAAACCTGATTAACCTTACCTATCTAGGCAACCAGTAGGACTAAGTAAGATCATGGTGGTTGACCAGCAAAACCAAAGCTGATTGATAACCACAACGAAAATTGCCAAGCTCGTCAACCAGCTTGATTATGTTGTTCAGGATGACCAACATGACCAAACTGGTCACCCAGCATGACCAAGCTGGTTGAACAGCATGACCAACATGACCAAACTGATCAAACACCATGACCAACATAACCAAACTGATCAAACACCATGACCAACAGGACCAAGCTGGATGACCAGGATGACCAACATAACCAAGCTGGTTGATCAGGATGACCAACATAACCAAGCTGGTTGACCAGCATGACCCACATAACCAAGCTGGTTGACCTGCATAACCAACAAAACCAAGCTGGTTGGCCAGGATGACCAACATGACCAAACTGATCAAACACCATGACCAACATAACCAAACTGATCAAACACCATGACCAACAGGACCAAGCTGGTTGACCAGGATGACCAACATAACCAAGCTGGTTGATCAGAATGACCAACATAACCAAGCTGGTTGACCAGCATGACCCACATAACCAAGCTGGTTGACCTGCATAACCAACAAAACCAAGCTGGTTGGCCAGGATGACCAACATGACCAAGCTGGTCAACAAGAGTGACCAACAAGGCCAAACTGGTCAACCAACATGACCAAGCTGATCAACCAACATGACCAAACTGATCAACCAGTATGACCAACATGACCAAACTGATCAGCCAGCATGGATATGCTCGTCACTCTGGTCAACTAAATTCGTCATGTTGTTCATGTTGATCAACCAGCTTGGTAATGGTTATCAACCAGCATGACCAAGCATGACCAAAATCAAATGTAACATACACTACACTGTTTAAGCATCTAACCTACAAGCATAGTGTATATTTTCACTTTGTTTGACCACCCTGACCTTCAAAAAACAGCGTAGACCATCCAAAACCAGCAAACAGCAAAAACAATGCCTGAGTAAGATTTTTCAGCAGGGTATTTAAAACAGAACTGTCTTCCTGACCAGTTCCTGACAATGCTCTGGGGTCTGAGTGAAGTGGCAGTAGAGGACTTTAGCTCCTCTGACTGATGATTAACCAAACTGCATAAATTGAGTGAGGTGTGTGAGTGGACTGCTGGGTGTTCTTGGCACCTGAAAGTAAAAATGAAGAGCATGAGCAGCATGCAGAATGTGGCCACGTTGTCCATCGACTTCATCAGGACCACCAGTTGTCTGCGCAGGGCTGGAAGGAAGCGCACCAGCTTGAGCACTCGGAGGAGACGAAAGGTCCTGAGCACGGAGAGACCCCCGTCGGCCTGGCCAATGATCTCCCACACACTGGAAAGAGAGGCCGAGTGAGATCAGCAGACGCATACACAACCAATTACACAAATGCATGATGGTGGTGGACTGGGCTGACATCCAGTCCATCCAGATTGACTTCCAGTGTGGAGCTTATTATAGAATTAGAAAGAGTCATACTCTTACTGATGAGCATTAGTGCACGACTGCACACTAAAATACTATAATTACTGAAATCACTTACCTTATCACTACTATGATCCCATCAAATATATTATAAGGGTTCTTGATGTAGCCATAGATTCCAAAGGCCACCAGCTTAAAGATCATCTCAAGGACAAACATGCTGGTGAAGACGATATTGCTGATCTCCAGAATGTCTGTCAGTTCTTTAGGCTGTGGGAGAAAACACAAAACCACACCTCATTACACCAGTGCACAGTGGTAATGGTCTGCTGGATGTCCCATGTCCCACAGAGTGACTACGGGCACCAACTCTTATAATGACATTATAATTATAATATAATTAGAATTAGAATAATATCAGACATGCATCATTATTTGTAGTTTAAAGCAGCATTAGGTTGGAATTGTATGTTTTGGTCATGGACTCCCCTAAAACTTAGAAAGTGCAATTCTCTACAGCCACAGCAAATCACGCTTTAGCTGATATATATATATATATATATATATATATATATATATATATATATATATATATATATATATATATATATATATACAGTACAGGCGTACAAACGTTTGGACACACCTTCTCATTCAAAGCGTTTTCTTTATTTTCATGAATATTTACATTGTAGATTCTCACTGAAGGCATCAAAACAATGAATGAACACATGTGGAGTTTTATGTACTTAACAAAAAATGACCTGGCCTCCACAGTCACCTGACCTGAACCCAATCCAGATGGTTTGGGGTGAGCTGGAGCACAGAGTGAAGAAGGCAAAGGAGCCAAAAAGTGCTAAACACCTCTGGGAACTCCTTCCTTCAAGACTGTTGGTAAACCATTTTAGGTGACCACCTCTTGAAGCTCATTGAGAGAATGATGCCAAGTGTGTGCAAAGCAGTAATCAGAGCAAAGGGTGGCTATTTGGAAGAAACTAGAATATAAAACATGTTTTTAGTCATTTCACCTTTTTTTTTAAGTGCATAACTCTGCATGTGTTCATTTATAGTTTTGATGCCTTCAGTGAGAATCTACAATGTAAATAGTCATGAAAATAAAGAAAATGCATTGCAAAAGAGAAGGTGTGTCTATATATAGACTATAGACTTTTGGCCTGTACTGTATATTTTACAAGCTAAGAGGTACAGAACCAACAATTTAAATGAAAGAAGCATATGGACAGTAGAGTAATGTTATTATTTATTTATTTATTTAATGACTCAGGTTACGCAGCATTACACAGTTCTTTTGTTGTCCTGTCTGCTTCACCAAAGTTAAAAAGTGCATCGATTTTCATAACAACACATTGTTTTTAACTGTAAATTCGAATTAATGGATAAAATCAATTGATCTCCCAGCTTTAGGTCCTACACAAGTAAAAAAAATAATTTAATCATAGTTTCATCATCAACTACACAGCCTGAACAGGTAAAGACAAAAAATTCCCATACCATAGAAAAATTAACATTGTAATATGGAATATTACAATAATACATGAAGACCTAACTAAATATTAAACAATTACCTGAATAAATCAATTCAAAATACCTCTTGACTTGTCTTTTAAAATGATCTTAGAATTCATTTTAGATATAAAAGTTGGCATCCTGTTTCATGCAGAACTGCTTTACATTCAACTGTACGTTGGAAAGATTAATATTAGTCAATAAATTGTGTACAATAAATGTAGCGCCCCTGCACTACAGACCTCGTATTATAAATGTAGGGTTTAAAAGTTTTACTGAAAAAAAAAACAAAGTGTACTCATGGGGTTAGAACATGCAGAACAGGTCACGATTTTTCCCATGATAAAGTGTCTCAAATTCCTATGTTGGTTTCTATGTTTTTATCACATCACTTGAACTGAGTGTTCAACTAATGCCTAATATCTCAAAGCAAAGTCAAAAAGACTAGGACAAAAAGGACAAAAACATTATCATATGCCTTTAGGACCAGGCTTCTACTGAACAGAGTGTGCTTATAATTTTTGATGCAGACATTTACCTCCAGTGTTGTTGGAATAACACAATGATGTGGATGCTGATACGTCAAATCCTAATGGCTTGACATCATTTACTGCTTTTATTGAGAGCCGAGCAATACTGCAGAACAGAATCAATCAGAGAGTACTCCTAAAATCTATCCATCACAAGACGTTTCTGGACTGGATAATTTGCCCCCGCATTAGCTGATGCAGACTGTACACTACCAACACTCTGTGAGGAGCTTAAGAAATCACTGCATTCAAGGTCTCCAGCACAAATCAATAAACAAATTCTACAGGAGCCATAAAGCCAAAAGCTTCTACCGCTTCTGGCCTGATCATTTAGAGTGCAGTCAACCTAAAAGTTCACCTGCACACCGTTCACATTACAGCAATCAAATATTCCAGGCAATTACGTGATGACCTTCTCATAGAGACTTCCAGCTGCATGCTTAGGGGGCTTAAAGATTTAACCGTCTAATAGAAATGTACTTCATCTGATATACACAGCAATGGAGGAAAATCAAAATCTTGAAAATCAAGAAAACAAGGCAAGCCTAGCTTTACTGGACTGCCACTACTGGTTGCATAAAACTGGTCATAAAATTTTAACAATAGGGATGCTCTTAATTTGGTGAAAAGGTGCTGTGACCCTTTGACCTTGTGACTAATGCCATAATTACAATGCTTGGTAAGAATAACACTGTGATAAACTTATGATCGCCTACTTCTGTAGCTTCATTTGAAATTAAAAACGTCATGAACACGCCCACACGGCGAGCCAGAGATACGGCACGGCGACACGTGGTAAAGAAAAGTGCTAGTGGACAACAAGTGTGTCATAAGTGTGCATTAGTGATACTAACACATCAGTAGTGATGCTAACACAGCAGTAGTGATGCTAACACAGCAGTAGTAATGCTAACAGTGATGCTAACACTTCAGTAGTGATGCTAACACAGCACTAGTGATGCTAACACAGCAATAGTGATGCTAACACAGCAGTAGTGATGCTAACACATCAGTATTGATGCTAACGAAGCGGTAGTGATGCTAACACAGCAGTGGCTATGCTAACACTGAAGTAGTGATGCTAACGAAGCAGTAGTGATGCTAACACAGCAGTCTAATACTATACTGCCTTACTGTCAACTGAAGCTCTAAGAATAATTACAGACAGTACTTATCATATAGCTAAATTCCTAAAACAGCTTTAAAATTCATCATGTGTTGTTATAAAACTAAGCCAAAGCTATTTAAAGACTGTTTAGCACTATGGGACAATGAATCATACATTTATTCCTTAGTAATTAAAAACATCAAATATAAACAAACATATTTATAGTCTTCATAGTCGGTCAAAAAAAGTTAACTCTGCCTCAGATGATTCATATGCATAAGACAATTTATGTAACTCTTTCTAAACTTAAAAAGAAAATATTGATGGTCTAACTGTTCCTAATAAAACAGCAGTATTTTTGGCAGTAAGGATTCCTCAGGGCACAGGCCTTCAAAGCCCCAATGATATATGCTCATATTTATTCAGTTGAATTACACTGACATGCAATGTGAAGATCTACTATTATGTCCCATGACATTCGTCACTTCCCATGAAAGCTAAAGAATGCTGAACTGACCAGCGTACTATTTCCTCTGATATTTAATACAGCATTTCCTGCTTATATTGACCCAAAACACACTGTTACACCATCTCTACATCATCTCTATTTTCATGTATAGTCATAACTCTTAACTCCAAGCCAGACAGAACTCTAAATGCTCAATTTGTTAATTCAATCCAGTTCAGTAAATTCAATTCAATTTACTTTCAGTTCAGTTCCAGGCAACAGCCTCATTTGACCATCATGACTGCTAACCCTATTTTAGGTACAAGAGATACTCTATATGGGCCAAAATATTGAGACCTGATTATTTAATGTTTCTTCCAAAGGAAGAGTATAAAAAATAATATATTCTGCTTTTCAGCATTTGCACATAAATTAGCTGAATTCAGCTGCATTTATTACAAGTGGTGTCCACATACATGTGAACTTATATTGTACAAAAGCTGATTCATGTTAATAATATAATAATACATGGTACTAAAAAAAATTAAATACATTAACATGTTTAGTGTTTACAAAATAACAACACAATTTTGTCACAAAATTTAATAAATGGCTTTTAATTTAATATAAAAAAGAAATAATTCTGAGTACTGTTTAAATACTTAGCAAGGCCATGCAGCATTTTGACTCTCACCCATCACTTATGTTGTTAAAAAGACCTTTACTATATTCAATTTTGGTTTAGAGTGAAACTTGAAAAGAGTGTTAAAGTTTGAAGACCTAAAGATGTGTTTTAAACCACTTAAAAACAAAGTCTTTTTAGTTTTCACATTCAACAAAAATGAAAAATGGATCCAATGAACATGGCTGCTGTTTTAACATCTTTATAAGGACATAGTGATATGTGGTTTAAATTAAAGCCATTGTGAAACCACAGAAGCCTACAGTAGATCACATTTGTGCTGCACAATACAGTATATTGTTTGAGCACAGACATTGTAACGTGCACAAGTACCTGCAATAGTTACACCGTAGGATATGCAATAAAAGGCCCTATGATTTTTGCAATTAGGAGAATATGGAAAAAATGACAAAATTCTGTTCATTAAAATGGATTTCAGATTAAAATTTAAACAAATTCCAAATCTGAATTAGAATAAAAAAAGATTTTAAAAAATTGATTAAAAAATACATATGGCATATTAAAACATACAAATCATACCTCAAATATCTTACTAATAAGGGAACTCTTATAACATTTTAATATTTATGCCAGAATAACAAAACATATCAATATCAATGTCAAGTTTTTCAAATATAATGCAGCCCTAGGTCACACTATCAATTTTGTTTTTAAATGTTTTAGTTGAGTTTTTTCTTTTCCCTTTTATTTATTTTAAATATTTTAAATATTTACTTATTTATATTCATCTAATTTTATGTTTTACCTTTTAGCCCTTTTATTTTTATAATTTTACTGATTTCATCCTTTTATTTGTTTTATTTCTGGTTTGACTTTGACCTCTTACCTTATTAGTGTTAATTATTTCTTAATT
Source organism: Astyanax mexicanus (assembly GCF_023375975.1). Lineage (NCBI taxonomy): Eukaryota > Metazoa > Chordata > Actinopteri > Characiformes > Acestrorhamphidae > Astyanax > Astyanax mexicanus. Next base: position 53,923,396 of record NC_064410.1, on the reverse strand, counting down.
AAATCTAGTATTGTTTGCTTGTTTTTAAAATTTTAACTTATTTTTCAGTCTCTTAATGTATTTACCAAGTGGAAATGAAGGTTAAAAATAAATAAATAAATTAATTAATTAAAAGTACACAGAAAAAAAGTTGACAGTCTTTTAGTAAACTTACAAATGCAAAGGCTAAGTTATCTCCACTAACATAACTATCCTAGTCCTGTATAGCTCTTGTATCTTACAGCTAAAAAAGAAGAGTAAACTGGTACCAAGCATTATAGGAGCTGCTACAACAGCAAGAGAACCCCCTGAAAAAACCCTGATAACTATATTAAAGTCCCAAAGTACCAAAAGTACTGCCACCTTAAGACCATCTTAATCACTGTACTGAAAGTGCTCACATGATAATCCCTCTGACATCTTATAATGATCCTAATGTGATCCTAGGAGCTTCTGGGAGACTGGGTTCAGGAACCGGAAAAATACAACTTCTCAAAACTCTAAGAGAAAATATAAGGAGACTTTTCTAGAACGTCTTACTCAAACGTCTACAGTTATTACTCTAAATGCATCAGAAACGAGCTCTCGATTTAAGTACAAAAGCAAGAAGAAGAGAGGCTGAAAACCACCAAACACATTTCTGAGCAAACCAAATAAAGTGCCTTAATAAGCAACTAAAAATTGTTTAAAATTGACTTCTCTTGGTATAAATGCAGGTATCTTTTTTTGCTTTGCTTTGCTTTGTGTGATTTTTCACTCCAGATGTCTCTCGAAGGTCAGATAAAGTTGTTTTTGTCTGGATCAGGTAAGCACAGGCTCATTAATCAGGGCCTTGTGAATTATCATTCACTGCAGACACCATTCTTAAATGTCAAGATTTTTGGAGATTTCTGTAAAGCGCACTAACTCCAAAATAGCCGAGCTCTACGAATCATTTACAACAAAAGCAGAAAGTATTATTTTAGTATTATTTCAGGTATACTGCCTGGTGAAGATCTGTGTTTCAAGAGGCTGCACAAGTTCATACTGTAAATAAAATCACAGTATCAATCACAGTATGATACATAAGAAAAAAAGTGCTGGGTGACATTTACAGTTTACAGTAAAATATGAAATCAAACTCCAGCCTTAACTGTAAAAACACTATAATAATATATATTTTTAACATAATAGAACAATAGTAGTGTTATTCCTGTAGGATTTTTTTTCCCAGCAATATCATAGGAAGCTGAGAGGGACAACTCATAAAACAACAAGTTTATTTACACAGCCAACTGATGCACAAATATGTATATTACTTAATTATTCTTTAAAGTTATTTAAAAATTATTTGGATTTTGCTACTTTGCTTTCATTTTTGTGTTTTTGTGGATTTTCTGTGGATTTTGCTGGTAAAGGAGAAAAGCACAGCGAATCGGTTCTGATGCATCAGCTCACAGATGCCTTGTGCTGATCGATATCACCCTTTGGAGTGATGAGGGGATAGAGCCACATCCACCCAATCAGAGAAAGCAAGGCCAATTGTGCTCTCTCAGGGCTCTGGCAGCTGATGGCAAGCTGCATGACCAGGACTTGAACCAGCAATCCCCGATCACAGCAGCAGCGCTTAGCTTGCTGGACCACTCAGAGCAAAACGTTATGTTTAATGTTATATTTCTTCTTTTTATATTTCTTCTTTCACTCCATTAAAAAGCTCACATTAGCGAAGTGTGCTAAGTATTTATGCCTAGAGTATGCTAGTTACCTAGTCAGTGAGCTAGTGAGTTAGTAAGACCCACAAGTTTCCTAATTAGAAAAATGTTGCCAGAAAAATTACTAACCCCCCCCAAATAATACTTAAAGGTTTGATAGTCTCCAAAGGTTGTGCCACTAATTACTGGCCATGCATAATGTGCAAACTATTGCTTCAGGAGCACTGATTTAAAAGTGTAAAATATTAAGGAGATGTTTAATCTTTTATTTTATGCCTTTTGGAAATCAGGTCATCTTTAACTATATTTTAGCTGTGCATAGTAACAAACATTCCCACACCACTGCTACTTAATCAAGTGGGTCTTTTATCTGATTAACAGATAATCTTCATACAATAATATAATACGCATATTAAACAGGAACATTTGTCGAGTTCTAGCCTTTAACTGGTCTGCTCCCTTTTTCAGAACAGCATTGTCACATTACATTTCTCTTTCACACACTGACTGACTGAGGCTGTGGAATAGTAACAGCACAGTCATGTATTCTCCATAATACAGTCTTATGTTCAGAGATCCTGCTTTTCTAAAGGCTGTTTTATCCTCTATCCAGCCTCTGTATTGTTGTCCTCCTTTCAATACCGAAGCTCCTTATGTCTGCCTCCTCCGTCTTTGACAAATGCTAAACTTTACCCATTATACCGCTCGCGCACACACACAGATCGAACCCCATTCTAAAGCTCCTCTAATTGGCCTGCACTGGCTGAGCTGTGAAGTCCCACTGCTGCTGCATCAGGAACATTTGCTGTACAGGAGGGGGTGAGCTATTGAAAAACAATGGTGAAGAAAATGTCCCAGAGCTCCCAGTGTAGAGCAGTGGAGTGGAGGATAGAGAGAGAGAGAGAGAGAGAGAGAGAGGAGGATATGGAGGACAACTGAAGAGACGAGAGTCGTGAAGAGGACGGTGGAGGGGGGTGGGATGAGGCGACCGACCCTTCTGTGGGAGTAGTCTATTGGGAATCAGCCACAGCTCTCTCCCTCTCACATTCTCCCTCTTTCTTACTCTCTCCTTCTCTCTCTCTCTCATTCTCCCTCTCTCTGTTACTCTTTTCCTTTCTCTCTCTCTCTCTCTCTCTCATTCTCCCTCTCTCACTGTCTCGCTCCCTCTCTCGTTCTCTCTCTCTCTCTCTCATTCTCCCTCTCTCACTGTCTCTCTCCCTCTCTCCCTCTCTCTCTCTCTCTCTCTTCCTCTTTCTCCCATCCTTATGCTCAGTCTTTCTCTCTTTCCTTCTCATTCTCGCTCTCTGTCTGTCTATCTCTCTGTCTCTCTACCTCTCTCTCTCATTCTCGATCTCTGTCTCTCTCTCCTCGTCTCGCCCACATTCTCTCTTTCACCGTCTCCCTCTCTCATTTTACCTTTCTGTCTCTCACTCTCTTCTTCCTCCATTCTCCCTCTCTGTCTCTCTTTCTCTCTCTCTCTCTCTCTTGCCCTCTCATTATCTCTTTGTCTCTCTCACTCTCTTTTTCTTTCTTTTTCTCAGGTGTCTTTTTATCACTTTTTTCTCTCTGCTTATCTATAGCTATATTTCTCTCTTCCTCAAATTTTCTATCTATCTCTCTTTCTGTCCATTTTTTTCCACTCTCCTACTGTCCTATCTCTCTCTCTTTCTATTTTTCTCTCTCACTCTATTTTTCTTTCTCTAACCATCTTTCCCTCATTTCCTCTCAATCTCTCTCTCTTTGTCTATTCATTTCTCATTCTTGTTTGTTCTCATACTCTCTACATGTCTCTTTCTCTTTCTGTCACTCTCTACCTTTCTCTCTCTTCCTGTCACTCTAATTTTCTCACTCTCTTTTTTTTCTCTCCCTCCTCTCACTCTGTTTTCCTCTTTTTCTTTCTCTCTTGCTCACTTACTCTTGCTCGCTCGCTCCACCACACTCCACAGAGTCTCTGGGCCCCTCGCTGTACATCCACCGCATCTCACCCACTTTCTTTATGCCTCAGTGAGTGGAGCCGGGCACAGCGCACCACAAATCACCACAGGAGCAGGAGGGGGGCCGACAAATAACAAGCCATTCGCCGCTATAAAGCTCTGCAGCAGTGCTGCACTGTTAATGGGGCTCACCATTATCTACAGAGAGGTACAAAACATAGACAATGATGTAAACCTGCTGCTGTCTGCCACAACATCAGCGTACATTACACAGCAGCAGTGCCATATCTTATCATATCATACACAATAATATTGCTATAATTTCTGTAGAAAACACTACTACTATTCAGAGCAGGATGTAGTGACACAGTGACTGGGAAAATGGTCTATTGTCAATAGTGATACTTTGTGTAAAGGTCCTTCCACATTGGAAAAAAAGAGTCTGAAACTAACGGACTGCGATGCTGTGTAATTTATTAATTGGAGCCTGTTTAATTTTCTGTAATGCTGAAACAAATGAACCTAAGAAAAGCTTATTCTCTGATCAGCACTTTGAATATATTACTGCAGAGTTTAAATAAATATATTCCAGGAATTATGTATCTCACACACTCCTGTATCTATTCTGTCTGGGTGCATCCTTGTTTGTTTATGTTCTGTGAAGGAGGAAATTAGCAGATAAAAGGAGCATAAATCAGATGGATAAACTGAAAGAATGGACATTTGTGATGGGTATGGAGTGTCTTGCCCAGTTACAGAGCATATACATGTAGTAGAAGGTGTGAAGGTTCCACCATGTTAAAACTCATATCATTTTTTACGTGCTTAAGTGCTGGTATTGGCACTGATATGGGCACTTACACACAGTACGAGTTAGGGCTACATAATTTATCACAATGTGAAGAAGTGCAAAAGTCACAAGACCTGTAATGCAGGGCTCTGTGACCTTTGCAATGTGGAAAACAAGGAACAGAATCACAAAGTGAATTTCAAATATAAAAACACAAATACAACCAAAATAAAGGAATCTGGATTGAAATAAAAATAAAACTGATTTTATAGGGCCCTGACAAGGTCACAAAAGCAAATGAAACATATCATGCAGCAAAATTAGCATTATATTCATTTTTTGTGACATCCACCAAAGGTAAATAATATTTGATTTCTGCAATTTTTGATACACAGGGTGCATTATTAATATTATAAGATGTTAAACCACTAACAGCTGGGCAAATCTGGTAAAAATCCTTTTTAATATCACAATATACAGCTCTGGAAAAAATGAAGAGACCACTTCAATTTCTGAATCAGTTTCTGTGATTTTGCTATTTATAGGTATATGTTTGAGTAAAATGTACATTGTTCTTTTATTCTATAAACTACGAACAACATTTCTCCCAAATTCCAAATAAAAATATTGTCATTTAGAGCATTTATTTGCAGAAAATGAGAGACCTAAAGACCTAAATAATGCAAAAAACAAGTTCATATTCATAAAGTTTTAAGAGTTTAGAAATCAACATTACCCTGTTTTTTAATCACAGTTTTCATGCATCTTGGCATGTTCTCCTCCACCAGTCTTATACACTGCTTTTTGATAACTTTATGCCACTTCACTCAATCATTCTAGCAGTTCAGTTTGGTTTAATGGCTTGTGATCATCCATCCCCCACTTGATTATATTCTAGAGGTTTTCAATTTGGTAATATGTAAAGAAACTTATAATTTTTAAGTGATTTCTTATTTTTTTCAGAGCTGTATATCGCTGAATAACGATACTAAAGTATCACAATGTTTTTTTTTGTCTTGTTTTTTTTTTTATTATGCAGCCAAAGTATTGGTATTGGCAATAGACCTTTTACACAGCCACTTTGTCCCTTTGTTTCAGTGGGATCAGTGCAACACCACTGATAATATCACACCCCCCTTACGCAGCAGTGTCTGTAACAGCAGTAAGAGCAGTAATAGCGATCATAAACAGATATCTTACAGACAGAGACGTGCCAACAAAGACTAGCCTGACTAAGATAAGCCAGATGAGATAGATGATGTGTATGCTGTAATAAGCCCAGGCTCTGTTCACTGTCTGCAGTGCTCATAAAACTCGCTTGCGCACAACGTCCGTGACATTTGGCATCCAGGAAGAGTGCAGTCATACTTATTCTATTACGCCCATATCCACTAGTGATCAGCACGGCCACTTCCCCTCGCCTCCCCTCGCCTCGCTCGCTGTGCAAACAAACAAGTCGTTCATTATCAAACCCAGACGACCGTTAGCCCACTGCTTCAGCGCACATCCGAACAATCCAGTGTGGACTCAGGCTTTAAAGGGCCGAGCGTCTGTGCTGTGACGTTGATTGATCCACTCGCTGGCGCTGTGTAAATACGATTAACCGACTGATTGACTCCGGAGAGCTGGGACTGTGCCGAGCGGCCATCCTTTCACCCGCCCTCGCACAGAGCAGAGGCCAGGCCTATAGAGATCAATCCTCTATAAACGACTACAACACATGCTGTCCTGTAGAAACTGTGCAATCCTGAGTTTACCACTGGGAAAACTCACAGCGTTCGCACCAGTTTAGAGTTCAATTCAGTATCTGGAGAAGCATTACAGACACATTTGTAAATTTAACCCTCCTGTTACGCTAATTTATCTGGAACGGCAATGGTGTTCCGGGTCAATTTGACCTGATGCATGTTTAATTATCCAAAAGATGTCTGGAACCCCCAAAAATCCAATCAAGAAGTGAATAGTTAATTACTAATTATTCATAGCATCTGCACCTCTGCACATGTGTGTGTGTTATTGGGGTGAAATATGTCTCACAGTTGTAAAGAAAAAGTACTCTGACCTTTCTGACACCTTTTTACCTTTAATTTGACTATATTCGAACAGTATCTATGTGAAATAAACAAGCAGGCGATAGATACATATATGTGAGATGAACTATTTTCATATTATATGTTGATTACACTAATTAAGGCAATCAAAAGAAGTTTCATACTAGGGGTGGGCGATATAGCCAAAGCTCTCTGGAAAAAAATAAGAGACCACTTCAGTTTCTGAATCAGTTTCTCTGATTTTGCTATTCATAGGTATATGTTTGATTAAAACGAACATTGTTGTTTTATGCCATAAACTACAGACAACATTCATCCCAAATTCCAAATAAAAATATTGTCATTTAAAGCATCTATTTGCAGAAAATGAGAAATGGCTGAAATAACAAAAAAGATGCAGAGCTTTTAGACCTCAAATAATGCAAAGAAAACAAGTTTTAAGTCTTTAAGTTTTAAGAGTTCAGAATCAATATTTGTTGGAATAACCCTGGTTTTTAATCACAGTTTTCATGCATCTTGGCATGTTCTCCTCCACCAGTCTTACACACTGCTTTTGGGTAACTTTATGCCTTTACTCCTGGTGCAAAAATTCAAGTAGTTCATCTTGGTTTAATGGCTTGAGATCATCCAACTTCCTCTTGATTATATTCCAGATGTTTTCTATTTGGTAAAATCAAGGTAAACCATCATTAAATGGTCTCTTATTTTTTTCAGAGCTGTATGTGCCCATGCAATGACTCATAGGGGACAGTGCATATTTAAAGCAGTCCTATATAAACTACACAAGACACCAAACGAGAGACTTTACAGCATGTTATTACATCCTGACAGTTATTATACTGAAGACTTCCTCAGAGCAACTCAGCACCTCATCCCTCCCACTATGATTAGCAGTGGGGTAAATTCCTCTATATAAGTAAGCTTTTAAAGCACGACTCAGAGCAATATCACAGTTTAGCTTCCACGTGCCAACTAATTACTCCCATGTTTAGTTTATGACTCCTGTTTAATGTTGCTAATTTGGCTACTGAACAGAGGGTTTTAAAAAAGCTTCAAACAGGGCCAGTTTCCCAGACAGGGATTAAACCAGGTCTTGCATTAATTTGCAAAGCCAATGATGAATCACTATTGGAAAAGCTATTTAGTCTAGGTTTAGGCTTAATCTGAGCCTGGGGAAGTGGCCCGCTGAGTACATTTTCAAGTTGTATCCATTAGTTTTAAAGATGAGTGTGCTGTTTCAGGTATTCTTCAGTAGTAAATTACCCAAAGCAGGTGCACCCAAAAAAACATCATCAAAAACAATTACTGTATGCTATAATAATACTCTTATTATGAAATGTATTTTTATAAATTAATGACTTTAAACTAAACTTCCAAAAAGAGTTAAAGGTGTTTAATGTTTCATTCTGTTCACGACAAAAACAAAAATAATAAATTGCCTAATGCCAGATACGGACTAGAGATATATATGATAGAACTTCAAGCCAATATTTCAGGATGAGCTGGGATGAGGTAGTGATCTTTCAACATCCTGACCTCATTAATGCAATCAAATCCTAACAGCAATGCTTCCAAACCTACAGTCCTAATTATATGGTACTCAGATGTCACTGTCACACAGAAACTCTATGAAATATTATATTTTTAAATTAAATATCAGTATTAAATATCATTATATGTCATGCTTATTATTATACTTAACACAGAAAGCTTTAAAAGAAAATACAATTATTTTTTGAATACCAAATAATTCTGAAGAATTTCTTTTGTCCATTATGATGAAATTCAAAAGAGAGTTTTAGAAACGTTTAAATTCTAATCACCATCAAAAAGCCTGTAATTGTTTTAAATTAGTTTTTTTATGAGTTTATATTTTTCTTATTATTTTAAATTTTTAAAGGTAAACTTTATTTTTCAGGTTTTGCCCATATGATTGTGTACTATGATGGAAAACTATGACAGTTTTCCTAAAAATCTATTTGTACATGTAAAAATAATGTAATATATCAGACCACAACCTCTGTATAGTGATGTATTATATCACCATGTTCTTGCCAATACAATCCTACATTGCCTACTGTAACCTAACAACATTAATTATGGGATATGATTATGGTTATGATCTAAAATCATTAGATTTTAGATCATATTAATGTTACAAAAATCTATATATATTACATCTGCATGGATGTACATAATCCTATACAACCTGCACAATATTTCCAAACCAGTCATTCATCCACAATTTCTCCAGGTTTGAACACCACAATTTCTATGTTATACAACTTCTTGGGGCTTTAATAACAGTACGAACAAAAAATAGCACTGTCTGAAGTGTCTTGTCAAATCCACAGCAATAACTCCAAAATCACAATCTAAAAGCTGTTTATCATATATATATATATATATATATATATATGTTTATGATATTTCTAGGATAACATTCTCTTAACATCAGAGGAATATAGGAAAACGCCAAGACCAGTCACTCCACTTCATCCATTCCTCTCTGTGTGCTGATGAACAGAACTGAGCTCTACACTTTAGAGACAAACAGCAACAGCAAATTGCGAGCTGTAACTGGGTTATGGGATGTCCAACATCCGCACCAGTCTGCCCCCTCGGGAACTTGATCAGATCAGCGAGTCACAGGCTTCTGCCTGATATTACGGGTACAGAGATCCCCGCTCCCTGGCAGCGAGGCCCGGGCACAGCGAGAGGAGGTGCAGTGTGAGGCAGTGCAGCACTGCGCACAGTTACATAACCAGCCAGTCTGTTAGCCCAATAAGGCCATGGAGCCCTCTGCACTGTTTATGAATGAAAAAGAAATCACCGGCTAATCCCTTTGTGTACACCAGTCAGATATGGTACTTCTGAGGAGCGCATTGTTCAGCCCTCGATACAAGCCAGACGCTGGCCACATGCTTCCAATTCACTCCTGAAGAAAATGCTCTTTGTTCCCCTGACTGTCTTTCCCCCTTTTCCCCCTGCAACCACCGCCGCTAAAGTAATCTGACTGCTATCTCTGGCTCTTACTTTAACAACAGCAGATGTAAAACAGATGAATGGGAGGCTTGTAAAATGAGCTCAGGATCCCTCATGAGGAATTCCAGAGTGCTGGCCACCAGCAAGCAGGAAGAAGCTGAAGAACCCACGCTGGCACTCACCTGCTCATGGTGCTCGATTCCCATGCTCAAGGTGTTGATGAGGATGGCGATCATAATCCCCCTGTTGAAGTACTTGCTATCCACTATGCGCTTCATCCTGTCCCTGAAGTCCTCCCAGTAGCGAGCCATGTGGATACGCTCACACAGTCTCTTTTGGTGGTGTAACCTGGAGGGTTTGAACTCCACTCCATGAGAAAACTCGTGCACCACCTCCCCCTCCGACCGGGAGCACTCAGACTCGGCCAGCTCCAGGTCCATGTTCTCCAGTGTCCGGGCACAGTACGGGCAACCCAGCACCTCGAAGAGCAGCGCCGTGGGCACCATGCCCTTCATCTGCAACAGCAAGCGACCATGACCTGCAGAAAAAAAACATTACAATCTGTCAAATGGCTTAGACTCATAATGATGAAAAAGATAAATACAAGCCTATGAAGGTAATCAACAATGACAAAGACAATGATGAGAAAGACAACAATGACAAAGACAATGATAACAAAAATAAAAATTATGACACTAACAATTAGGGCTGCACGATATATCGTTTAAGCATCGTCATCACAATGTGCACATGCGCAATAGTCACTTAAAACAATTTAATCAAACACGTCATATTGCAATGTTTTGATTCTTGACACAAGAAGTACATACACAGCACAGTCTCTGTGTCTGTGTGAGTGACAGGCTGCTGCTGCCTGCGCGAGAAGCGCGAGGGCGAGCAGGAGCAGGAGTAAACACGAGGTAACCGCATTGCCTCCATCCACATGGATGGGCATGTGCTTGTAAACACACGTGTCGAAAGCTGTGCACCTCAGTCTAGCGCCGCAGATATTTCCAGTTACAGCTGAATTATGCTTTTAATCCCAGAAAAACACTCTTAATTACCTTTTAAAAAGCCATTTATATGCCTGATTAAAGGGCCAGTTACTATTGTTTTGCTGTTTTCCTCAGGTTTTGAGTGCTGACGCTGACTCAGCTTTTGAGGGCGGGGCTGGTGATGTCACGGGCCCTGCATTGTTTAATATCACAATATATATCGCAAAAAAAGAACATTTGCAATGTAACATTTTTCCAATATCGTGCAGCCCTACTACAAACAACAACAAAGATGACAACAATAACAAAGACTACAATGATAAAGACGATGATGACAAAGACAACAATGACAAAGTCACTGATAATGATAAAAACAATCACAGTGACAACAAAAACAACAATAACAATGACAATGACAACAATGACAAACACAACGATAAAGACAATAACAATAATAAAGCTGACAACAATGAAGACAAACAATAACAACCACAATGACAACAGTGGAAACAATGACAACAATGACTAAGACAATAAAAACGACAATGAAAACGAAAAGCAATTATGACCGTGATGACAACATCGGCAACAAAACAACAATAATGACAAGGACACTAATAATGATAATGACAATGATGACAACAAATATGACAAGAATGACATCAATCATACCGATAATGACAGTGATGATAATCATGACAAATTGCAACGATCACTGTTCCGCCCAGAAAGCAGAGAGGGTTAACAATCTTGCTCAAATCTACTGCTGGTTGATATGAACATGGTCTGAATAGAAAACTAGACACATGTGAAAGGTGTTCTGCTTGATATTCAGTAACGCTCCTGCTAGATTACTGATGCGTCCTGCTTTCAACTGTTAGGATTTTTGCGCTGTAACTCCACTGTGACTTAATCATCCACCCTATTAAGTCCATTTGGCTTAAACCACAAATGTGTTCAAATGATTCATGACCACATGGCATCAAAACCAACCTCAGGTTTATTTTAAATGCTCTCTGTTTAGGGAAATAAACAGGTGTTGATTACAGTCAAATTAAGCCAAGGAAACAAATTACACATGTGAGCTCCTCCAGGCACCGAGTCTGGCAGCCATGCACAGACGATCAGTGATGAAGAACACAACCCTGGCAGCACTCTATTCCTTCCCCCGTGCCTCTGTTTAAAGCCTTTCATCTCATGGCCTCATAATAAAACTACCACCTATTTCGAGCATCCTGGGGTCTGTCCTTTTTCTTCATTTTAATGTTGTTGGGAAACACTTAATCATACAGCACCGCCCTCCTGAGCTGAAGTGTAGGTGACTCAGGAACTTCATAAGCAGTAAGCAGAAATTACTGTAGACAGAGGCTGTGGATTTGAGGTATACATTATAAACAGAAGTGGCCAATATGATGATATGTTATCAAATCATGATTAATTTTCTTACCATATTGACAATATACCTGCTACTGTGCACCACACAGCAATATGGGTACAACAGTTTAAATGATACTGATTATTTCTGTATCTACTGTAACTGTAGATTAACCAATATTTAGAAATATACTGATCTATTTGCAGCTATTTCTTTGTAAAACATAACAGACATTGTTTTTTGGGGTGGAAATGGTTAAGTAGCCAAAGGGATCACACACAGGACCCTATTTTAGTGATCTATAGGAGAGACAGATGTCAACTGTACACCAGTCAACTGTGATTTAGTGCACGTGGTATCGCAGCGATTGAAAAAGTCCACCTTGTGTGGTGTGAAATGCATGAAAGACAAAAGTACTAATTTTCTTAATTAGTCATGGTTGTGTTTTGAGCATAACGTGCTATAAACCAATCAGCTATCTGTCTACACACCAATCAATGTCAAGTTTAGAGAAACATAATCTATGTAGATGATGATGATAGGATGCAGCAAAGTTCTTACTAACTGGATCAAATGTACTTGTATGTACTGATTTTTAGTTTAGGCTTAAGTCCAGATTTTAAGGTATGACAACTGAAAGAACTCTGAAACTAAAACTACCTTCAGGTGACCTCTTCCAGGAGCAAATGTGATGAATAATGCTCAGCCGAAGCAACCTAAATCTTTAAACTTCATGTGCTCCCAGGAGATAATGATGAAATACTACTTAGCATTAGAGCATGCCTCTTGAATCAGCTTATCCTTCGGAGGAAGAATGAGCTTGAGTTCCTGTCCTGTGAAATCTTTGGGAGCAAAGTATCGCTAACTTATCTACTTATCTACACTCACCGATGCCTCAGCCCTCTAAGGATCCTGTTAATGACTTTAACATTTGAGGCATGGATTTTCTGTCACATCTACAAAGCGCTGTTCCAGCTTTGTGAACTAACTGTGGTATGGTGAGGTGAGGAGGTGACAGAAAGGGCTCTTACTGTGGTCTCCTGTGAGCTGCTGGAGTTTTTCCAAGGGATCCGTCACGTCTGTTGTGCCGTTGTTGGATTCGTCCCTCCCTTTGGCCGTGGGGTTTCTGCCTGTGTAGCTGCAAATGAAGGATGGCAGAATGGTGGGATAGTTCATGCCCCCATTAAGCCTCCCTAGTGAAGACACACCAGCTGTGGTTCCTGTGCAAACCTGCGGGGCCTCGTGAAAGTCACCTTGAAAGATGCTGTGCACCGACTGGATGCCGGGTGAAAGATCCTGCCCGGCGTTTAGCCGCGAGGGCACTGTGAACTGCGTCCCTGGAGTGATGAACCTCATCTCCAGAGCCTCGCTGCTGCCTGTGGTGGCCTGCGGGCTGGGGAGGCCATTGCTGAGGTGACAGTGGTGGTGCTGGTGGTGCTGAATGAGGTTATGGATGGAGTGTGCCCAGTGATTTCTGCTCCTCTGCCTGCTGTGCCCGTTTGCGCCACCCACCCCAGCACCGCCTACCCCAGCCAGGCTACTGTTGGGGTTGATTTTCTTCCGGCGCTTGCTCTGCCAGCCGTGGTAGAGTCTGGACGTCCGGCGCTTCACCTTGCGGTACAGGTGGCTGATGTACCTGAGCATCTCCTCGTAGCAGCTGCCGGGCTCCGAGTAGCTGGCCAGCGTGCTGTCGTTGGACTGGTAGCACACGCGCTGGTCCTTCATCAACTTGTTCACTCGTTGCTTCGTCTCCGAGAACTGGGTTGCAATTACAACCAGGCACAGGTTGATCATGAAGAAAGAGCCCACCTGCAGCAGAGGAAAAAAGAACATATTAAGATATACAGCTCTGGAAACAATTAAGAGACCACGTCAGTTTTTAAATCTGTTTCTCTGATTTTGCTATTTATAGGTATACGTTTGAGTAAAATCTACATTGTTATTTTATTCTATAAACTTCGGACAACATTTCTCCCAAATAACAAATGAAAAACTTGTCATTTACAGCATTTATTTGCAGAAAATGAGAAATGGCTGAAATAACCAAAAATATTCAGAGCTTTTAGACCTCAAATAATGCAAAAAAACAAAAAAAAAGTTCATATTCATAAGTTCATAAGTTTTAAGAATTCAGAAATCAATATTTGGTGGAATAAACCTGTTTTTAATCACAGTTTTCATGCATCTTGGCATGTTCTTCTCCACCAGTCTTACACACTGCTTTTGAATAACTTTATGCCACTCCTGGTGCAAAAATTCAAGCAGTTCAGCTTGGTTTGATGGCTTGTGATCATCTATCTTCCTCTTGATTATATTCCAGATGTAAAATCAAATAAACTTTTTCCAAAGCTTTAGGTAAGTGATTACAATATTACAAAAGGACAAAATTATTTGGGAATTGCCTGAATATAAAATAAGACATGGAAACATACAGGTTCTGTGTGGCATTTGTGGCACATTTGCTTGCTGATGTTGCAGTGCATTAACACAAAATTAGCATAAGGGTTATAACAGAAAGAAACATACTTACTATAATAAGCAATATAAAATATATAAAATTGTAAAAGGAGTGGGCATCCATAACGTAATACATGATGTCCACCCATCCCTCCAGTGTGATAACCTGTGAAAAAAAAGAGAAAAAGAGAAAGAATGTCAGATATTCAGATATTAAATAACGATTAGAGCAATCAGATAATCTACAGTCAGAAACATTCGTACCTGACAGTAAACTCATTATCATAATGCTCTCATTTAAAAAAGCTGGGTGTGATCACAGTCTGCAGCCTGACAGATCTGTTCTCTCCTCACGGCTGTATCTGTTTTATTTCTGACTATCTAATCCACCTCAAACATTATTCCACTTTTTTTGGGAAAAGATCATCTGGGGACTAAAAAGCCTGGCAAGTCTTTCATGTAGTTTTCCTCTGGGGTTTCTTCAGATGAGGATATGATGGGAAAAAACATGAAAGGACAAAAGCTCTGAGGTGGAATGCTAATAATAAAAAGATGGAGCTACTGGGACACTGAAGTCTCTTACATTAGTCAGATATTTTGCTAAAAGTCCACTACTGGAGGAGAAAACAGCATCAAAACAACACTACGCCATATTTAACACAGAACATTTTACGCAGTTCATACTAACGTCACTCTGATACACAATTTAACAGTGCAAAAATATATGGACATGTACTGTAATGCGGACCCATTTCGATCTGATTAATACACACTCTGAACTGAGAGCTGTAGCTGTTTGCCAACTACTGATGTGTAGTAACTATTTAATAGTGTTGTGATCTTGGGTATTACATTTAGTGAATAGCTCAGAAATGGATGCATCAAGTATAAACAACCTTAGGGCCCTATTTTAGAGATGTGTAGCACATAGGTCAAACGCCTTGCACAGTGCGAAACTCACAAAAAGCATGAAGTAATTCTCTTAATTAATCATGGGTGTGTTCTGGGCATGAAATCTTCAGAGTGTCACTTGTCACTTGACAAGCAACACACCAGAAATTTACCTGAACACACCTCACTTCCAGACCACCACACCCATCACTGTAGATATATTTCTAAACTCTGATGCTATGAGGCAGGAAAATAGAAAGTTGACGTGCTGTAAGATAGCAAAGAGCATTACGGAGCGCCTTCCAAAGGGTGTACAACAGGGCCCATTGTGTTCACAGTGGTGTGTGTGGAGTTTTGATTGACAGTCTCAAGTGAAAGTATAACACAGATAAAAAGAGCATTGGAAGTGAATTGGGCTTCAAAAGTTAATAGCCAAATCCATTAAATATGCCTGGCGAAAAATACAGCACATGCTGTCATTTACAGTGACCAAACAACAGAAGTACATCTTTGTGGAGCATTTAAAGACTTTTAGCCTTTGAAAATGTATTTATTTAAATTTTGTCCACATCTTTGTATCTGTTAATGGCCAAGCACTCCTGGGTTTCCTCCACTGATGCTGTTTTATTCAATGAGCCATTACTTCAGGTCTAATAGACCACTTCCCGAGGGTTGCAGGCCTTTTAAGTGCATAGAAAATTTCCTGGCAAGATGTAAATTGAGGAGAGTTAAAATGCAATCAGTACACGATCACCATCACATTGTACTGGGCACAGCCAATGGCCAAATCACAGGGATGTCCAGGGCACTTCTAGGCATCGCAATCTATGTTTTTTTTTTTCCAAAATTATCCTGAATAAATGGTTCTGGGTTTTTTTGGGGGAGAGGCTCATTACTGCTGGTTTATTTTCACACACAAGAACACATTCCGAGCTGTGGATTGATTGCGCATTTTCATGCGTCACTATTTAGCGTGCAGTTTCACAAAAGCTTACGCTGTTTACTGCTTTTTATTATTTAATTTGGATAAAACACTCTTAAAAAATGTTTAATTTTGGCCTGCTTGGCATTTCACCATGCAGGAGCTCTTCCAAACAAGCAGCTGTTCCCTAATAAAAAGGTATTTATCCATGTAGGTCATCATGAGAAGAGTGTTTATCACCATACTGTCAGTACCAGCACTCACTCCACAGAGCTGAGCTTTAATTAGTCAGTTCAGTATATTAATCTGTATTTTTACAGAGCGATTTCCCTCCAAAAACGACAGACATGCTATTTATCAACATAATAGGCAGATTTTGATTTTAAAGTTAACATGTCTGTAGCTACATATTTTAGGTAAAATTTTCCATAAATGGTATGTCTATAAAACAATGTTCAGCACAATGAACGCACTCATCTCACACCATAATGCATTCATAATGCACTGTAGTGAAAATCATGAATCTGATTGGTTAGATTGTCCTACAGCTTTGCTAAAAGACTCATTACTACACCCTTCAAGAAATCAGTAAAAGGGGCACGCAGACATAAGGGGACAGCAGCCATTTAAAAAGCAGTTTTGATTGGTTAGTTGCGTTGTCAGCAACTGAAAAACGCAGATTAATGCTTTGTATTAGATCCTGTATTTGCTTTTTGGGGCACCTTTTTATCAATATATACTGTATATGTATATTGAATGTGTTGTGACTATGTTTATAGTCTTAAAGAGATGATATTCATATAAAGTGTTACCAATTATTCTTCTAAGTGATATAAAAGCTTATAAACCTTTAGCAAACAAATAAAGCTCTGTATTAGATCTTGTGTTTTTATTTGAGTTAATTTATTAAATATCTGCTCATAATTTACAACAACTATGATATATATTAATATAATGATTTACATTTACCTATTGTCAACCCTTCTCTGAAGGGTTAGAAGGGCCTTAGTGCACATCACTGCTTTTTTGGGTCCCTTTTTATCAATATATATATATACTTATTGAATGTGTTTTGAGTATGTTTATAGTCTTATAGAGACAATATTCATATAAAGTGTCACCAATTTTTCTTCCAAACGATATAAACACTTATAAACCTTTAGTAAACAAATAAAGCTCTGTATTAGATCCTGTTTTAGTTAATTTATTAAATACATGCTCATAATTTACAAGAACTATAATATATACTGTGGCGTGAGGAGGCGGGGGAGCCGTGGGTCTGCCCCACGCCGGAACGCACAGCTCTATCTGTCCCAGCTGGTCTGCATCAGGACTGATTAAACAGCCAGGGTGGACAGGTATAAAAATTCTGCCTCAGCCCGCACTCAAGGAGGACTTGACTGGGGAGCAGAGAGCTGAGGCCACACGGACCTTAAAAGAGACTTTAGGAAGAAAGAAACGCGACTTGAGCCCCACTGGGCTAACGTTATGTTTATTTAAGTTCTTTTGGGTGTGGTGGAGGGTGTTTAAAGTCAAATAAAGGTGTGGTTTGAGTTCATTTACTCCCTGTGTCTGTGTATCTCTGTGCTTCCTGCTACCGTGTCACAGTGGCCACGGCACTAACCCCAGGGGCCAGTCACAATATTAATATATTGATTTACATTCACCTATTTACATACACCTGTATCGCCTCTGTTTGACATAGTTCAGTCCAACACAATGACTGTCACTGTGACAGGTCCAGAATGCATTGTGCATTTTTGCTGGAGGACACACCTTCCAGAGGCTCACTGCTGCACAGACAATAGAGTGTGATTTTATGGGTTGTGGTGTTCACACAGGGTAAAGCAGTGTGTTTTGGCTGGCCTCGCCTCCACTGTTTGTAAGCTGAGTCCTCTCCTGCCACTTACTTAATGGAGGTCCAGTGGCGTGTGAAAGGAGTAACGGTTCTCTCATGTTCTCTTGTTTACACATGTGAAACGGTGTCAGTTACTCCTCCTAAATTACAGCGTGTCATGTCTTACCATTAACCCGGGGGAGAGAGCGAGCGGGAGCCTGACCCACCAAGCAAACCCAAACTAATGAGTGTGCCCTCTGAGCTGCAGGCTCTCATTACCGGCCGTCAGCGCGGCTCTTATTGTGCCATCGCCACATTCCTTAACGCACTCAACCCCGGGCGTGTCTGTGCATACTCAATCTCCTCAAGCACAGGCCTGAGCCTCGGCCCTGCGAGCCACCGCGATCATACAGGCCAGACTGGAAATGCTGAGGAATTTATACATGACCACTAGATATTCCTAGATATTCTGGGAAACATTTAAATGTCACTGACAGAGATGGACAATAGATCTCACTGATCTAATAAGAAAAGTGTAATCTTTGGAGAGTCGTGAGAGAGAATAGAGAACAGGACTATGATGACCAAACCCTCACATTTATTTAAGAGATGTTTAATCATTGGGAGCAGCTGGAGAGTGTCTAATCAGATACTGTCCTTTTTAGAAGAATAAAAAATATGTAGGAAATAAGAGATATGTTTTTTTATTTTGTAAATTAGTGATTAAGCATGAACATGAACGTGGTGTTTAATTCAGATGTGGTTTTATGTTTTTTGGATACAATCCGGGTTAGCACCCGAACATCCCTTTCAGACAGCTTCCTCTTACAGCGTCCACAGTTAATCCTGTTGGATGTGGTTGGTACTTTTTGGTGGTATGCTAACATTACCCTGGATACCGTGGTCTTTTGAACTCTGGTATGTCACCCATAATGCAGAGACTGAGGTCTGAGCAGAACTGTGCTCTTACTCTGCTAATTGATCCTTCACACTCTGCTCTTACTGGTGCAATGTGTAATTAATGAAGATTGGTCACCAGGCTGCTCCAATTTAGCCATGAAACCTCCCACACTAAAATGACAGGTGTTTCAGTTTCACTGTCCAAACCCTGTACTTAATAATTCCAGATCAGAAATAGGAATCAATCCAAAATCTGCATGTTTAAAAAAATAGACATAAAAACTAGATAAACATAAGGAAAATAAAGGGTTGAAGTACATTAACTGTTTAATTTTTATTCAGGAAAATACTGATTGTAAAATTTAAAAAAGTTCAGTAAAGAGCAAATTTTATTATTTTATTCATAAAATAGATTAATCAATTAAAAGATTTACTTAATCTTTTTAAATATTTTATATTACACTTACAATTATGCTTTTCAGTAATGTTCCTTATAAAACACGAAAGCTTTTTATGTAATCCTGAATTCCTCAGGATTTAGTGGTGTAATGTCAGGCAGAAAATTGAAAAAAATCCTGGTCTGTTAGGGGGTTAAAACCAATAAAAGTTTCTCAGCTTCTCTGATTGGTAAAAAAGTTTCATTTCAAACCATCCGTAATTCCAGCATGGTGTGTTTACACTGTCAATTCTATAAGCTGTGCCTTAAAGTTTCAACTCTTCATGATCACTTTACATACTGCAACAGTTTGTAATTATGGAATTATGGAATGCATTCATGTATTAGGAAATACATGAATGCATATTAATCTACCTACACAGAGGCCAGACTGTGGCCTTGTGCAACGCTGCAGTTTTTTACAGGCCAGATTTGAAATGCTAATGAATTACTTCAAGAAGAAAAGCAATATTCTGGGAAACATTTCAATTTCACTGATAAAGATGGACAATAAATCTCACTGATAAAAAAAAGAGGTGTAATTTTTGGAGAGTCGTGAGAGAGAGAAGAGAATTGAACCATGATGACTAAAACCTCACATTTACTCGAGAGATATTTAATCATTTGGAGTAGCTGAAGTGTGTTCAATCAGACACTCTCCTTTCTAGAAGAATAGAAAAAGCTGTAGAACTGAGCTGTAGAAAACTATTACCTTTAAACCTGATTATTAATCAGATGGATTAAATGTTTTCATACAGCAGGTAAAACCAACCCATCATGACTGATCATTTTGTCATATATTACGCAGATGTGTTACAGATGTGCCATTTGATTGGCAGCGTGAACAGCGCAATTTTAATCTGGGCCATGATACATCTCATCTCATTTATGTCTTTGTAACTCACTCTGTACAGCCAGATGAGAAATTATGTGACTTTTTTGTGTAGATGAAGTAAAAAAGGCAGAGAGTAGAGCGGGAAATGGATGAGAGTAGTGAGTGAGGGGTTCAATGTTGGGATAACAACCTCACAAAAGAGATAACAGACCATTTTTTGTGTGGTGCTTCTGGAAGAATTGTCACAAAATTCTCATAAACACTTCCCAGAAGAATTGAAGCTGTTATAAGTGTAAAGCAGGGGTCTGCAATTAAGTTTGGCCGTGGCCAGATTATTTTCAAGCCACAACTAAAAAAAAATCTGTTTTGGAAAATATAATGTAATGGGATGAAGTGCTACAGATGAGAAGCTCTTCAGCCCAGAGGGGTGTTGAACCTAATTGCAGAACAGTTCATCTCAAAGCAGGTAAACCCAAGAATAAAGGACAAAATAAATAAATAAGTACACCGCTCCTCACACGGGATTGAAACGTGTCATCAGGGTCACAGTCCAATGCACTATCACTGCCCATGCTAGTGAATTGGGACCTGACCGGGAAAAAAAATGCCCTTATAAAGAGATAGGGAGCCCAAGAATGGGTGGAATAACGAGAACAGGTGGAAACTAAAGTCATGCCAAGCGTGACAGAGAGACAGGGGAGGAATGTAAACAAAAGCTCACCAGAGATACTTTTTTTTTTTTTTTATTATTGTTCATTATGTTTCAAACAACCTCAAAGGCCAGATGTTTCATGCTTGCGGGGGTCAAATCTGGCCCACGGACCGCCTATTGCCGACCCCTGTTGTAAAGGGTGAGCTCCTATTAAGAGGTAATGAAGTAAAGAGCCTTATTTGCTTCTGTGATGCCAAAGTAAATAAAACCGAAACTTATAGTGAAGCACTGCTCTTTTGTGCATTAGCGTCATTTTAGGAGTATGAACTAATATACTGTAGGCCACATTAAACAGATAGTGTGAACAGCTTATAAAACATAGGATATATTGAGATTTGGATTTGGGACACTTTTACCTGCTGTATGAAAGTAGGCTTCCGAGAGGCTTCATGCATTCAGTAACCATCAACAGATCAAAGAGGGACGTACCTGGAATATAGCGATCCAAGCATACCCAATATTATCAAAGTTCACAGCCCCTTTGTGAGGGTTTAAATCCCCAGGTCGACACTGGTTGTAGTACTGGTTCCAGTTCACGCAGCTGTTGGGGTCGGAGTATGTGTAGTGTGAGAAGGAGGCGTTGAGCGTGCAATTAAACCCATTCTCCATGAGCGGAGGCACGTTGCGGCAGCGCCGCATGCCGTTCTCCTTCTCAGAAGAGCAGATGAATGGGTTGTCCTCGCCGTCCTCGTCCATATAGTACTGACTCATGGACAGATTATATATGCTGTAGAGAAAAAGAGTCAAAAACACACATCACATGTGATATTTGGAGGTGATAGGTGGGTTTGCTACAGCTATAAGTAAATGATCTGATCAGGAAAACACTTCATATCTCCATTTATACCATTTTTTCACATTCACTTGTTCTTTACATTGTGTCAAAATTCCATATTGAATGAATCAATATAAGTGCTTAAAACTGATGTCTGTAAGTAATTGCACAGTTCATGTGGAAGAATCATTTTAAACTGGGCGGGTGTGATGCGGTCTCCTTCCAGAGCGGATGAATTCGATTCCATGTTCAGAGAGAGAGAGAGAGAGAGAGAGAGAGAGAGAGAGAGAGAGAGAGAGAGAAAGAGCACGCTCAGTCAGAAAATTCACTTCTTTGTTTCTTTGGTTTTACTATGAGTGAATGGGCTACTGAAGTGTGAGTTTCCTGTTCTGAAGTCTCCACTGCTCCACCAGCCGCTCGCGTTCAGTAAAACTGAGCCGGATCCTCTTTTAGAAGCTGTACGTGTGACGAAAGTACGTAAAGACGCGTGACGTGGCCAGAAGCACTCCCAGGAAAAGCAACCAGACACCCTAGTTTTTAGAATGAATATATTAGGTTAAGCAGGGATGGTCGTTCCAGCACACCGGTACCATTAAACACAACATTTTATCCCTTCTACACTTAGACATGCTTCTGCCTTCAGCTTAGAAACAAAATAATACAGACTGCCACTTTAAATATGACTTGAAAAAAAAATTTTTTACATTGACTTTTATTGTTAATCTTTTTTTTCTATTTACTGTAAATTTGCCATTTTAGATTTTTTTGCTTAATGAACATTTCCAGTATATCCAACAATTAAATTTATTTTGCAGAATAAAAACTAATGTTTAAAAGTTTAGAATCAATTGTGATGTTTTTTTTATTATAGATTTTAAGCAACATAATAAATAGCAACACAACACAGTAAATACAGTAAATACAATATACAGTATATTTCTATATATATTTACAGTATTTGAAGTATCGGAGGAATTTTAAAATGATAAAAATATGCAATTATTTATTATCTATTTAAATTTACTTTCTGTCATATTTTATGTCAAACTTAATTTAATCAGCGCTTTTGATACAAACCATTCCAAATATACATACCAGTTATACAACTTTCACAGTCATTTTATAGACATTTAACATTGCTAACATTTAACATTTTAAATTATGTATTTTGTGATGCCACTATGCAAAATAATTTTACAGTGCAGACTCTAAACTGCATGGCTGTGGACCAGTGTCCAAGAAAGGACAGGATGATCATCTTTCTTCTGCCATTCTTCTGCAAAGCTTTACAGTGAGGGCACCTGTTAACTCACGTTAGTGTTCTCCTCCAAGCGTGTTGAGCTGCCTGTGGTTTACTGGCAGTTATAAAGAACTCTCATTTCATGCGACTGGATAAAAGCCCATGCTTGCTTATACATTTCAAGTAAAAATGTCTTTTATATGATAGAGAGAGAGAGAGCACTAGCTACTGTAGGGGGGGATTGGAAATTACTACAAGTGGGATAAAAAGCCTTTCTGGAGAATTCACAGTGGGTCATGCAGAACATTTCCTGTAGTGAGAAAGCCTATTCTAAAATCTCCAACTGTACACTACGTTTGTGGAAGGGAACTATAGATAATGTCTGGACCTGATTCTCATTTTTAAATACCGGTATGTGATCTGGCTTAATCCTAAGCAAGTCAGTTAGTCCAATGTACAAAATCAGAATGATGCAATGTTGTTTTATGAAATCTGACAGAACCAGTAATATGAAGCACGCTCTGCAGATAGAAAATCAGCCTAATAACACACTGGAATCATGTCTGAACTGAGACTGAGATGTGCTGGTGCAGGCTGGGGCAGTTAGACAGTAGGAGGAGAAGCCAGACAAAGAAAGCAGTTCACACCTCTGTGTGATTAAAGCAATGATGCAATGTCATGATGCAGTGGTTTTGCAATCATCTTACACAATCTCTCGTTAAAAATAGTTTTAGCTTTTAAAAAGCGAGCCTGTTAGCTAGATTGTGTCCTCAGCGACTCTAGCACAGCAGCTCGGAGTCTTTTTGGGGGAGTTTTCAGTGCCAAACGAGGGGCCGACGAACGACACCGCTGCCTTCTAATGATATCTGAATTACACGGACCACTGCGGAACACAGAGCGCTCGTTTGTTCCATTACATCAAAAAAATATGACTTAGAGGGCATGTGGTTTTTTCTGGTCAGGCTGAATTTTTTTTTTTTTTATACTAATGTTTTGAGCTGCCGTAGCGTTATTGAAGGTGTGTGCATCTCCGTGGCTCAGGGGATGCGGCTCGACAGTGATTTTACGCTGGGGTGCGATGTTCAGTTTACACGACTGTCAGCAGCTGAAATGCCATTGCTGCTGGCAACAGTTGACTGTCGCTTTGGATCACGTCCGAAGCCCTGACGTGCTCCCGGTGGAGAGACAGCGAGCAAGAGAGGGAGAGAGAAAGAGAGAGAGAGGAATGGAGGGAGAGAGGGAGGAAGGGACACAATGTTTGACTCAACTAGGGGGCAGGGGGGGCAACTGCCCTCCTGGTGCCCCTATGGTTAAAAAAGTATTGCCAAAGTCTATATGTCTATTATTATCAGTTCAGTAATGGCGGCGCTTGGAGCTGAAGCTCGCATTATAGGATCTAAACGGTGGCTTTTAATAAACTTCTTGTGCACTTTTTAAGTTATTAATGCCTAGTTTTAAATGTCAGGGCTCTCCGGATTTTAATAAGGAGGTGTGGAGCTACTTTGAGCCTGAATAACAGGGGAAAAAGTGATTTATTGGGGCAAAACATGCCCTGTTACTGTCATTGTACAGAGTGCTGGGCAAAAAGTACAAAACTACCGAATCTCAGAAAGCTGTAGGAGAGCGGTGGTGGGCTTTTTAACAAAGGTTAGTACTTTGTATCATGTTTTACTACACCAAAGACAATTTCACACCGGAGTTCTCCTTTAAACAGTGGCCAATTGGTGCCAATCACGAGGAGATGAACTGTATTTAATGGCACAGGACCCTGTAAATTGTTGTTAGTGATAACACCAAGTTTAAATAACTAATTCAAACACTGAAAAAAGGGTTTTGAGTGGCTTTGGTTTGGTTTTATAACAGATCAGAAACCTTTGCATCTAAACATAAATGCATAGCATTTTTTTTTCACCCATTTAAATGAGCTTTCCATAATTTTAACACTTAAAATTTAAGTTTTTTTCTGGGCTGGTGTAGAACTAATGTTTGCACAGTGCAACTTTATAAGTATATCTGACACCTTTTTTATTGGTTCCTGGCAACATCAATTTGTACACTGGACATGTCTTCTCCTTTTTTACTATATATATATATATATATATATATAAAAAGAGACCAATACGAGACCACTTAAAAGTGATGAATTTCTTTGATTTTACCAAATTAAAAAACTTGGAATATAATCAAGAGGAAGATGGATGATCACAAGCCATCAAACCTGCTTGAATTTTTGCACCAGGAGTAAAGACATAAAGTTATCCAAAAGCAGTGTGTAAGAAGAATGTTGTTCGTAGTTCATAGAATAAAAAATATTAATTTTACTCAAACATATATCTATAAATACCAAAATCAGAGAAACAGATTCAGAAAGTGAAGAAAATGAAGGGGCCTTCTGATTTTTTTCCAGAGCTGTATGTACAGAGAGAGAGAGTGTAGGTTAGAGGGAGAGTAGGAGAGAAGGTAGGAGAGAGAGCAGTGAGAGGACAGAGGACAGGAGAGAGAGAGAGACACTTACTCTGTAAAGTTCTCCTTCATGAAACACCTGTTCCTCAGAAGACCAGCCCACAGCTGCACCCCGACAATGCCGAATATAAAGAAGACAAAAAAGCACAGCAGGAGGACATTGCCTAACATAGGCAGAGTATCTAGGAGCAGAGTCACCAGTATCTTCATACCTGCGGAGACAAAGAAACAGACAGAAAGAGAGAAAAAAGAAATAAAAAGAGTCATTTCAGTGCCGGTGACTGAGCTCCCCACTGTTTAGCGCTTTGTGCAGCTTTGCAGAACACGGTTTTCATAAATTCCACAGAGGCAGATTTAAAATTATATCACTCGTTTCACACTGACAATTTTATATAATCAGGGTTTGGGCTCATTTTATACAACATCGTTTCATCTCATAGACGCTGCAGCTCGACTGTGATTAACTATGTTTTTCAGTGTTTCTGTTTTTCTGAGTTCTGCAGTTTTTCAACAGCAAACTTTCAAACAATTGGCAAAACCTCAAACCCTGCTGATCACATCCTGTATAACTAAAGAAAAGTTCCCTCTATGACTTAGTAAGATGTGGTAATGAGATAATTGAGTTGTGGTCACAAGTTAGTAAGGTGTAACAACAATATATTTATGTTGTGGCTACCAGTTAATAAGGAGTAGGAATGAGATCATTAAATTGTGGCCACATGTTAGAAAGCTATGGGAAATAAATAATTAAGTTGTAGCTACAAGTTAGTAAGGAGTAGGAATGAGATAATTAAATTGTGGCCACACGTTAGAAAGCTATGGGAAAGAGATAATTAAGTTGTAGCTACACATTATTGAGGAGTAGGAATGAGATAATTATGTTGTGGCCACAACTTAGAAAGCTGTGTGAATGATATAATTAAGTTGCGGGCAAACGTTTGTAAGATGTGAGAACGAGATAATTAAGCTGTGGTCACAAGTTAGTGAAATGTAGAATAAAGATAACTACATTGTAATCACAAATTAATAAGTAGTGCAAACAAGATAATTAAGCTGTGGGTACCAGTCAGTAGGGAGGAGGAATGAGCTAATTCAGTTGCGACCACAAGATAGAAAGCTGTGGGAATGAGATAATTAAGTTGCAGCCAAAAGTTAGTAAGGATTAGGAATGAGATAATTATGTAGTGGCCACAAGTTAGTATGGTGTAACAAAATGATAATTAAGTTGTGGTCACAAGTTAGTGAAATTTAGGAGCAAGATAATTAAATTGTAATCACAAATTCGTAAGTAGTGGGAAAAAGATAAGGTAATTAAGTTGTGGCTTCCAGTTTGTAAAGAGTATGAATGAGATAAATTATTTGAAGTTGAAATATAGTAAGATGTGGAAATGAGATACTTAAGTTGTGGACATAAGTTAGTGAAACGTAGGAGCAAGACAATAAAATTGTAATCACACATGTTGTGGCCACAAGTTATTAGGGCATGTGAGTTAACTCACACTTTAACACATATATTACAAATGGAAGCCTGGAACCTGCTGAAATTGAGTAAAACTCTGGCAATAAAATGAGCCCATGTTTAAAGACATGTTTTGTACTAAAGAAACACTGAAAGTTTAGAAGAATTCAGCGTATCTTATTCATTTTACTGCATTTGTATGCATTATAGTAATTACTAGGGGTGGGCGATATGGCTCTAAAATAATATCACAATATTTCAGGGTATTTTTGCGATAACGATATACTTGGTGATATAGGAAAACTAAAATAATTCATTCATTTCAGGAATATAGTATTAGAGTATAACAGTATAATCATAATGTGGCAAAATAAATGATATAGCATAAAATAATATAATGCAGCAAATAATATTGCAGAATATTTAGTGCATGCATATAAACTGCATACTAAAACAATTATACAATAAATACACCTAAAGCTTCACAGTTAATAATAGACTACTTTTAAGACAGAACAGCCCTATTATCACAATATGGATTTTTAATATCACAATATTTCTTTGTCACAATATATTGTATACGATATAATATTGCCCACCCCTAGTAATTACATTATAGTTACATATCTCATATACATATAATATTAATCTAGTAATTGTCTACATTTCTACATTTTATCAATATTTATATATCTGTATCAGCATCAGCAGAAATCTACATAATAAATATCAGAAATATCAGCTTCAGCCCACAGTTCCTGTATTAGTCATTAGTGCATCTCTACATCACATGTAATGATGCTTGTTAAAACAGTAATTTTATCTTCTGCACTGCAGTCTGACCACAGGGCCTCTCTGATTGTTACACTCAGGGACAGTTTCAGATTTCAGATCCACTGCTGCAGCACATTGCCATCAAGCCCTGCTGCAGGATAAAGGATAAAACTTACAAATGAGAAAGTCTGTAATTACCCTAAAACAAAGCTGTCCTCTTTATAAGTGCGGAAGTTCTGCTACAGTTACCAGCAAATGACTGGCTCTTAGAGTGGAGTTATGTGAGAACTGTTTTTTTTTCACTCAAGTGTAATTATTGGTTTGAGCCACCACTTCAGTACATGCTTTTCACATGCATTTCTGGACAAGCTGACAGAATCTAACATTAATATGCTTTGAAACATTTTGAAAGAATCATGCGTACTGTAAAGATTGATGCACCATTTTGCCTATTACAGTCAATGGAGTACCAAAATGACTTTGAAGCTGAATTGTTCACCCATCAAAAAAAGCAATAAACTAATGTGTTCCTGTATCAGTTCCATGGCGACAGGTATAGAAAAGCAGAAACTAGTCCTGCAGACTGTTTCTACAAACATTAGTAAAAGAATGCATTGCTCTCAGGAGCTCAGTGAACTCCAGCACTGTGTTACCATGATAAGATGCCTAGTCTTGAAATTTTCTCCTCACTACTAAATATTCCACAGCCAACTGTCAGTGATAGCATAGTGCACAGAGGAACCAACTTTCTGCAGAGTCACTACATCACTACACACCTTCAAACTTCATGTAGCTTCAGATTAGATAGAGAACAGTAGAGCAAACAGAGCTTCATGAAATGGTTTTCTATGCCTGAGCAGCTCAAATCCACCCAAGCCTTACATCAGCAAACATAATGCAGGTGAGCAGATACATTTGTAAATACAGCTCTCGAAAAAAAAATAAGAGACCACTTAAAAATGACAGGTTTCTTTGATTTTACCAACTTGAAAACCTCTGGAATATAATCAAGAGGAAGGTGGATGATCACAAGCCATCAAACCAAACTGAACTGCTTGAATTTTTGCACCAGGGGTAAAGGCAAAAAGTTATCCAAAAGCAGTGTGTAAGACTGGTGGAGGAGAACAGGCTAAGATGCATGAAAACTGTGATTAAAAAACAGGATTATTCCACCAAAAATTTATTTTTGAACTCTTAAAACTTGAATATGAACTTGTTTTATTTGCATTGTTCGAGGTCTGAAAGCTCTGCATCTTTTTTTTTTTTGTTATTTTAGCCATTTCCCATTTTCTGCAAATAAATGCTCTAAATGAAAATATTTGTATTTGCAATTTGGGAGAAATGTTGTCTGTAGTTTATAGAATAAAACAACAATGTTCATTTTACTCAAACATAAACTTATAAACAGCCTAATCAAAGAAACTGATTCAGAAACTGAAGTGGTCTCATAATTTGAAGGAGAGATATCGCAGGTCATTCCTCCCTGCTGCTGTAAGACTCTATAACAGCCACTGCACTCATTAGACAGGAGTTACAAATAGTTTTATCTGGTAAAAAAAATAATTATATTGTGTTTTGTACGTGCATTTTTTTTCTATTATTAATATGTTTACCACCATCATGTGCAATATGTTTAAGGTGCAATATTTTATAATTGATTTACTTATTATATTTTACTATTATTTATTTTGGGTTCCTATTTTATATATGGCTTGTATATTCATGCTACCTCCTTTGCTCTGTCCTCTGTGCTGCTGTAACACTGCTAATTTCCCTGTTGCAAGCTTAATAAAGGATTATCTTCTCTTATCTTAATTTTTTACAGAGCTGTATAGTGTCGAAACATGAAGCGACATCGAATTTTGTGTGTTCCTCAGCCCTATAGGGTTGAACTGCTGAATAAATGCATTCTATGGCACCTTTAAGGAACTGTGGCTGGCAAAGAAGGCGTGTGAAGAGCAAATTTTAGAGGAAGAGAGAACAAGTCATGTTATTGTGCTTCCAGACAGGAGCAAATCAAATTCAGAGAGGTGATTCTGGAGTTGTCAGGATGTATAAACTGCAGGAGGAAATCAGCAGCAGAAAATAGACTTCAAGAGAAGAACTAATGCCCTGTTACCCAAAGATAGACATTCCAGACCCATCCTAAATGGGCTCTTCCTGTCTGAAAGTGCCTGTGAGTTCTTAAAGCTCCTGAGGGCGAGTAGGCGGCAGATATCAGATGGTGCTCGGATTTTGATTTAGGTTGTAGAGTAGTAACTCTGCGCATGTAGTTACAAACTATCGATCCATCTTCGGTGAAAGAGAGCCTAATTTCAGGGAAGAGGCACTGGAAAGGTCAACCACCAGGAGTTAATGGATACTCCTCCACTTAGACTAATTGATGTCAAAACACTAACGAGGGAACGGAGCGAACAACACGCCGCATACCAGTCTGAGTGCCTGAATTAAAGCCAGAGAGCAGCACAACACGAGGACGAGACGACAGGAAAAAAATACCGCCTCTGCGCCGAGATGCATTCGACGGAAATACCTACTCTATCTGTGTGTGTGTGTGTGTGTGTGTGTACGGTAGATGTAATTCGGCTGAATGATGAGGAAAGGAGAGGGCCTTAAATGGACCTGTTTGAGTGGAGAGGGAACATCCTCTGTGTGGCCTGTCTTGGCCTCCCTCCCATGCCTCCCACATACAGCGACGTGAAGCCGTCTCAGAGGAGGCCCCAGCGCTCCGCAGCAGGGGTAATGAGCTCCCTGGAGGGAGGAGAGCTCTGTAACAGTGGAGTGGAGATAGATGAGGAGACCAGCTCACGCTCTCACACACCACTCACCAGGGCTTAGGAAGACATGGAGTCTTTTTGAGAAGATCAGCCACCAGATTTAAACCTGATGTGTGAATTAACCTACCGGTGTGAGGAGCTGACGAAAGGATGTAGGACAGTTCTTTGGTCCACTTACTAAACTAAGGGTGCTTTCACACCTGAAAGTCCGGACCGTGGTCCGAACCAAGGTTCATGTGTTTGCTACATTGTATATATTTGGTCCGCTTATTTTTGTTTTCACACTGCAGTTTAGGGAGCGCACCAAAGACCTTTGTGTGATACTCTTGTGTGATGCATTTTCCATAAAATTGAAGCTGATTTGCCAAACGAACGTCAGATAAGGAGGAAAACCGGTTATTTTTCTTCTTCTGCTGCCGTTGTTGAGGAACGCCTGCTCAGCTTCCTGCAATTGGTCGAAAGTTTGAACCATCCAGAAAAGCGCTTTCACACTGGAGGTGAACCGGACCAGAAGATCCGGACCGAGACCACCTCTCTTGGTCGGACCAAAATCTGGTCCTTTGGTCCGGACCGTGGTTCGCGGCCCCTTTCACACCTGCTACATTGGTTCGGACCAATCTGAAAAGTCCAAAAGTCCGGACCAAACGAGGCAGGTGTGAAAGCACCCTTAAGGGTGAAACCAAAACTAACTGGACCAAACGAACATTATATAATGTACCAAACACACAAACCCTGGTCTGGACTTTTAGGCGTGAAAAAAAAAACACCCCTACTCATAGTTACACCTCACCTATTGGACTATTGTACTATTGTATCTCCCCACATTCCACATTACATACTGTACAGGCCAAAAGTTTGGACACACCTTCTCATTCAATGCGTTTTCTTTATTTTCATGACTCACTGTTGAGACCAATATTGATCAAGTCTAATATTTTGTTCTTATTTCTTTAATTTGGTTTTCCTTATTTACTTTGAGGACTTAAAGAAGGTGTGAAAGTCTGATGATGGTTTAAGAAAAGTTGATGTAGATGTGAATCTTCTAAAAGATTCACAAACTTTTACGCACCACTGTTGCATTGTTGTACTTTATCTTCAGATCCTAATGTTTTGATTGGATAAAATAAAATATTATTTTCTCTTTGGTGTGTTTTTATACCATGACTGTTCTAAGAAAAATAGATAAAAACAACGAGTATATTGTCTTGCTTGCATATATTGTGTTCAATAAACCCCTATACTGTGATACATTACATATTGCATCACAGGGGTCTACAAGGACACTTTTACTCAGCGAAAGTTAAAATAAGCTGTGACTTAGGCATCCCCCCCCCCACTCAAGAATCCAGAATCGGTTCCCCTATCTGTGCTACAGTGGAGCCATTAAAGTCCGGGCAGCAGGGGAGGCTTAACTGAGCGCTGAATCCACAACCAGCTTTGCACAAAATTGGAAATAAACGCACCCCCTGCTCTCTAAACCGATAACTCTATACAGGGCAACAACAATTACGAGACTGGTGCTAGAAACTGTGATTACGTACAACAGCAACAGTTTTTGATTCGTGTCGTCTTTCTGAAGATATCCTGCGGCGATCAAAAGCGACTGTTTTGCACGTCATCCTGAGGAGATTACCAGAAGAAATACCACAGATGCTTCCATCAGATCGGTGTCATGTTTCCACCAATTTGCAGCGGATGTAGGGCTGTGTAATGTATACAGAACTAAGTGCTCAGTAACTGGTCTTTCCCATACCGCCTCCTCATATGTGTGGCTAAGAAACATCACCCATCTGTTTATAACCAGACATCATGTAGCTTTGCTGTCTGTCTCTGTTCTGATTTATCTAACTGATGGATGCTGATGGGAGTTGTGGGGGCCGAGCAGGCCCTTATTGAAGACTCTGTTGATGGAAGTTGGAAGCTGATGGACTTTTAGAGGTCTGAGGCTAATAGAGCTA
Source organism: Astyanax mexicanus (assembly GCF_023375975.1). NCBI lineage: Eukaryota > Metazoa > Chordata > Actinopteri > Characiformes > Acestrorhamphidae > Astyanax > Astyanax mexicanus. The sequence goes on along the minus strand of NC_064410.1, from coordinate 53,891,160 downwards.
ACAATTAATAGAAGATTATACCCCAATAATTAGCTTCTAGTAATCCTACAAATTAGCAAAACTATAAATACAATAAATGTAATATTCTACTATTGTTTTAGCTATGCTTTGTAAACTATATGGACAAACGTATTGAAAGAGCTGCTCATTCCTAGTTTCCTCTAAATTTGTTAGAGTAACTGCCCTGAACCTACCATTGTATTATTTCTTCAATTTGATTCTCCTCATTTACTTTTAGGACTTTTTTTATTGACAGATCCTAATGTTCTGATTGGATGAAAATATTATTTTCTATTTAACTCTGATGTTATGGATATGATGGTCTGTTTTCATATCATGACTGTTCTTCTAAAAGAGGATTAATTATTATATTAGGATTATTATTATACCCCTATACTGTGACACATTACTTTGGAGACTCTGTTGAAGAAAGTTTGAAGTTGATGGACTTTTATAACCCATCAATTAGCTTCTAGAAACCCAACAAATTAGCAAAAAACTAACATAATTAATGTAATATTCTATTCTTTTTTTTAGCAATGCATTGTAAACTATATGTACAAACATATTGGAAGAGCTGATCATTCATAGTTTCCAATGAATTCAAAAGTATTAAAAAGTGTTTATCCTGCTTTTGTTAGAGTAACTGTTCTTTCATTTGGTTGTCCTTATTTCCTTAAGTTTTTAGGACAGTTGATGTAAAAATGTAAATATTTATAAAGGATTCACAAACTTTCACGCACCACTGTTGCAGTGTTTTTTTAATCTACAGATCCAAATGTTCCAATTGAATAAAAATACTATTTTTTATTTAACTCAGATGATATGCATATGATTATGTGTTTCCTTCTAAAATAAGACAAAAAAACTACTGTGTTTAATATACCCCAATACTACGATACTTTACTTTGGAGACTCTGTTGATGGAAGTTGGAAGCTGATGGACTTTTAGAGGCTAATAGAGCTAACAATTAACAGAAGCTTATTCCCCACCAATTAGCTTCTAGTAATCCCACAAATTAGCAAAATTATAATTACAATAAATGTAATATTCTACTATTGTTTTAGCTATGCATTATAAAGGATATGGACAAACATATTAAAAGCAGTGCTCATTCCTAGTTTCCTCTAAATTTAAAAGAATTTAAAAAGAGAGTTTATCCTGCTTTTGTTACAGTAACTGTCCAGAATCTACCTTTGTCGTATTTCTTTAATTTGGTTTTCCTTATTTACTTTTAGGACTTTATAGACCTGAGTTTAATGGAGCTAAAAATTAATAGGATTTTATACCCCACTAATTAGCTTCTAGTAATGCCACAAAGTAGCAACATTACAAACATTACAAACATTTAGAAAGTCTGATTAAGGTTTAAGGACAGTTGATGTAGAAATGTAGATTTATAAAGGATTCACAAACCTTAAAGCACTGCTGTTGTAGTGTTATTTATCTTTAGATTCTAATATTCTGATTGGATAAAATATTATTTTCGTTTTAAGTTAGATGATATGGATATGATGGTGTGTTTTCATACCATTACTGTTCTCATAAAATTAGATAAAAAACAATGCTTGTATATCCTCTTGCTTGCAGTAAACTGTGTTTAATTTTGCCCTATACTGCGATATTTTACTTTGTTTATGGAAGTTGGAAGCTGATGGACTTTTAGAGGTCTGAGGCTAATGGAGATAACAATTAATAGAAGCTTATACCCCACCAATTAGCTTCTAGAAATCCTACAATTTAGCAAAATTACAAACACAATTAATGCAATATTCTACTATTGTTTTATGCATTGTAAACTATATGGACAAACGTATTGGAAGAGCTGCTCATTTCCTCTGAATTCAAGGGTATTAAAAAGAGTATATCCTGTATTTGTTACAGTAACTGTCCAGAATCTACCTTTGTCCTATTTCTTTAATTTGGTTTTCCTTATTTATTTTTAGGACATTTAGGCCTTTAGAGACCTGAGTCTAATGGAGCTAAAAACTAATAGGATTTTATACCCCACTAATTAGCTTCTAGTAATCCCACAAAATAGCAACATTACAAACATAATTTATGTAATATTATACTATTGTTTTAGCTATGCATTGTACACTATACAGACAGACATACTGAAAGAGCTGCTCATTAATAGTTTTCTCTGAATTCAAGGGTTCAGGGGTGGGTTTCCCGAAAACGATCAACCTTAGCGAATAACGAACGAAGTAACGAATGACGTGAGTAAAGAACGAGCCAGTTCTGCGAGTGTTTCCCAAAGAGCTTCGCAACGTGAAAATTAACGAACGAGGTTAAAGAACGTCTTTGTTGACTCCTCCCCCGAAACAGCGCACTTAATCGATCCACAAATATCGATTCAACACTGCCAATATGCAGTATTTATTCACTATTACACCCTAAAAACGTAGAAATGTGTTGTAATCAACAACATTATACAAATTATAATATTTAAATTACAAAAGGATGTACTTTGGCATTAATAAAATACTCCTAAAGATACATATGACTAAATAAATACTCGAAAATCTAATCTATTTTAAAACATTAAACTTTTTTTTACTTTTTTAAAAATATTATTGTTAATATATATTATATTAATAGATGTTATACTAATATTATTAATAGTAATATTGATAGTAATATTAATTTATTATTATAATTATTAATAATATAAAAATAATATAATAATACATATATATATATATATATATTAAAACCAAAAGGAGTATGTTTTATTATACTTTATACACTCTGTAAAGCTCCAGCTCATCCTAAATCACCATCTCAGTTGGGTTTAGGTCAGGGGATTGTGAAGGCCATGCACCTTTTTGTTTACTAGATTATTCCATATGCGTCAATTAATAGTTTTCATGGTTTTAATATTAATCGACAATAAAAAAAAAATTAAATAAAAACATTGAATGTGTCCAACTTTTGATTGGTATTTATGAGCTGACACACCCCAGAGTTTGCCCAGATGAACGGCCACAATGTTGGTTAGAAGCACCTGATTAAGGAATAATATTAAATATTACCTGCACATTCACCGATACCCTTTACAATACGTGTAGGTGTGATTAAAGACACCGCAGGCGTCCCCTGCACCGGACCTACAGTACCAGGAATTTTACCAATATCATGGAAATATATTGTGTTGTGCTGTAATTCCCTGGTTGGAAGTGTATATAAGTGTGTGTATGGCACAGTAACAGCCTGATTACAGAATCCACGGACTTGGTGACTTTGCAGCTTTGCTTAGACCGTGAGCATCATCTGCAGGAATCTGGATTTTAATTATTTATTCGTGGGTTCGATTGGTCAATTCCAATGTGCCCAGTTAGATTACAAGCCACAGACAAAGTTGGCATTATAATATAATATAATATAATATAATATAATATAATATAATAAATCATTCACTCACTTACTCACTCATCGTCAACCGCTTTATCTGTTAAGGGTCGCGGGGGAGGGGAGGGGGGGGGGGGGGTTGGAGTCTATACCAGCCGGCATCGGGCGGAATGCAGTATACACCCTGGACAGGCCGCCAATCCGTCGCAGGGCAGACATACACACAGGCACTTCCACTCACACACTCACACCTAAGGGGCAATTTTTAAGTCTTTGGACTGTGGGAGGAAACCGGAGCACCCGCAGACACGGGAAATAATATAATATAATGTAATGTAATGTAATGTAATGTAATGTAATGTAATGTAATATAATATAATATAATATAATAATTATAGAATTATAGAATTATAGAATTAATTGTAACATAATATAATTGCTTCAACCACGGAAATTATATTTTTTCTCCCTCAATATTGGCGGTCCCTGGTGTTTAAGGTGCTGAACTGCAAGTCGAGGTCCCCTAAAGAAGCTCTTAAGAATAACGAGTGGGTCAGGGCACTCGTTAATCTGCGAGTGAGTTTACGTAGTACTTTAGTTACGCACCGGTTTGGGAAACACTCTTTAATTAACGATCAATCTTAAGTACGAGTTAACGAAGTTCTTAGCGTTACGAAGCTTTCGGGAAACCCACCCCAGATCAGTTAATGAGTTTCTTTATTTGGAGAGTTTTCTCCCTCTGTTTGGTTTGGTTTCACACAGGCATAAACCTAAATGCTGCGCTTACAAACACAGTGTTTTTAATGGGATGTACAAAGCATGGCTCACACGGCTGTGAGTAGTAAACGCAGCACAGACACACACGTGTAAACAGCAGCGCTTGTTCATAGCTGTGGTAATTATCATTATCTAGGTAATAAATCAGATTAAACTGTGCCTTATCAGCAGAGTCTAGCTGTTGGGAGTTGTGGGGATGCGGCAGGCACTTACTGGGGACTCTGTTGATGGCTTTTAGAGGCCTGAGCACACGCACAGTCCGGATGGCTGACAGGCTGGCGTTGTGGCCGTCCAGTGAGTACTCCAACATCCTGCGGCAGAACAAAGCACAGAGAAAACAATTCAGCCTCTACAATCAGCTCTGGACACTAAAGGTCACTCTGTAGGCAACTCAGGCTGACCTTTCCTTCTGAGCATCTCTTATTGATTACATCAGAGCAGAATGAGAAGCAGTCCTGGCTCAACAGACACATCAGAGATGCTTATTGATGCTTTCAATTATAAAATAAATAACTAGAAAGAAATAACTGTGAAAAGTTTACTTACACAATTTCCCCCCTTACTGTACATCAAGACAGTCTAGATGTCAAGACATGTTTGATGACTAGATCTACAAGATAGAGCTACAAGGCTAATTTAGCTATGAATTAATGGTAGCTTATACCACGCCAATTAGCTAATACGTAATCTCTCACATGGCCAATGTTACAGACAGAAATGATGTTTAAGGTGATGCTATTGTGCTACATTAGCTTTGTACACTATGTACACTAAATGGATAAAAATGGGCACCTGCTCATTCATTGTTTTTTCCTAAATCAATTGTATTTTAGTGAAGCAACTGTATTAGATTTTGGAGAATTGCTGAGAGGATCTGACTACATTTAGTGACTCAACTCATCCCAAAGCTCAATGCTGGGTCCTATTCTATTGGTAATTCTTCTTTACAGGGACTAGTGAAGCTGTGTGTGTTCATTAGCTCAGTCAGTCAGCAGTCTGCAACACATATATAGTACAGGTGGGCAATATGGTTCTAAAATAATATCACGATATTTCAGGGTATTTTTGCAATAACGATATACTTGGCGATATAGGAAAACAGAAAAATAATAAATTACTTTCCGGAATATAGTATAAGAGTATAACAGCATAATCATAATGTGGCAAAATAAATAACATACCATAAAATAATAAAATGCAGCAAAAAATATTGCAGAATATTTAGTGCATGTATATAAACTGCAAACTAAAATTATACAATTATACAATAAATACACCTAAAGCTTCACAGTAAATAATAGACTACTTTTAAGACAGAACATCTCTAATATCACCATATGGATTTTTAATATCACGATATTTCTGTGTCACGATATATTGTGCACGATATAATATTGCCCACAGCTAATATATAGTATATTTTAGTCCATTTTTGATAACAGTACATTATTTCAGAAATGTACTGACATCACATTAGTAAACCTCAGTTTACTAATGTATAAGCTCACACATTTCACATTACTCAAGTTAACTCATTGGTAAGCTCAGTTCAGAGATAATGCAGTTTCTGTAAATATGCATGATTAAAGCTCACATTGCTAATTTGTGCTATATATTCTAATTCAATTCAATTCAATTTTATTTATATAGCACTTTTTACAACAGAAGTTTTTACAAAGCAGCTTTACAGAGAAAAACAGGTCCACGCTTCTAATGAGCATCACCACAGAGATGCCAATTATTGTGGTGACAACTGTGGCAAGGAAAAACTCCCTTACATTAAGAGGAAGAAACCTTATCACCTATATATTACTATTACTTGTTAGATATGATTACCAGTAAACAACTAAACAATTTTATCTAATGAATTCCTTTATTAAAGTTTTGCATTTGTATTATTTGTATTCAGACACCTGCTTATGCATAGTTGCCTTTAAAAAGGTAGTAATAGTGAGTTTATTTGGCCTTTTTCAAAGGTTATTATAGAGAGTTTATTTGTTTTTTTTGTCCTTTTTTATTGCAGTAACAGCCTTTATGATTTATTGAATACAGTTTGAAACAATATTTGAGTATTTAAAGGCAAGACAGCATTAGTGAGGGTTCTGTTATACATGCAATGCTTTTTATAGCGATTAAACAAACTGTGCATAAGTAAGTAACTAAATGCATGCCACAGTAACGGGTGCATCATTAAGTAGCTGAACTCACTTATTAACCGTGAGTGTCTGGATACTGTTGTACGTATAGTGTAAAGCCTACAGTTGGTGAAGCATTGTGGGTAGCAACCTACATTTCATTATTTGCAAACCCTGCTGACTGACTACATTCCAGATTACATTAAAATGTAAACTGCAGAATAATTTGATTTGGCAAACTATTCCTAAGTACCTAAATAGACAGACAACAATTTAAAAAATGACACAAACAATGCAATTTCTAGACAATATCATTTGTACTCAATAACTGTCCTCTGCAAAAAAAATGTCTCTGAGAAATGCATTTGCTGAAGACTTGATCATCAGGCACATTAGGAAGGAGCGCATCCCTCACCCGGCCATGACGATGAAGAAGTCCAGACGGTTCCACGTGTCTCCGAGGTAACACGCCGGTCCAAAAATCCCCAGAGCCATCATCTTGATGACCATCTCCACAGCAAAGAAGGCGAAGATGCAGTCATCAAACGCCTGTAGACAGAGGCAGACTTTTAATTTACACTTAAGTATGACGTGCTGTCAAAATAAAGCAGCCACTTCCCTGCAGGTTAGCCCTGCATCAACTGAACGACTTTAAACAGAAGGTTTATACGGCCAAAACAATTAATATGTGTGTGTAAAAATAGGGATAAACTAAATACTTTGTAAACCAAAAAAAAAAATTGCAACCAAAAATATTCGGCAAAAAAAGCACAAATAATGAAATGACAGAATAATTAATTTTGTTTCAGATATGTTTTTCTATTATAAATATTTTTTAATAGTTACTGATGTAGATATGAAGCTAAATATGTGACTTGAATTGCTCTTTAAAAAATATACCAATAATTAAAACAGCACTGCTGAGGTAATACTGCTATAAGGTACTTTGTTTATATTATATACATTTTAAATAGTTACTGATGTAGATATGAAGCTAAATATGTGACTTGAACATGTAGCACTGCTCAAAAATGTACCAATTATTAGTTTTTTTAAATAGTTACTGATGTACAGGGGTTGGACAGTGAAACTGAAACACCTGGTTTTAGACCACATTAATTTATTGTGGTGATGGACAGTTCTGGTGGAAACAGGAGAGTTGAGGTGCACATTGAATTTTGCCGTGATTTGGGCAGCCGTGGTTTCATGTTTTTTTGTATATAATCCGGGTTAGCACCCGAACATCCCTTTCAGACAGCTTCCTCTTACAGCATCCACAGTTAATCCTGTTGGATGTGGTTGGTCCTTCTTGGAGGTATGCTGACATTATCCTGGATACCGTGGCTCTTAATACATCACAAATACTTGCTGTCTTTGTCACAGATGCGCCAGCAAGACGTGCACCAACAATTTGTCCTCTTTTGAACTCTGGTATGTCACCCATAGTGTTGTGTGCATTACAATATTTGGAGCAAAACTGTGCTCTTACCCTGCTAATTGAACCTTCACACTCTGCTCTTACTGGTGCAATGTGCAGTTAATGAAGATTGGCCATCAGGCTGCGCTAAAATGACTGGTGTTTCAGTTTCATTGTCCAAACCCTGTAGTAAGCTAAATATGTGACTTGAATATGTAGCACTGCTCAAAAATATACCAATGATTAAAACAGAACTGCTGAGGTAATTATGTTTTATTGTACTTTTATTGTTTGTAGTTTAAAATTGTAGTTTTGAAAATTAAGACATTTAATAAAACTTATGATGAAAAAGAAAACATATTAGGTATATCAGGTATTCATTAATCAGTATTCTGAGTATCCCAGTAATCCATTTTTTTATTTTGCATGGTTGGTTTGCATGGGTTTCAGACAGAAATGTCATTTCTGTGCATGCTTAATAAAAAGGATTGGCGCTTTGGCAATAGAAGATTCACAAATCAAATCATCCTGAAGTCATTATCTATCATGCCAGTCCTGGGGGAAGGAGTGGGAGTACAGGACATGAGTTATTGGTATTGTGGATCTTCAGGTCATGGCCCAGATTGACCCAGGTCTCCTAAACCTCACTGATCCGGCTGGCAGAGAGGGCTGGACCCTCGCCTTTCCCACAGCCCCGCCGGTCCCCTGCCGGGGGCACTAGGCAGAGCTGCAGGGAATCAATGTGCTACACAAACAACATGCTTCTCTTCCTGACATCTGGCCAGGCCTCCGCTGAACCCTCAGACCTGTGCCCAGCAGGAATTGGAATAAACACTGGAACCACGATGGAAACGAGCTATAAATGGCTGTGCCCAAATTTAATCTGGGCTTTAAGAAGCACTAGAAAGAGAAAAATCATATACTGACAGACTTTGAAAAAATATATGCAGGGACACAATCTGCCACCTGCCAGTGGGCACAAGAATGCAGTGTGGGAAGAAGGGAAAAAAGAGCACAGCAATGAGGGTGAGTGTGTGTGTGTGTGTGTGTGTGTGTGTGTGTGCGTGTGTGTGTGTGAGAGAGAGAGAAAGAGTGTGTCTTTGCCAACTGGCTTACCTCATCACATCAAAAGTGTCATCAAAAGATCAAGGCTTACCCGCAGTATGATACACCACTCGGACTGGCACGCGACGTCCTCGCAGGGCTGGTACATGCCCAGGGTCACACAGTTCAGCAGGATGACCAGCATGCTCACATGCTCGAACCAGGTGGATCATAGTTAAGGAAAAACACTTAAAACACTTCATAAGAGAAAAAATATTACCATTATATTGAAATTACCATCTAAAATAAAAGATGCATAATCATGTTGAACAGTTCACCAACCTGTAATAACCTGGCAATGCTACTCCAGACCAGAATGTTGTGACTGCACTATGTAACTTTGGTGAAGCTGCACAAAATCTCTCTCAAGAACTGTGCAATAAAGTAAAATAAAGTTGTATTTGTGTAAAATCATATACATTATATATATATATATATATATATATATATATATATATATATATATATATATATATAGGATTTTCTTTCGCTTCAAATGCCGGTTCTGTATCTTTCAGCTTGCCAACAAGTGCACGTGTAAAGCTGGTAAAGAAGGGGCACTTAAAGTGTGATTTGTATTTACTGCAGCAAAGTTAAAGTAAATTACACTCCCAACAGTAGTGAGTACCCAGGTGCAAAATATTTTCATGCTTTATTCTATTCTGTACTCTTTCTTTTTTTTTTTTTTTTTTTTTTACAAAATATTTATTATTTTTACCAGTTTTGTATTTGTTTTTATATTTACATTTCAAGTTTGCATATATGTATATAGTTTTTAATTTTGTGTGTATTATGGTAAAACTGTATCAATCTGATAATTTTGTTAAAGAACCCTTATTATAATAGTTATTGTTATTATAGTAAATATCCAGTGTACTAAATCACAATTACTCAAACTCTTAGTCTGCTAGGACTGTCAAGGTCTTAGCAATCCGCCTGGTGCTGCTCATGTATTCTGATACAGTAAAAAAAAAAAGTACTACTGAAAATAATTGTTGATTTCTAAGGCATTTACAACCTAATTAGTAACCATTAATGAACTAATTGTAAACCATTTATAGACCCTTTATAAAGGTAGTGTTATTTTAAAGTGGTACCGAAAACTCTTGCGTGAACTGATTTAAAGTCTGTACATTCCAAAATAAAAAAATAAAAAATTTTGATCAAAACATGATTCATTTCATGAAGATTTACAAATTCTGGAAGATTTTTATCTCAAATAATGACATTTTTGAGCAGTTCAATGTTTTCTGGTATAAAAAATAACAGCATGTGGCAGTTTTCTAACATAGCTGTATTATAACAAGTAAAATAAAAACGGACAAAACAGAGAAAAAAAAACGGTTCAAAGGGTTTAAAGACTCACATGCAACACTATATGGAAAAAAATTGGGACACCTGCTCAGTCATTGTTTTTCTGCAATCAAGTAAGTTAATATCGTCACATTCAGGTCATCACCAAAACAGTGATTACTAAACCATTTACATTTACATCCACACTGATCAGACAGGAGAAGTAAACAACATTGACTATTAATTAGTCCAGATCATTTTGCAATCATGTAAACACCTGAGCTGAAACCCTTCAAGGATGCAATCAGCTTCCCGAGGGCCTAAATCACAGGATCAAACCATGAGCCTCTCCTGCCTCATGTTTAATGCAGGCCCAGTACCCGACAAGTGACCTACAATACTACATGAACAACATTGATTATCTGGTCACAGTGGCATCTCTCAAGAGGTGGGATCTACATATTAGGCAGTAAGTTAACAGTCAGTTCTTGAAGTTGATTTATTGGAAGCAGAAAAAATGACCTTTAAAAATGTGATACATTTTGACCAGCAGGGTCAAATTGGAACGGCAGAAAATCTCTAAAGCATCAGGCAGATCTTGTGGAGTGTTCCTGGTATGCAAGGGTCAGTACGGAAAAAAATGGGACACCTCAATCATTGTTTTTCTGTAATTAAGTATATTTACTAAAGTGTTCATGCTGTTTTTGTTGGTGTAACTGCTTCTACTGTCCAGGAAATGGGTTCTATTTGATTGTGTGGCATTGTGACAAGGATTTGATTGCACTCAGCAACAACAGCGTACATAAGGTCAGGATGTTTGATCAACTTATATCCCCAGCTTATCCCAAAAGTATCAGATAAAGCACTCTCAATTCCATAGACTGTAACCTATCTCATTAAAAAAAGAAGTCCAGGATAAAAGAGTAAGGTAGAGTGAGGTAAAGGTCCACAATGAAGAAAGGACAATAGTTGAACTTGGGAAATGGTTATGGGCACCTAAAGCTCACTGATGTGATCTATGTGGGTTACACTTCAAATAATGCTGGACATTATTTATTAGCCCATTCATCATAAAAAGGTCACACGATGTAAAGGGCAGCTTTCTTTTCTAAATGGCATGGGAAAAAAAAGTTGCAATGTTATCTTACGACAGCGATGAAATATAAAAATCTATGATTTAGGACTTAATTAAGCTTTTTATCGCAACGTCAGCACTGGAGGATCTGAGCCACCACCTCCCTGCTACTCTGGAGGGCAAGACGAGCCAAGAGCTTTTTAATAAAACCTAAGCAGACACATCCTCCTCCTAGGTGAACGTTTGAGCCACTGAACGTCTGGTGAAACGCGTCTTCCCCTGTGCCAGCATGTTAATTAAAAAAGCTCTGGTTATGAGCAAGAGGCAGAACAGATATTGTTTAGCGAATGGAAATTGGAAATTTCATTATTATGCTTGGGTTAGCCGGTTTTGATTATTGTGCTCCCTGTAGGAGCCGGACTGAATGTAAACTACACTGCTTTAAGCGCTCTCTCAAAACCACAGAGGCTAATACCTTTCAATGACAAAAGCAAATTAGGCCTCTGGCTTGAATCACAATCGTTCCAAAGCAGTTTAATCTCCTGGATAAAAAACAGCCAGCTAATTCAGAACTACACTGCCATGCCAAATGTCATGGGAATAGCAGTATGTAAATTGCTTATAATGTGTTTCCCCAAGGGATGCTTCGAACAATAGGGGCATGGGGTGTGCTCATGGCAAGGCCACATAAATTATTTTAGTTCCACTGAGGCCTGAAAGGGGGTGCCAGATGGATGGGACATCCATTTCTAATGCAATTAATTAACATTCGTTAATCCACAGTCTCACGTGTATATTGAGAACACACCATAGAAGGCATTACTGCACACAGTAGACAGAGCATTGAGAGTTAATTAGAGCTGGACGATATATGCTAAAAAAAATCTTCAATATTTCCCCCCACTAAAAATCAAACTACAGATGACAAAGAAATGGTTCTTAAATAGATTTACCTTTATTTTGGTTTCACCTAAATTCCAGACAGACAATGCCAGACCATTCCATTGTAAAAAGTAAGAACATACTGTACATATTTCATCGTTTTGTTCAACATCTGACATGACAAAACATTTTTAGTAATAGTACACACTACTACAAATAGCTTGTGCCTTTTTATTTGTATCAAATTAATTTATACATTTGGTGTGTGAAGTTTGCGTCTTTAGTTTAAGCCTTTACTTTAATGTGATTTGTTTAGTTTGAGATTTTTATAGGCATATAGATTAATTGTATATATACAGAAATACTTTATCATAAAAAATGTGTTATTACAATGCTATTAAGCAAACAGACCAAACAAAACAGACTAAAATAAGAGACCACATCAGTTTCTGAATCAGTTTCTCTGATTTTGCTATTTATAGGTATATGTTTGAGTAAAACAAAAATATTGTAAAATATTGTCATTTAGAGCATTTATGCAGAAAATGAGAAATGGCTGAAATAACAAAAAAAAATATGCAGAGCTTTAAGACTTCAAATAATGCAAAAAAAAAAAAACAACAAGTTCATCTTCATAAAGTTTTAAGAGTTTTCATGCATCTTGGCATGTTCTCCTCCACCAGTCTTACACATTGCTTTTGGATAAATTTATGCCACTCCTGGTGGAAAAAATCAAGCAGTTCAGCTTTCTCCGGATTATATTCCAGAGGTTTTCAATTTGGTAAAATCAGAGAAACTCATCATTTTTAAGTGGTCTGTTATTTATTCCAGAGATCTCCGGCATGTCAGTGTATACTACTTATGGCAAAAAAACGATTCTACAAATTCCCTTCAAATCAAATTATAACTGGCAGATCTGTCATTTGCATTTGTGTGACAGCAGTTTTGTCTCTAGCTTTCCTGGGTGTGTGGAAGCATGAGCACGACGGATAAGCAGGCGAATTACTGGTGCTGCAGTTGTCAGAAAGCGTGACCCATCAGCACCTCTTTAGCCCTGTCTGCTCCAGCCAGCGTCAACACCACTGAGATAATCGTGACTAACAGGCAAACCCGAGCGCCGCACGCACTCACAACAGGACACAATCCCTCGTACCATGCAACAGCGTAGGGTTCAATGTACAGCCATAAACACATACACACACTCACAACCTCCCCCGCACACGGTCAGCCAATCAGAGAGCACCACCTCACTCCACAACACTCCACAATCTTGAAAACATCTGAGCCAAAACCCTCCAAGGACGCAATCAGCTTTCCGAGGGCCGAAATGCCCCGCCTCATGTTTAATGCAGGCTCTGCTCTTCTAAGTGGGGCACATGATAAGTGACTTGCTATGCTACACTACACGCAAATGAAAAATACGAACAGGGCTGTCAAGACTCTTTTCTGTGAGCCATCAGGAGGGTTTTAACCTCGCGTTTGTTCTCACGGGAGCCGTAAATGGAATAAAGCGCTGATGAGGAGAAGCTGTGAGGAGTTTTAGGTCACCATGCCTCTGGGAAGGCCGCACAAACACATTTGACTTAAAAAAAAAACAGCTTTGGAGAGAAAAAGGAAGCGCTTCAAACAGCGTTCCGAATGAATGCAAGGGCAGCGTTTTTGTTAATAAGTTGTACAGAACTGAGAAAATAATGAAAAAACTTTTTTTAGCTAGTGCTGGGATTTGTGATAGAAGTAGTACACAGGCTAGAACCGACTAAATAAAAGGTCTAATGTTGCTTATTATCATAAGTTGCTTAATTGAGTTTAATATCTAATTTTAAGAAATCCCACCTCCGTATTTTACACTGACACTGACCTATTTACTCCCAAACTCCCCATCAGAACCAATCAGAATCCGTATTTTAGATGTAGTTGGGACAACAGAGAGTCAAACTCAGAAGCACAACCAATCAAAATCTCTATTTCAGCTGAGGGTGGAAAGACAGAGTCAAACTCAGAGGTAGAACCAATTAAAATCTCTATTTTAGATGTGGGAGGGAGAACAGAGAGTCAAACTCAGAGGCAAAACCAATCAAAATCTCTATTTTAGATGTGGACATGACAACAGAGAGTCAAACCCAAAAGCAGAACCAATCAAAATCTCTATTTTAGATGTAGGTGGGACAACAGAATCAAACTCATATGTCTCTGCCTCTGAGTTTGACTCTGTTGTCCGCCTACATCTGATATAGCGATTCTGTTTGATTCTGCCTCTATCAGGTGTGGGCGGAAAATAGAGTCAAACTCAGAGGTAGAACCAATCAAAATCTCTATTTTAGATGTGGACAGGACAACAGAGTCAAACTATTTTAAGTGTGAGTGGGACAACAGAGTCAAACTCAGAGACAGAACAAATCAGAATCCCTATTTCAGCTGGGGGTGGGACAACAGAGAGTCAAACTCAGAGGCAGAACCAATCAAAATGTTTATTTTAGATGTGGACAGGACAACAGCGAGTCAAACTCAGAAGCAGAGCCAATAAAAAACTCTATTTCAGCTGGGGGTGGGGAAACAGTGTCAAATTCAAAGATAGAGCCAATCAGAATCTCTATTTTAGACGTGGGCAGACAACAGAGAATTAAACTCAGAAGCAGAACCAATCAAAATTTCTATTTTAGATGGGGGTGGGACAACAGAGTCAAACTCAGAGACAGAATCAATCAGAATCCCTATTTCAGCTGGGGGTGGGACAACAGAGAGTCAAACTCAGAAGCAGAACCAATTAAAATTTCTATTTTAGATGGAGGTGGGACAACATAGTCAAACTCAGAGATAGAACCAATCAGAATCCCTATTTTAGATGTGAGTAGGGCAACAGAGTCATAATTTCGAGGTAGGACCAATCAGAATCCCTATTTTAGATGTGTGTGTGTGGGACAACAGAGTCAAACTCATAGGGATTCTGACTGGTTCTGCCTCTGAGTTTGACTCCCTGTTGTCCCATACACATTTAAAATAGAGATTTTGATTGGTTCTACCTCTGAGTTTGACTGAGGTAGAACCAACTAAAATATTTATTTCAAATGTGGCAGGAAAACAGAGAGTCAAACTCAAAAGCAGAACCAATTAGAACCAAGCTAAAAAAAAAAACTGCTTTGGATATGCATAGGATATGCATGGGGGGCTTGTGCATTGAATGTGGGTGTGATTTCTAAGTTGCTTTGTGTTTGCATGAACAGTTCTAGCCAGACACTGCCGTAAATGATCATTACCACCCACTGCACTGTCTACTGTAAATGGTAATGCCTACTTACCATTAATTCCAATACAAAAGTCACTCTGTGGATAGAGGAATGTTCAATGCCCACACAACTTCATGGATAATAGAATGGATATAACTAATGTTGCCTTGCCATGAGAACACTGGCCAGTGTTCAGCCTCACTAACAATACAACACCTCACAACTTACAAACATGAGGGTGTACCCAACCAGGCCTCTAAGGTAGCACTTCATGATCGAGTTACATACCGTCATCCCACAATTTTGGCCTAATCTTCTCAAGGTCATGACTAACCACCGCACCATTTATGCTCTGAACAAGCAGGCCTGGTTTGTTTTCTATCAGTAATAACCTTCCTGTGCCACTTTATAGAATGTACTTCATGGCATACAGTAAGATGCTTCTTCTCTCCAGGGAAAACAGAGAAATGGAGTGTCTCTTCAATAAATCATGACAAAGGTTAACAGAAGTAAAGGGCACCCGCCGCAGCCAGGCTGCCTTGATGATACTGAACACAGTTTTTTTAAAGAAAAGCCTTGCAGACGAGGAGCAGTCAGAGTAGCTTAAATTGATGGCGTGTCCCTGCAGTGAACAACCATTTTTTTGTCTTATAACGAGAGACCGTTTCCCAGCTGTCAGAATCCCATCCATCCATGTCCTTAAAAGGAGAAAAGACCCGCAACACTACCAGAATAAGACTTTTC
Organism: Astyanax mexicanus; assembly: GCF_023375975.1. Lineage (NCBI taxonomy): Eukaryota > Metazoa > Chordata > Actinopteri > Characiformes > Acestrorhamphidae > Astyanax > Astyanax mexicanus. The sequence goes on along the minus strand of NC_064410.1, from coordinate 53,875,154 downwards.
CCAAGCATCGTCTCAGCCAACTCGTCCTTACTATTGTCTATATTTGTTCTTGTTCCTTGCTTCTGTCTTTCTTTCTATCTATTCATCATTCTATTCCACTCCATTCTCCTTCCAAATTCATTACCCTCCTTCTCCACTCCACTCCACGCCCTGCCCTCCCTGCATTTTTCACATTACATTAACCTGACTGGATGAGGGACGACAGCAGAGCACATGAGGAGGAGATACAGTACATGTCCAAAAGTTTGTGGACACATATCTCTCTAATGAATGCATTTCATACTTTTCACATTCAAAGGTGTGAAAAGTATTCACATTCATTTCTTTGTAGGTAGAAGTCTAGATACTAGGGTTTAAAATACTTCTGTAGAAGTTGAAGTATCAGCTCAAGTTTTTTACTCTTTAAGTAAAAGTGTAAAAGTTCTGGTTCTGAGTGGTCCAGCAGGGCTTCGTGTGGTCCAGCAGACTAAGGTGCTGCCACTATGATTCGGGAGATCGCTGGTTTGAATCCCGGTCATGCAGCTTGCCATCAGCTGCCAGAGCCCTGAGAGAGCACAATTGGCCTTGCTCTCTCTGGGTGGGTAGATGGTGCTCTCTCCCCACATCAAACCAAAGGGTGATGTTGATCAGCACAAGGCTGTGTCTGTGAGCTGATGTATCGGAACCGAGTCGCTGCGCTTTCCTCCGAGCATGCTGTGATGCTACTTGGCAATGAAAAGTTCTAAAAGAGGTGGTGGCTGACTTCATATGTGTTAGAGGAGGCATCTGCTAGTCTTCACGCTCCTGGTCATCATATCTCTAGCATCACTAGAGATATTGGGAGTTCTAATGAGTGGGTTGGGTAATTGGCCTTGTAAACTGGGGAGAGAAAAAAACTACTGGTTTCAAAACTACTTATAGTATAAAAGTAAAAGTAATAAAAGAGGAAAAAATGCCACTAAGAACAGAAGCTTAAGCCGTGCCTTAGGGTCCTATAGTGCACTATAGTGCCAAAAACACATTTTTCTAAAAGCCATACTGACTATAATGTTATATTAAAATGTTAATAGTAAATGATAAATTTGGGATGCACTAGGCTGTTCCCTGTTTCAGCTGCATATATGCACATTTAAAATGAATGTATTTTAGTAGAATGTAAATATACTAAAGAAGCTTAGTTGGACTGGACTTAGTTGGACGCGGGACGTGTGCAGGTGTGATGAATCACAGTATAAACCAATAGGGTGTCGGAATAATACATATATACATAAATATACTGCCAATTAAATAGAACTCTTTAAAGTAGATAAACATGAAGTACCTATTGACACCATGCTTAATGGTGCTAGGGATGGGCTAGAGGGTATAAAGTCCTTAAGAATGCTCAAAGATCTGATAAAAAGTCCTCCAATTGACAGAAGAGAGGAACAAAAATAGTATAATGTATAAACTCTCCTGCTTGAATACAAATAAGTCGTGGCCACAAGTCAGTGAGAAGTGGAGGACTAGTTTATGGTCACAGTTTAATCTTTATCTCATTCCTACTAACTACAACATACTACAGCCCATCCTTTCATCAATAACGAAACAATGAATATGTAGGGGTCCCAATACTTTAGTCCATATAGTATAGATAGCCATTGATGGGCAAGCTCGGTTATTAGACTAAAAATATAAACAGAGTAAGACTGAATAATCTGGCCAAAATGTGTAAGACAATTTATTTCTTACTTTCAGATAACTTGAAATAATGTTGATACTGATATGAACCACATAAAATCCAGATAAAAACAGCCACAAACCCCCACAACAGAGGTTTGCAATGTAATGAAAAACAAACAAAAAAAGCTTTTAACTTGCTCCAAAGAAAAATCCATCTTTAGTACAGCTGACTGCGACGGCAAATTTGTGTTTCGTGACGTCCTGTGCACTCGTCCCCCTGTTCTAGACACGCAGTTTGCACAAAACTATAATTTTCTGGCACAAAACCTGCACAAAGGAGCCGACTTTGATGGCTAGAAATAACTATTTGTCTCCAGTAAATCTGTCTGCCCTAGCTGGAATCACAGTGTCAATGAAGTGAGACCGGGCTCCAGCAGGCTGTCTTCTTTATCCTGCTCTCCTGTGAACATCTGCCATATGGTTACGTCTGGAAACGTGTCTGTGTGTCAGGATGGAGCTTCCTCTGCAGCAGCGGCAGCATCAGCATCAGCTGCAACAGCATCTCCGACCAAGAGGCGATGACTAACATGCAAATGCGTGACTCATCCTAAAAAGTAGTGGGTTTAGCAACAGCGTTGTAACATCAAGAACTGGGATCCGTTATTCTAGCAGTTGGCTTCATGTCATGACCAAACATTCACACACACACAGAGAGAGATACACACATATACACACACACACATAAAGCTATTAGTTCTTAATTAGAACAGTGGCGTCAGTACAGTTAATCAGCTGAGGAGCAAATTTACACATCCTAAGTGCTAATGTGAGTTTTTGGCAGGGCTGTTCAGGCAGTTCCCAGACGCTCAGTTATTGCTTGAATGTGACGACCGATTTAATTAGCTGCCAAAGGAGTTTAGAAGTGGAAAACTGTACGGAGTGAATGTCAGGGTAATAGATCTTGAGTTATGGATCCGCAAAAATCGTTTCTAGTGGTGCTTCTTCAACTAGCACAATTTGGTCCTCAGCGGGGAGCAGTTAATATTAAAATGTAATCTCTGATCTTTACTATACTTATAAATCTAACCCTAAATGCATGCAGAGTGGTACTGTGCAAATAACGTTTCATGAATCTAGGCACATATTATTTTAAGTTACTTGTCAAGGATAAAAGTGTTTTAAAAAATAATAAAATTAATTATTTGTGCATTAAATGTGCATATTTTAAATTCTGAACGAAGTAGTTGATATCATGTGAGCTAGTTGTAGTTATGGAATTTCAGGTGGTTTCCATGATGCTTCTTATTGGTTCTTATAGTGATTTGATAAGTGACTGCTAGGGAGACGTTGTTGTATCCCAGGTGGTTGCTATGGAGTCTCAGGTGATTGCTTAGGTGTTGTCAATTGATTAATGAGTGCTCCATGTTGTTATTTGGCTGTTTGCTGAATAATCTGGAGCTCAAGTGGTGTTGCTATTTTTAAAAATGCAGAACCAGATACACAGCAAAATCTGGCGCTAGCCAGCCACGGTTAGCAGCGCTAGCTAGCCATAGTTAGCAGTGCTAATTAGCCACAATTAGCAGCGTAGCCAGCCACAGATAGCGCTAATAAATGCCGGATTAAAAGGAGTTTAAGTGTGCCTTATAGTCCAATAAATATGGTATACTACTGCACAGTTTAAAAGAACTGTGAGGTCTTTAATAAAAAAAACACAAATTCCTTTTATTGTATTTTTAAAGACCTCACAGTTATTTTGAGAAGCCATTCGTAGCTAAACACAAGCCCTGAATACAAAATAATAATAACATTAAAGTGTCTGTTGTACAAATAATACATAAAACACATAATTCCATTTATAAAAAACTATAAAATGCTGAAAATAATATCGAATTCTTGAAATTTGAATACTCCACCAAAAACACACAAAAAAAAAATTCTACTAAAAGCTACTCAAAGACACTGCGACCTCTAATCGATTTTATTACCCTAACCTGCCTGATTGATTTAAGAGAAGGAACAATCAAGTAGAGGTCAGTTCAACACTTTTTTTAACAAAATATACTGACTCAAATGTGCCATACAAAATGGTAGAGTAGAAGTTACTGTGTTAAAATAACAAGGCAAAATGTATTAAATCTGGCCTTTGGCTTTACTCTGGCTTGGCAGGGCACCATTAGCAGTACCATCAGCACCAAAAATGAACTGAAATGAACTCTTCCTCCCTTCAAGCCTCTCACTGTCACCACAGAGAGCTGGGAGTCGGGCTATCTGCCTCCTGTTCTCCTGGGAGAAAAGGATTAATGAAGCGATCCCATTGATTAAGTCAGGAGGACTGTGACGGCCTGCCACCTAGACTAATGGAGCTCTCAGACATGACTGGGCTTTATAATTCAGTCGACTCATCTCTGAGCACCAGCAGCGCTCTTTTACCGGCACGCCGAGCCCCTCCTCCTTTCATTAGAGGGCAAATTCAATAAAGACTATGTGTAATAACATTGTTTGGCAGGGTCAGCGTTGAGGGACGTACTCCGGGGACAGGCAGTGGACAGACAGCAGCTGCATGGAGGAGGAAGGAAGAGATTGGACACGTGGAGGACATGAAGGATTTGTCAGAGCAAGCACTGGTGGACCCATAGCCAAAAATGTCCTGTGTCAGCACAGGGTTCAAGCCTAGGAGATTCTATCAGTATGTTCAGAGAGAGCGTATTGAAGAAGAGAATGGTGGCAGTGGTGTCCAGAGGACTCGGGAAGCGGTAGTGACATGAACGAGGCGAAGCAGGTGACAAAAAGTTACGATTTGTCTAATTTCATGCAAATGAGAAGCAAGTGTTGCTGGTCAGTGGCCAATCAGCAATGCAGACAAACAGCTTCGTCACAAACACAAACCACAAGCTGAACACAGTGTGAGAAAATGAAGATGATGCTAAAGCTAAGCAAGCTCAGACTTTCATAAAAATACACAAGACAATAAAAACAAAGCGAAGAGGAAAGTGGATAGACTCGTCACTGATTCTGATTATTACTGGGGTTTATCAAGACCTTAATCATTGGAAAAAAATAAGAGACCACTTAGAAATGATGAGTTATCCAAAAGCAGTGTGTAAGACTGGTGGAGGAGATCATGCCAAGATGCATAAAAACTGTAATTAAAAAACAGGGTTTTTCCACCAAATATTGATTTCTGAACTCTTAAAACTTTATAAACATGAACTTGTTTTTCTTGCATTATTTAAGGTCTGAAAGCTCTGCATCTTTTTTGTTATTTCAGCCATTTAAATGACATTATGTTTATTTGGAATTTGGGAGAAATGTTGACTGTAGTTTATAGGATTAAACATCAATGTTCATTTTACTCAAACATAAACCTATAAATAGGAAAATCAGAGAAACTGATTCAGAAACTGAAGTGGTCTCTTAGTGGTCTTAGAGTTTTCAGACCTCAAATAATGCAAAGAAAACAAGTTCATATTCATAAAGTTCAGAAATCAATATTTGGTGGAATAACGGTTTTTAATCACAGTTTAATGCATCTTGGCATGTTTTCCTCCACCAGTCTTACACACTGCTTTTAGATAACTTTATACCACTCCTGGTGCAAAAATACAAGCAGTTCAGTTTGGTTTGAAGGCTTGTGATCATCCATCTTCCTCTTGATTATATTCTAGAGGTTTTCAATTTGGTCAAATCAAAGAAACCCACCCTCAGGATCCCCACATAAAAACAATGGCTGGGATGCTGCAATGCTGGCAATATTAATTTAACCTAATATTTACCATCTTTACATACAGCTTCAGTGTTAAAGTTTAAATGTTTAAGATTTTACAGTAATTAAAGCAGAAAGGTCACCTTTAACAATTCAACATGTCTGCATGTTGACTCTAGATAAACCATGTTTTCATTGTACTGCAGTGAGAAGCAGCTGTGTGGAGAAGGAAGGAAGAGATTGGACACATGAAGCACATGAAGGAATTAACTACGTCAAAGCGATCGCTGGACCCATAGCTAAAAATGTCCTGTGTCAGCAGAGGGTTCAAGCCTAGGGGATTCTAACGGCAGCTGGACGGTGAGAGGGGATCTGATAGGCCCAGAGTTCAACCACTGCCCTCCCCCACTTCTAGGAGATTGTGTGACGAGATCCGTGTGATGAGATCTGAGCGAATACTTATCAAGGGCCCTTTGGTCGGCCTGCCCTCGTCTTATCTTAGCTGCCAGTGCTCTTGATCTCGCAGCTCCTCGTCTCTTTAATCCCTCTGTTCAGCTGTGGCTTCCATCTCTGATCACGCTCCTCCTCATCTCCTTCTCCGTCTTCCATGCTGGAATTAGCTGCCAGATGCCATCGCTGTCTTTGTTTTTCCATCTGTTTCACAACCACACAATACCTAATATCCTGATGCAGAGTCAGGTCCAACTTACAGTTGATTAAGTTCAAAAAACTTTAATAAATCAGTTAAAATAGGGAAAGAAAAAACTTTATGATTCGTTATTATACCACAGTTAGTTTGGACCCTGCAATGTGATTGGCTGAAAGGCTTTCTATGAGTGCCATTATCGGCCGGTAATGCACGGTAACCGAAGCTCTTAACGTATTACTCCGCCACATACAGGTAACCTAGGAACGATGCAGTGCTTACAAGCCAAACAGCACAGCTACAAACAGAACAGCAATGGAACTATTTTAACTCTCAGTTTTTATAACCAAACAGATCATATTTTCTCGTCCTCTTTAACTCAAAATCTTTCCATAAACAGCAATAATGGAACTGTTGTATAATCACAATATTACACTCGAGGTTAGTGCTATAACGTGTAATATTGGCACTGCTGTGCTGTGAAGATTGTAGTGCCATTATTCGTCTTTTTAATATGCACAGCAACTGGTGTTCATTGTTGTTTTACTGTGTTTAACTGCACTACCTCCATTACACACCCATACACTAAAAGACTCTACGTTTATACTTTATTTTATTACTTTTATTGTATTTTTATCTGTATCATATTATCTTATCCTTTTTTTAACTTCTGTGTACTGTGTTTATCCGCTGCTACTGAATGTCCAGAATGTTCCTCTGGGATCAATAAAGTATCTGTCTGTCTGTCTGTCTGTCACGATAAATATTGATATGAAATTACTATCCAGACCTCAACCACCCCAACCCTGCAACTCTGTATTTAACAAATGGCGCTTGTGTAACTATTCACGTCTAAAGCAACTTACAAAAATGTGGAACGGTGGTCATTTTCTCCCCCTTTGTTCCAACTAGATGCTAACAGAATGTTGTTTTGGATGTAGCCAAGCTTGAAAGTGAATCACACGCCATCAACAAATGTCGCTCGCAAACAAATGTTGACTGATAAATCAGTGCTTTACATAATCAGGCCAGGCAGAGCTACAAGAACAGGCATTAAAACAGCTACGCAAAACTGCAGAATGAGCCGAGCAGAAGGAGAGTCCGCAGTAATGAGGAGATAAGCTAAGCTTACAGTAACGCTTCTGCACAAGAGCAGCCATCTATCATTGTCAGGTGAGTGAATTCCCTCTGCTAATAACAGACAGATCCAGGAGCTCCCAGCAGAGCAGCAGGACGCTCTGGCTGTAAGAGAACCTGCCAGTCCTGTCAGAAACATCATCACTCCTCTTAATCTCCACTACACGCTGCTCCGGCCTCGGGAAGAGGCATGGAACTCCCACTCCACACCACCACCCACAGCAAATATACTGTGTTCCACATTCGTCCACTTCAATTAGCAGAGCTGGAAATGTATTATACCTCCAAGCGAGGAGAAACAAGGTCAAGTAAAGACAGACTGACTGTGAAAAAGCACTAGCATTTCTAAAATAAGAAGAATCATTATCACCCACTGTGCTGCCCACTGAGGGTGGTAATGCCTTCTATGATGTATTCTAGTTACATAAGCAACACTGTGCACCAAAGAAAGTTAAGCAAGTCAGAACGACTTTAGAAAAACAATGTTTTTTCAATCTTGTACCCACTATCAGGCCTCACTCAAACTCTGGAGTTCAATCCTACACACAAGATAACACCTCACAGCATACACATGTACGGGCACTCCCAAGCCCACTCCAATAGGTATCACTTCAACTCACTCTGGTAATTCATGCCACCTTGCCATGAGCACACTGGCCAGTGTTCAACCTCACTCACAAGGTAGCTCCTTACAACATATACAACAGGGATCAGCAATTAAGTTTGGCTGTGGGCCAGATATTTTCCAAGCCATTACATGGCCAGCCACAAATTTTTTTTTTTTGGAAAATTAATAAATGTATTAGGATGGAGTGCTACAGACTAGTAGCTCTCCAGTCCAGAGGGTTGTTGAACCCAATTGCAGAAGAGTTAAATTCAAAGCAGGTAACCCAGGAAAAAGGGAAAAATAAATAAATAATCAAACCTGTGTCGTCAGGGTCGCAGTCCAATACACTACCGCTGCCCCGGCTAGTGAATTGGGACACAGCCAGGAAAAAAACGCACTTATAAGGAAATAGGGAGCCCAAGAACGGGTGGGAAAACAAGACCGGGAGGAAACTAAAGTCACGCCAAGCAAGACAGAGAGACAGGGGAGGGATGTAAACAAAAGCTCACCAGAGAAGCATTTTTTTCATTATCGCTCATTATAGTTCAAACAACCTCACAGGCCAGATGTTTCATGCTTGTGGGCCACATCTGGCCCACGGGCCGCCTATTGCCGACCCCTGGTATACAGAATACAGGTGTGGATGCTCTTAAGTCATCCCCTGAGACAACACCTCATGATTAACTGACATACTTACTTCTATCCCAAAACCTTTAGCATATCAGAGTATTTCTGACAGAGGCCCAATTGTTGTCCACTTAAATTAGTACAGCTAGAATTGTATGATACTGTACCTCCAAGCGAGAAGAAAGGAGGTCAGAAGTAAAGGCAGACTGTGAAGGACACTCTCATTTCAGAACAAGAGAAACTCTGCAGAGGAATCATTATAACCTAATCTGTGAGAGGTTTCAAAGGACAAGAGAAAATGCAATTTTCCTCCTAAAGCAATATTGGCATAATAATGAAATGAGGAGAATGGAAAGACGTTTAGAATTTACAATAGCTTTTTACTCGTCTTTCATGGTTGAGTTCTTGGACTAGCTTCCTCGCCAACCACTTAAAATGCATTAAAAGCCTACGGCAACTCTCTTGGATGTTCACTAAATATTAGTTTCCAAAGTGGTGTCCACTGCATATTTAATCTGTAATGCTGGCAAAGCTTTTTGTAGGCTGGACTAAATAAAATTTGTTAACCCAGGAACAGACAGTGACCATACACGGACATGACTGAATGGCTATATATTAGTGCTGGGCGGTATGACTTAAAATATATATCAAGGTATATTTCAAGATATTGACGGTTTCACTTTCAAGATATTGATGGTATCTTTAATATTATTTATTTATGTATTTATTTGTTTGCATGACTGGGCTTTAATATAGGTTTGTGACTTACTCTACTGTTAGGAAACACTAAGGCTTTAAATTAAGGCTTTGATTACTATTGAGTTTACTTTGTCCAACAAAATATATATACACAATATATGAAGAGACTTCATTAGCAGAAAAAAATACAACAATACAAACAATATACCTTAAAAAGATTCAATTCTAACACAATTTCCTTTTCAAATCTAAATGTTTTAAATATTTCAATGTTTAAGTATGCAAAGAGATTTTCCCAAAAGCTGTATTGCACAATAAGACAATATCAAGTTTAATATTAATTTACAATATGTTATTCTTAAAGCCATTAGTAATTTTAGTATTAAAATCAGCCACAATTTCCATCTTTCTCCAGGTAAAAAATAAATTCCATGTGCATTAAAATAATTCTTTAATCTACCGTATACTCTTGAAGTTTTTCTGCACCTCGTATCAGAAGTTTAATGGAGTTTTGTCACTTGTGCTGAATAAATGATTCCACACCCAGGACTGATTCTGGGCTCTTCTGAGGAGTGAGAGGGACATTCTTTCAAGCTGTGGCTCGATTTCGCAATTCCATTTCTGTGTAAATAATTGCTGTTTGCTCTTGTTTTTCTATTTTACTCAGATTAGAAACACTCATATTGCAAGGAACAGCAACAGGAGCTCCTCAGATAAAGTGCTGCAATTCTAGCCAGCTTTCTGGAGCAGTGAAACTGTGCTCTCTGGAATGATGGTGCTTAATCCAATACTTGGCATGAGTTGGGATGGATTGACTGCAATCAAATTCTAACAGCAATGATCCAAAATCTAGTAGAAACACTTCCCTGCACAACAGAGACGGTTACTCCAAAAACAGCAGGATGAATTCCCTTTAATTCTTTGCTATCAGTTGAAAAATAAATGAGCAGGTGTCCCAATACTTTTGACCATGTACTGTACACTGATACATTCCTCTGAGGAACATTTCCTAAGCGTGTATCAGATGTGGATAATTGTCCTGTGATCACTTCTTAAATGAAGCACAAAACTCATTTACAATGGGTCATTGATTTGAGAAGAAGGAACTGATGATGTGAGACCATTTATGGGCGAGGATTCAAATCGTTTATGCCATAAATCAAAGACAGTCTGGGGAATATCGCTTCCAGCTGAACATATGGAGCTCAGTGCAGAGCCCATTCCTTATCTTTTAACCCTGCTGTTGTGTTTCTTTTAGGTTAACTAGTTATGTGTTCCCGGTCAAAAATGATCGCCCCATTACAGCTGATTATAATTTAATAATAATACATACAGCTCAGTAAAAAATTAAGAGATCACTTCAGTTTCTGAATCAGTTTCTCTGATTTTGCTATTTATAGGTTTATGTTTAAGTAATATGAACAGTGTGGTTTTATTCTATAAACTACAGACAACATTTTTCCTAAATTCCAAATAAAAATATTGTCATTTAGAGCATTTATTTGTAGAAAATGAGAAATGACTGAAATAACAAAAAAGATACAGAGCTTTCAGACCTCAAATAATGCTAAGAAAACAAGTTCATATTTACTTACACAGTCTTACACACTGCTTTTGGATAACTTTATGCCACTCCTATTAGCTATTAAGGGCCTGTGGGCCTCATTGACTTTGGCTAATATAACTTGTTTTTGATTTGTTTATTAATTACATGTTAATTTGTGTCTGCTTAACACGAATATTTGTGGTCATAGCATTTCAATTTATCGTAGTGACATAAAATAACACAAAAAAATATTTTATTATTGGTCACAACTGACCTGTTGTTTAAACACATTTACAATTTACTTAAAAAGAGAGAGATATTGTCAGGTTTGAGCACTTCAGGGCGCACCTATAGGAATGAACTCATTGCAAACAAATGACTGTTTGTCTCACAACAAACAAATGACTGTTGTCTAGGTTAATTTCAGTCAGTGGAGCACATGTGTTTTCTGCTGGCAAAATAGCAACCCACCAGAAATTTACCAGAGCACACCATCCCGCTCATCGGTGTAGGTTCATTCCTAAACTCTATTTTAACGCTACTTTGATGGCGTGGGTGCAAAATAGACTGTTGACGGGGTGTAAGATACCAAAGAGCATCTTAACGCACCTTGCGCAGGGTGTGCAATAGAGCCCAAACTCTGTAACAGAGTTACATATCAGAGTTACGATCATGAAACTGAAAAACTGTCATTGTGGGAGGTTTCATGGCTAAATTGGAGCAGCCTGGTGGCCAATCTTCATTAATTGCACATTGCAGAGCAGAGTGTGAAGGTTTAATTATCAGGGTAAGAGCACAGTTTTACTCAAAATACTGCAATGCACAGAACATTATGGGTGATACACCAGAGTTCAAAAGAGGATAAATTGTTGGTGCACGTCTTGCTGGTGCATCTGTGACCAAGACAGCAAGTCTTTGTGATGCATCAAGAGCCACGGTATCCAAGGTAATGTCAGCATACCACCAAGAAGGACGAACCACATCCAACAGGATTAACTGTGGATGCAAGCTGTCTGAAAGGGATGTTCAGGTGCTAACCCGGATTGTATCCAAAAATTCAATGTGCACCTCAACTCTAAATTATTGTGGTCTAAAACCAGGTGTTTCAGTTTCATTGTCCAACCCCTGTAAATGTAGCATAATTTGTTCTTTTCGAAAGTCACATCCTGATTATTTTAGGAATAAGTTAGTACAGAAAATAAACACCTTAAAGTAAACTCAATTACCAAATACGTGTAACTGGACATGGAAAGAGACGTTTGGAAGGACGCAGCACAAGGAGAGACACATGACGCGAGCATTAACCCCGGCGTATCCAGGAATAGTACAGCATATGGAGGTGAGGGTGAGGGGCCTGGAGCTGGTAGCAGGCTTCAGTCGGGCTTCAGCTGTCCTCTCTGTGCTTCACCTGAGGCTGTGTTTACAGAGGACACACACAGGCAATTAAACAAGCCCTGTGTGGTGGAGCACCACTGTGTCCTTGAGCTCTGCTCCGCTACAGTTTATTTCACCTCAGTAACTGCGGCTCCAGCCAGCTGTGCACACAGGCATCAGGCATCTGGATTAAGCAGGTTGTTGCCAGAGGAGCTGTTAAATACTTCTGGAAAAAATGGCGGAGCAGGGAGGAAGGAGTCAGTAATAACCCGAGGATTTAAAAAAAAGTCTCGCTAGCTTCGTTTTTCTCTGACAGAAATGCTTTGAAGTTTTCTGATTAATTTGAATATATTTAATGGTAGCAACACAGAGATAGCCACCGGTGGCTAACAGCTTAGTGATAACATTTTATAATAACTTTCATTAATATATTTTTAACTAATGATCAGTAGATGTGAACAAAGCAGGAGCTCATCAGAATTTGAATATAAACAAATGCTCACACATGTACGGAGCCCCTGACGGGAAGTGGCGTATTTTTTTTTTGTAAAAAGTCGTGAGCACCACATACTAAGTGGTGAGCACAACTTACTAAGTGGTGAGCACCACATACTAAGTGGTGAGCACAACTTACTAAGCGGTGAGCACCACATACTAAGTGGTGAGCACAACTTACTAAGCAGTGAGCACAGCTAACTAAGTGGTGAGCACCACATACTAAGTGGTGAGCACAACTTACTAAGCAGTGAGCACAGCTAACTAAGTGGTGAGGCCCACATACTAAGTGGTGAGTACAACTTACTAAGCAGTGAGCACAGCTAACTAAGTGGTGAGCCCCACATACTAAGTGGTAAGCACAACTTACTAAGTGGTGAGCACCACATACTAAGTGGTGAGCACAATGTACTAAGCGGTGAGCACCACATGCTAAGTGGTGAGCACCAGATACTAAGTGGTGCTCACCACTTACTATCTGGTGCTCACCACTTAGTATGTGGTCCTCACCGCTTAGTAAGTTGTGCTCACCTCTTAGTAAGTGGTGCTCACCACTTTTTACATAAAAAACATCATGTCCCTTCAGTAGATGTGAACAAAGCAGGAGTTCATCAGAATTTGAATATAAACAAATGCTCACACATGTACGGAGCCCCTGACGGGAAGTGGCGTATTTTTTTTTGTAAAAAGTCGTGAGCACCACATACTAAGTGGTGAGCACAACTTACTAAGTGGTGAGCACCACGTACTAAGTGGTGAGCACAACTTACTAAGCGGTGAGCACAACTTACTAAGTGGTGAGCACTACATAGTAAGTGGTGAGCACAACTTACTAAGTGGTGAGCACCACATACTAAGTGGTGAGCACAACTTACTAAGCAGTGAGCACAGCTAACTAAGTGGTGAGCACCACATACTAAGTGGTGAGCACAACTTACTAAGCAGTGAGCACAGCTAACTAAGTGGTGAGGCCCACATACTAAGTGGTGAGCACAACTTACAAAGTGGTGAGCACCACATACTAAGTGGTGAGCACAACTTACTAAGCAGTGAGCACAGCTAACTAAGTGGTGAGCCCCACATACTAAGTGGTAAGCACAACTTACTAAGTGGTGAGCACCACATACTAAGTGGTGAGCACAACGTACTAAGCGGTGAGCACCACATGCTAAGTGGTGAGCACCAGATACTAAGTGGTGCTCACCACTTACTATCTGGTGCTCACCACTTAGTATGTGGTCCTCACCGCTTAGTAAGTTGTGCTCACCTCTTAGTAAGTGGTGCTCACCACTTTTTACATAAAAAAAACATCATGTCCCTTCAGGGGCTCCGTACACAAGACATTCATTTTTCAGCAGGGATATTCATATTAAAAATGTTGGCAAATCATTAGCTTATCAGAATTTTAACATTAATAAATCGCTTGTTAATACGAATTTTAACAATTTTAATGAACTTTAACAAATGTATTAATTATTAATCATTAATCATAAGTTAATGGTATATTAATAAAAGTTGTTATAAAGTGTTACCCAGCTTATACACGGCAAATACAGCAAATACATCAAATACAGAGCACCCTGTCCTCAAATTAAAAAGGCCATCCAGCACGCAGACAACGAGGAGGCCGCCAATGTACTTACTGTTGATTACATTGATTAGATTGCTCGTACAATAAGGCTCTCCGCTGACATCGTTTTACAGTTTCCCGGTTGCTTAGTAACATGAGGAACAGCAGCAGCATATTCGGATGGGCCTCCTGCAGAGTGACATAGCTCCAGCAACGAAGACAAAAAAAAAATCACGGAGAAAGAAATATGAAGACTGAGAGCCAAGACTGACAGTCCATCAGCCGAGCCCTGAATAACTGCATGCGATCTGCCTGTCTGAGACTGAGACCGTCAGCAGTCCCCAGGTGCAGTCCAGCTTTAGCGGGGCATTGCCGGATCTCACCGGCTAATGAAGAGCAATGTCTCAGGTGGGAAGTCATGTGGAGAAGCTGGTGAACAAACAGTAATAGCTTATTTTGCTTGCTATTCTCCACACTAGACATGGGCCCCCGGAGGACTAGAATCAAACATGCATGGTTTAATGATGCTCCTGGATGTATTACGCAGTTCCTGGGTATTGGGTCTATATCTAGGTGCTGTACACAGCAGAAAGGAGCCATGCTGAGTTTTCTGGTATCCTTTACACTGATAACGACGAGAAATGACCTTTGAAGGACATTTGAGGAACATGCAAACATATCAGTGCTTTTGGTAGAAACTATTCTACAACAAAACAATCTATAAAAAATCTACAATTAACTCAAATGGCGTGTCGCAAGCTCTTTGCTAGCTTACACCCTGTCACAAGTCTATTTTTACTCCTTGTGCCACACTGTTAAGATACAAACACGCCAAAGTCAGAGCACACCTGGCTCTTAAAGAAAATCAAAAGTGACACACTGATTTCAGGTTTCCCCACAAAAACACCCCACGATTAATTAAGAGAATTAGTACATGGCTTTTGCACATTTCGAGCCGAGCAGGGTGTATATTTTGTGCCCTCACGATACCAAAGACACACCAACATGCCCTAAATACACCTGCACAATCCACTTTAGATCTCTAGGGCCCCTAAAGCAGAGATTTATTATCACTGACAAGTGAAGTGTACGTTATCTTACGAGGTGTTATCTTGTGAATGAGGTTGATACACTGCCAGCATGCTCATGGCAAGGTGACATGAATTTTCAAGGTTTTTTAATCAAAGTTTTCATGCATCTTGGCATGTTCTTCTCCACCAGTCTTACACACTGCTTTTGGATAACTTTATGCCTTTACTCCTGGTGCAAAAATTCAAGCAGTTCAGCTTGGTTTGATGGCTTGTGATCATCCATCTTCCTCTTGATTATATTCCAGAGGTTTTCAATTTGGTAAAATCAAAAAAACTCATCATTTTTAAGTGGTTTCTTATTTTTTTTCCAGCGCTGTATGTTACAAAACAAAATACAGTGATTTTTATGGGCTTTCAAGCTGAATTCAAATGTCTGAGAGGAAGACAATGGCATATTACTACTGACATGAGAGTTTATGCAATCTTCAGGGGTGAACAAGGAAAATGTCAGTGTCAGAATTCAAATTGTAACATGCCTCGCAGCGTTTCTCAACCTTTGCATCATCGAATTTCTTTGTGCATTGTCAGAACAGACCACGAGGCTGAACTAAAAACACACCAACTAGTCAGCGGTAAACTTGTTTCAGTGGGGGAACAATGCACTGACCTTGCTTTGAGTATCAGTTCATGGACAAAACAAACGAACAAAGTTTAGAAATGTTCAGCAATAAGTCCTCATTTTCAGAACCCTCACAAATTACATTACATGCATTAAACCTCCCATCGATCTTCATATAAATCAAATCAAATCACATTTATTTATAAAGTAGCATGACAAAGAATTAGGCAAAACATTGAACACAGAACCAGAGGTGGAAAGTAATGAATTACATTTACTCACATTACTGTAATTGAGTAGATTTTATGAGTAATTTATCATTTTTAAAGTATTTTTTAAAATAGGTAATTTTACTTTTACTCAAATACATTTTGACACAAGTAATTTACTTTGCTACATTGGAAAACTCCCCATTAATGAGTAAAAAATAAAAGTCCATCCATCTTCCTCTGGATTATATTCCAGAGGTTTTCAATTTAGTAAAAGCAAAGAAACTCGTCATTTTTAAGTGGTCTTATATATTTTTCCCATATATTTTTTTTCTATTTTTCTATTTCTATTCTATTTTTCAAGTGGTCTCTTATTTCTTTTCCACATATGTATATATATATATATATATATATATATATATATATATATATATATATATATAATTATATATTATGCAGCCCTACTTTAAAAACTGTGACACATTTTTACCATATGGGCATACATAGTAAACAAATATACAATGCATTCACATGGCTAAGAACCGTTAATATGTTATAAAAAATTAATATCAATGGGTCAAAGTTAAATGAATGACTACTTTAATGAACAACAGACACTGCTGTTAACTGATCGAGCCTTATGTGCCAGTCAAATTCTAAGGTGTTAAACAGAACTGACACTTTTGTGCCACTCTAGTTTTTGTCATAAGCTGTGACCCTGAACCCCCCCCCCCCCCCCCCACACACACACACACACACACTATTAACACCTCTGCCTTTCTCACAAAAAGCTCACTACTACTGCACAAGCCAGCAGTTCTGACCACCTTCACAACTTCACATGTTCTAATGTGTGAAAACAGGGGGTAGTGCTTTGGCACGGCTCAGCACTATAGATGTGGAAAATGGTTAACGGTTAGTGTTTCTGAAAGTGGATTTTACTGGAAAGTTAAACAGAACACTGGTGTTCTAGGACCAGGACATGTCGAGTCCAATCAAGACCAAGACTTCTATGTCAGGTTCACACTACACAAGTTTAACCCTTGTGTGGTGTTCATATTTTTGTTACTCGTTTACTTTGTTACTTGTATTTAATTCAGCAAAATTAAGCAATTTTACATTAAAATTCTTTACACATGCTTGCTTCACCTAAATTGCAAGCAATATAAACAGCTTACATGGTTAATATTTGCCCTTTACCTTTCTTATGTTACATTTCTTTCAAAAAGTGCTACTCTTTTTTATTAGTTTTTTAATAAAATGTAAAAGAAAATGAATTAAACTCAAGATATGAGTAGAAAATTTGTTTAGTTTCAAATTTACAAATGAAGCAATGTTTATTAGCCCTTGGCCAAACATACTGTATGTAATATAAATGTGTGTGGGGGGTTACAGTGTGTGTTTATCGAAAATGTGTTTTGATATGTTTTTCACAAAAAATGAGCCAATGTCAATGAGTTTAAGTTAGAAAAAATATTTTTTTTAAAGATTCAAGATTCAAGATTCAAGATTTTTATTGTCACGTCACAGAGTACAGGTGTACATGTGAGTGAAAAACTTGGGTGCAGATTCCCACCAATGCGCAAGGAATAATATTTACAAGAGAGTAATAAAATAATATAATAATATAATAATATAACGGGTCCCACAGACCCGAACACCACACAAGGGTTAAATCAGTTTTTTAGTCGCTGTTTTTCGATGATCGCCATCAAAAAACTTTCTTATCGCTCGCTCAGTTGGGTAGTGTAAACATTTTAGTTTATCTACAGAAAACAGGTTTTACCCTGTGAAGCACTAGCATTATTGCAACTGTGAGCTGATTGGTTGGCGAGCTGAGCTGCAGATACAGGTAAAGCATGTTTAAAATGCATGTCTATAACTGGAGTTTAAAACAATCAAAATTAAAAATGCTTCCCAGACCGAGACTAAAAATATACATGCAAACTGTAACTTTCAGTCTTCCTGTAAGCTTTGAATCACCATTCACACTTTAGTGGAAACAAAGCTGAAACTTTCCAACGTAAAAAAAAAAACATGCCATCCACACAAACACTGCATCAGGCAACACTCCCAGGAAAACTCACCAACTGACCAGTGCTCTAATTTGTACAGGAAAAGGGAGTCGTGTGTTATAGTTGATATGGTTAAGCAAGTCACAGCACATTTAGTGAGGTTACAGTTGATATGTAACAGCTATACCTTAAAAAAGCAGCTTTAAAATAATTACGATTGTTCCATTGACTGTATTAGTGAGAATATATTTGAAAAAAAGTGGACACAATAAGTAGACTGTGATATTGTTGCATCTAATTTACGGTAAATCCTAGGGGTGTGACGAAACACTAATATCACGAGACGAGACACGATACTGGGTTCACGAGAACAAGACGAGACGAGATTTTTTTAAGAAAACGTCAAAAATGAAAAATGGCTTGAAAACTAGAGTTTTATTTTACAAAAAATATATAACACAAACTTAGCAGACTGGTTTCTCTCACACAATAATTCTATAAGAAATAGAAATAAGAATAAGACTAAAAAAAAAGAATTCTAGGTCTTATGTAGTGCAAACAATAAGTGCAAAACATAACCAGTCATATTAAGATTATGGTTTGTGTTTTTGTCTGCTAAATCTCTTGTAATTTAACTATGTATAACCACAATCAGTCATATTAAGACTTTGGTTGAAGTGCAAACAGAGACAGAACATTTTTTTAAATACAGCACAGAGTTAAGGGAGTACACCTGCCTATGAAACAGTCACGTGTACGATTTACTTACAGTATTTATATTGGTTTGTGTCTTTTTGGTCACTCTGTTACCGTTTATTGTTTCCACTGGAGCCGAAATGCAGCCAGACATACAACTTAAAAGTAGCAGAAGCATCCTCTATGCAAATGCCTGAATTTTCCTCTTCAGCTGAGAGCTGCTCTCACTGCTCAGCCACCACACTCGCTGCTATCGCTACTGTGTTGCCAGATCCCTCTTAAAAAGTCCACACTAAACTGTTTTTTTTTTCGCGAGACAGGTTTAAGCCTGACGAGAAATATCGTCACACCCCTAGTAAATCCTGTAATATTAGTCTACTTCCTCAGTCCACATGCTTCATTTACATTCAGATACGGTTCTGTATCTCTCAGCTTGCCTGAAAAGTGTGTCCTTTAGGGGTGGCTCAAAGTGCAAATTACACTTCCAAACTATAAGGGGAGCCCAAGGGCAAGAAATACCAACTGCCACATTATTCTGCTTTAAGACACTTTAAACCAGTGTGTTTCTGACAATGCAAAAAACAGCTACCCAGAAAACTCAGAAAACTGACCAATGGGAGGCCACTTACGGAATGTAATGTGTGAAAGTAGGGAGGGTTGAGGTGACATGTTTAAGCACAGTGGAAGTGTTAAAATGTTGCAGCTCCCACAGCTGCTGTACCAGCAATCTTCTGCACTGTGAGAAGTGACATTCTGATTAACTCATTAATTAACTCACTAATTAAAATGATGGAAACGCTTGTTCAATATGTGCAACTGTACTGAAAATTTGTTGGGAATAATGTATACATCTGCTTATTTGTCGTTCCATATGAAATCTAAGGAAATAAAAAGCATTTATCCTGCTTTTGTTGAAATAACTCTCTTTGGATGCAGAACCATCAGTTTAGAGAACACAGTTCCTCTGCTCCACAACTTAATACCCCTCTTACCCACCTCTAGCATTAGGCATGAGACCAATAGGTTCATGTTTATCTATTTCAGAAAGTCCTATTCTATTGGCAATACTTCTCTACAGGAACCAGACAAATTGTATGTGGGCATTTGCACATCTGTGCCAGCAAAATGTAAATGCAGTAATTAGAAAGAGTATTCACAAACATTTGGACAGATTGCAGTGTCGCTGATATTAATTTAGGGTTAAGACAGTTTAAAGAGGCTGAGGTCAGAAATGAAGGCAATTCCAAAAGCTTAATGTCAGACTGTTTTCTTCATTCTTTGTCTGATGGTTACTGTAAATGTTGTAGATTTGTACATTATCCATCCACATTGTACAACCGTGCTCCCACCACCATGCTTTAAAGCTGGTGCAATGTTTGTGTGGTTGAATGTCTTACTTTTACAACCCTAACTCCTTTACAATGTGCAAAATATAAATTACATTACACTATATTACATTATATTACATTACATTTGGCAGACACTTTTGTCCAAAGCGACTTACAATAGTGAAGTACAAAAGTAATAGAAGTTAAAGGTAAAAACATCTTTAGATAGGGCCTAAAGGAGGTCGAAGGGAAATAGTGGGATAGAGGAGTGAAGGAGGGGAAGAAGGAAATGAGGTTAGAAGTAGTTAATGTGTTAGAGGTGTTAGGAGAGTAGGTGCTCTTTCTCTGTCTTCAGGAGTTTATTAAAGATAGTTAGAGATTCTCCTGCTCTGGTAGTAGAAGGTAGTTAGTTAGAGGTGTTAGGAGAGTAAGTGCACTTTGAAGAGCTCTGTCTTCAGGAGTTTATTAAAGAGAGCGAGAGATTCTCCTGATCTGGTAGTAGAAGGTATTTAGGTAGTGGGGTTAGGAGAGTAAGTGCTCATGGAAGAGCTCTGTCTTCAGGAGTTTATTAAAGATACTGAGAGAATCTCCTGAGCTGGTAGTAGAAGGTAGTTAGTTAGAGGTGTTAGGAGAGTAAGTGCTCTTTGAAGAGCTCTGTCTTCAGGAGTTTATTAAAGATACTGAGAGAATCTCCTGATCTGGTAGTGGAAGGTAGTTAGTTAGAGGTGTTAGGAGAGTAAGTGCTCTTTGAAGAGCTCTGTCTTCAGGAGTTTATTAAAGATAGTGAGAGATTCTCCTGATCTGGTAGTGGAAGGTAGATTGTTTCACCATTGGGGAACTCTGTATGAGAACAGTCTGGATTGCTTTGTGTGAATGTTCGTTTGGTAAAGCGAGGCGACGTTCATTGGAGGAGCGCAGCGGCCGGGAGGTAGCGTAAGCCTTCAGGAGTGAGTGCAGGTAGGAAGGAGCTGTTCTGTCATCACCTTGTTGGCGATTGTAAGAGCTTTGAATTTAATGCGAGCATCAACTGGTAGCCAATGAAGCTCAATGAGCAGTGGGGTGACATGTGCCCGTTTTGGCGTAAATGTAAAAACTAAATACAATTATTTGCAAATCTCATAGACTCATACTGTATTAACAGTGAAACATATGAGATGTTGAAAGTGAGATATTTGACAAAAAGTGAGATATTTCATGAAAAACATTTACTCATTTACAGGTTGATGGTAGTGTAAGGGAGAAGACAACAGGCCTATGCCTTGTCCTCCTAATGCCTATTCTGTCTTTCCGGTACTTTAGATGAGACTTAGGTGAAATACTAATTTAAACTAATCTGACTCCATTTCATAAATACCAACTAGGTGAAAATAAACAGTTAACACTTATCAGTAGCACACTTACTAGGAATTAAAATCTGTCTAAGAAAAACTTAAGTAGTTTAAGTGATAGGAGATATAGGCATTAAAAGTACACAACACCCAAAATACTAAAAACAGCCCAGCACATGGTTGAGATGTTCAGGGGTCCAGAACTTCAATACTAGCTGCTACAGAACATAACACTCAATTTTATCTGTTTCCCTCAGTAGTTAAGTGTGTGACATAGCGCCCAGTGACAACTCACTATATAACCATGAAAGTCTAGAAACTTAAAGAAACTCAGACTACAGACCTTTTTGGCTCCTAGGCCTACTAGGAAAAAGACTCATCAAAGTATTTACTACAGATTAACAGCTTTAACAGTGAATGGTTTATTGTGAGAGAGTATGTCTTTGTGCTTTCCTTAAATATACAACTAGAACAATACACATCATATTTACATGGAAATTAGAATTTGGCCCCATTTCCAGACTATCACAACCATTGTTCATCATGGCCTCTGACCATCACGGGGCAATCCTAAACCCATCAGGAGCAGGAAGGGGAGTGTCTCTTCAGAATGGAGACATTTCTCCAAAAGTTCAGAGATGTTCTATTAAGGTTATCTTTAACATTTCTTCACTGAGACCATTGTACTTCTCACACTGAGACCATTAAAATGATACCAAACACGAAGACATTCACATTTCATATTAACAAGATACATTTCAGATCCAGCATTTAAAAGATTCTTCACCTCAGTAGACATCTTCAAGCAAGAGGTGTAAACCGCCCTTTGGCCAGATCTCAGACTTAATGTGATTAATGATTGATTTATGATACATTCAACAAAATGCCCAAGGTGAGGAGCGGAGATGTTCAAAGACAATTAGGGTACCCCCATTGAATAGCCTTACAGTAGCAACACTTCACAAAAACACAGAAAATATACTACACCTACATGGCTGGGCATAAAAGAGCATTCTATTGTTTATTGTGAATAAAATGAGTCTGTAAAATTAGCAAATCATTGTATTCTATTTATAATTACATTTAATAACAATAAACTCTGTGTCTAAGGCTTTTGGAATTGGGTTTGTATGGCTCCCCAGACTTTGCTGGTAACTGTGACCAACCAGCTTGAGTTTTATCTAATCAGACCATAAAACGTTTCTCCAGAGGACTTTATTTCTTTGTTTTTGTGGTCAGCTGATCATTTGAATTGAGAATGAAAACGTTGATTTTGAAGCAGGGATTTGCTTTCTTGGTTGGCAGCTTATCAATAAAACTTTTGAATGTTGACAGTGACACACATGTTTCAGTAGCTTCCATTGTTTTTCTATGAAAGACCACAGAAAAGGACCTAAAACTATTGCAAGCCCAGAATCGTTCCGATATTCTTGTTTCATACAAATAAGAGACAAAACACATTTAAAATTGTGCAATGAATGTGCAATCACCTTTAACACTGCTGCATCTTCTTCACTTCTAACCATTTGATCTTTCCAACAACTGTTTAATCTCACAATCATATTTTCCATACTCTCTCTGTGCTGCCTCTGGCTTCATCTATTATTCTTTTGATAAAGAGATTTTTCTATAAAGAAGATAGAAGAGACAGACAGAGTGAAAGAGAAAGAGAGGGAAAGAGATACAGAGAGAGAAAAAGAGACAGAGATATAATCCAACTGCATACCATTTCACTTGTCTCCATAGTTACACTAGTCTCTGTAAGGGAAGTATGTCTAGGTTTTTAGCGGTTAGCCTTGCTCACACACCTTTGTGGTATAAACGTGGCTTACTGCGTCAAACCAGGGATAAAAAAAGACAATCACCTGCATTAATTTCCTGCATTAATCTATGCACTCAGCATGCCAGCAATGTGCAAAGATTTAATGTAACTAAAGGTGACACAGAACAGCTGTGCCAATAAACGAATAATCGGAAATACGAAAAAGAAAACTAATATGAAGGGCTAATTCCCAGCAGGCGTCAGATAATAAAACATATTAACCAACATCCTCAGGTTCCAGCTTCCCAAATGTTTGTGGACACACTCCTAAAGCATTTAGCTATTTTAAGTCGGACCTATTGCTGACAGAGATGTGCAAACGCACAAGTAAAAGTATTGCTAATAGAATAGGACCCATGAACTTATTGACACCATGCCCAATGTCAGTGTTCACTGAAATGATGGTGCACCATCCATCCCATACTTTAAGATCCCATTAAGATGAGTTTGGGAGTTGGGAATGACCCAAGTGACATCCCAATATGTACAGGGGTTGGACAATGAAACTAAAACCCCTGTCATTTTAGTGTGGGAGGTTTCATGGCTAAATTGGAGCAGCCTGGTGGCCAATCTTCATTAATTGCACATTGCACCAGTAAGAGCAGAGTGTGAAGGTTCAATTAGCAGGGTAAGAGCACAGTTTTGCTCAAAATATCGCAATGCACACAACATTATGGTTGACATACCATAGTTCAAAAGAGGACAAATTGTTGGTGCACGTCTTGCTGGTGCATCAGAAAGGTATGTTCATTGGTTCATCTTTTACCTCACTTGTTGATGAGAGTGATGGGAGGACAGAGACCAGGGAGGGTTAAACATGGGTTCCATCTGGGTTGTACCCTGCCCATAAGGCCTAAATGGGACCCATGTGGGATTAAGTTGGGCTGTAATGATGCGGCCCATCTTGCTCCCACATCAATAAAACCACATCAACGAACCCACTCAAAGCATGTTCCCACCTGGAACCCACCCATGTTCCAAAAATCTAAGCCCTGCATGAGGATGTCGACAGGAAAGCTGTGGTCAAAATCATCCAACAACTTGGCCGCACTAATGATTGTTTTGCTGGAGGCAATCAAATCTTCACAGCAATGCTCCAGAATGTAGTAGAATGCCTATACTCTGCAATCATGTTTTGGTACAAGAATGAGTTTGATTGTTGTAATATACTCAGCCACATGTGGTTCTCCGGTTGTCCGGTTGTGAGCCAAGCATTTGGACTAGAATTGGAACTAGATTAAAAGTGGGCAATGGGGGCTCTGAGTGGTCTAGTGGGATAAGCGCTACCACTATGATCAGGAGATTGCCGGTTTGAATCCTGTTCATGTAGCCTGCCATCGGCTACCAGATCCCTGAGAGAGCACAATTGGCCTTGCTTTCTCTTGGTGGGTAGATGGGGCTCTCTCTTCCCACTTCCCAAAGAGTGATGTCGATCAATCTGAGTCGCTGCGCTGTGAGGCTACTCTGCAATGCTACATCAGCAGCACTACATCAGGGCATGACTAGTGATAGGGGGAGTCCTAATAAGTGAGTTGGGTAATTGGCCGTGTAAATTAGGGGGAGAAATTGGGAAAAAATTAGAAATAAAATTCCAAAAAAAAGTGGGCATATTGTATTCTGCCTAGAAATGGCCTGAGTGATTATTGTTATCTGGGCTTTAAGTAAACCGTAAAAAGGAGACAAGGCATCCAGGCCTTTTGGGGATTATTTGAACAGATTTGGAAAAAAAAGAAAATGGCACTGTTGTTGCCTCATGCAGGACTAAATGTTAGTGATCAGTGATGGCTGAGACATATCAGCCCTGCTGGCAGAGCTGTACGTGCTAACTACGGCTTCATTGTCCTTCCAGAGCCAAGCGGCAGGCCTCGCATCGATAATTAAATCAACAAATTACATCGATACAATTTGTAAACAAAAGCGGCTGATATCTTCACAAGCTGTAATTTCCAGTAAGTAGTCTGTAATCTTGCGAATTCTGAGTTTTGTGGGATGTTTTGTTTTCTCTTTAAAAACGTCCTTCACGATATTCATCTACGAATATTCTTTACAGACGAGTTGTATATTATACAGTGCTCGAGAGCTGATTAAAAACAGCACAAAATGGAGTAGAGAGAGCGCTGGGCGGCTCTGCTTACACTAATGACTGAGAGGGCCTGTCTCTTCTCCATTGTATCCTTTGTCTTTCAAGTTCCAAACAATTCCGCTTAGGGGAAAACAAATGTATGTGCCCCCTTGAAATAGCTAGAGTGAGCTTGAAATTGAATTTTGGGCAGACAATAGATTCATCACTTACCATATGCCCCCTGCTTAGCAACTGGGGCATATTGCTAGAGTGGCGGAGTGAGAGAGATACACAGAGAAAGAGAGAGAAACAGATAGTGCTATAAAAGTGCTATAAAATGCAGTAGTAATATTGAGAGTATCTCTATGGGAGAGGAATATAAACTACTATGTCTGTTCTTCCCTGCTGACAATAAACAGTGTGTTTCAGCACACTGGCTGCATGATTAGAGCATGGAAATGAGCATCTTGTGTAACACAATTAGAAATGATTGGGGCAGAAAAAGCAGAAACTCATGAATGTGCAATGCTAATGTATTCCAGCGCTTCAAACTCAGATACGCAGATACTCGGCAGACTAGTTAGTGAGACGTGCTATAGCATATTTAATGACTGAGAAAGCAAATATCAAAGGGGCCGGTGCAGATATTACTACATGTGAGCTATGAATTTTTTATTTGTCTTTCCAACACATCTACAGCACAAACCGAACACTCCGCCAGGCTGTCAGGCTCAGAACGCCCTCAGGCCACTGCAGTGCAAACACTGTGCAGGACAAGGTTAGAAATGAGGATGGTTTGGGAGGAAATTTCATAGGGACTCAACTGTCCATTGCTTACATTACTTTCAGATACCTTAAATCTAAAAGAAAAGAAAAAACACTGAATGTTGATCTCCAAAAATGAGCCAAAACTCATAAAGAGCTGTTCATCCAGACGAGTGTCTCACTGCTTCTATTCTATATTTATGCACATCTTCATAGAGGATAGGCAGCAGTGCATAAAATGCTTCCAAAAACAGAAACATTACAAACATAATACCATTTAATTATTAATTTAGGGCTCTCGGAGAGAGCTCTTCTTCCAGACAAATGTCTCAACCAATCTCTACATATAAACCAAGGCTTTAATGGGCTCTTCTTCCAAAGAGATTCTCTAGATAAGACAAAGCTTCCAAAAAGCTCTTCTTCCAGGCAGATGTTTCAACCAGTCTCTACATATGAGCCAAGGCTTCTAAATAGCTCTTCTTCCAGGCAGATGTTTCAACCAGTCTCTACATATGAGCTAAGGCTTCTAAAGAGCTCTTCTTCCAGGCAGATGTTTCAACCAGTCTCTACATATAAGCCAATGCTTCTAAAGAGCTCTTCTTCCAGGCAGATGTCTCAACCAAACTCTACATATGATCCAATGCTTTTGAAGAGCTCCTCTTCAAAACAGATGTCTTGACCAATCTCTACATAAAAAACAAGACTCTAAAGGACACTTCTTCCAAGGAGATGCTCTACAAATGAGACAAAGCTTCTAAAAAGCTCTTCTCTCAGGCAGATATCTCAGCCAATTTCTACATATGAGACAAAGCTTCTAAATTACTCTTCTTCCAGACAGATGTCTTGACCAATCTCTACATTTGGCTTCTAAAGAGCTAATATTATTATTTCCCTTTCTAGGCTCTTCAAGTGTTGTTTTGGGGAGGTATTTCAACAATTCAATGCAATGATGATGACCGTCTGCCTGGAAGAGAAGAGCTGCCATGGCTCCTTAAGAGCTCTTCTTTCAGGCGAGTGTCTCACCAGTTCTACGCAATATTGACTCACACCAGCAAGTCTCACAAGCAGAACAAGCTGTATCTACCTGTAGAAAAAACCCAGTGTAGATTTATAGCTGTAAACATCAGCCAGGTTCACATGGATGAGAGCAGACCCACAAACGTCTTTTTTTTCCTCCTGTAAACACTTTCTCCCAGCGCTCCCAACAGGTACCTCCAGTGCGATCCTGCTGCATTCTCACGGCCAGATCTGATTGGTGGAGAGTCTCTCTCCCACTATCACTAGCGCAGCGGATGGGAATCACATCGAGACACAATTAGCGCGGGTCCCGGTTGCCATGGCGATTTATGACTGTGCATCTGCTTGAATGAGAAGCGGCGCTTTCCGCGAGGCCCAGGGACGCCCACGGATCCGCCGGGCCGCTCTGCAGATTCTGAGAGAAAAAAAAAAGTTTTCCGTTGGAGAGTAACACGCCCGTGTGGTTTTCTGGTGCCTATGCCGTGTAACACACAAACGGGAAAACTTTTTTTTTTCTTGGGCGTTAACTAACGCAAACGCGTAGCTCGGCGGTCCCTACGGGGAGGCTTCTTGCTCGCAAGCGGCTCTGGGTGTATTAATCATTAGGTGTAGCACGGAATTCCTCTTCCATTGGCTGCACACATCCCCTGCCAACTCAGGAGGGGCATTTGACAGGTGCTGTCAAAACCACAGTCTTCCACAGTCTTCAGCTGCCGTCGCCTCCAAAAGGAAGTCCCGATCCATCGCCGTGCCTCTTAAAGACAATGCGAGATTGCTCGTCAGACCTGCAAGGAACTTCTCCTTCATTCCCCCTTTGCTGTAAATCTTAGCCAATGTGATTTGTGATGATTCGCTCTCCCTAATGTGCTGTCTGAAGCACTGACTTAGCAACAAAGCACCTCAGGCTTGGGAGCCATTTACCTTGTTTAAAGACAACAAACCCGATCACCCTCAGAGGTACCATGAGCAACTAGGTGCATGAAGATTCACATATACAGTGAGTATAGAACTAGCATATTACAGAATATCCAATCCAGTCAGAATACTATGTATAGTTCTGTAGAGTATATTGTAGTTCTACATGTTTAATTCTTTACATTATCACCATCCCCAACCTCACTTACATTCATGTACATTTACCCATGTTTGGGTATTCACATAGTCACTTTTCAAAACTATTTTGTAATGTATGTATATTTATATTTATATGGCACATCAGTCACTTTTATAATCAATGTCACTGCACCTTGCACTTTGCTCTGTTAATTATTTAATGACCATTAGCAACATCTATTGCACTGCTCCGTTTTGATTTATGTTTAAACATGTTTCTTATTGTATTGTGTTGTTGCTGCTGGATGCCTAAATTTCCTTCGGGATAAATCTATCTATCTATCTATCTATCTATCTATCTGTCTGTCTGTCTGTCTGTCTGTCTGTCTGTCTGTCTGTCTGTCTGTCTGTCTATCTATCTATCTATCTATCTATCTATCTACCTACCTACCTACCTACCTACCTACCTACCTACCTACCTACCTACCCACCCACCAATATATCCATCCATCCATCCATCTATCTATCTACTGGTCTACCTTGTAAATAATACAAATAATACAAGCTCTACAGTGGTCCAGGGGAGCCCTGACCATTGAAGATCACCTTAGCAACCACCTAGCAACACCTTAGTAATCATTTCAGAAACTATACCATTTGCTTAGCTGCAATTAGCAACAATTTGGAACACCTCAGCAAATAACTGGCAACACCTTAACAATCACTTTAGATATCAACTGACTAGCAACTGCCTATCAACACCTTAGCAACCACTTAGAATACATAGCCATAGTTTAGCCAGACGTTTTGGACTTTGTAACCTCTTCAGAAACTATAGCAACTGCTTAGCTGCAATCAGCAACAATTTGGAACACCTTATCAATCATTTTAGATAGGATAGCAACTGCCTATCAACACCATAGCAACCACATGGAATACTTAGCCATAGTTTAGCCAGACGTTTTTGGACTTTAGCATTTAGCTAAAGGTTTCTGAACTTTAGCTTTTAGTCAAAGGTTTTGGACACTGATATATCAGACAAAAGCATTGACATTCCACTATTCTAGCCAAAACCTTTTGGACTTTAGCATTTAGCCAGACGTCAACAGCATAGCAACCTTCACACTCTTCACATTTTTCAGTCAGAAACAGCCTAGCAACCATTTTAACTTTTCAACGTTATTAGCGTACTTTTTCAAGCCAACTTAACGTTTGTTCACAAACTTTCCTTTGCTTGTTATTATTATGACAGGATATTCATTATATATACAACAGCAACACCTAGGTGGGGCATAGCAACGTTGCGTTGTAGCAGCACCTTAGCAACAGCTTAGCAACCACTCACGAACTAAAACACAAAACCTTACCACCTAGCAACACTCTAACCAAACTTCAACTTCAATGGGAATGACTTCCATTGCACTTCCATTCATTTACTACTGCTTTTCTAGATACTATACATATTAATAATACAGTCTTATGAAAAAGTTTGGGCACCCCTATTAATCTTAATCATTTTAGTTCATTTTAGATCATTTGAGAGTTGTTTTGATGAGCCCATGATGCCACTCTTCAAATAGGAGAACAACTTGCAATTGGCCACATTAAATACCTTTTCTCATGATTGGATACACCTGGCTATGAAGTTCAATAAGGTTACCAATCCAATTTTGTGCTTCAGTAAGTCAGTAAAAAGTAGTTAGGAGTATTAAAAAAAATAATAAAATGATAAGGGTGCCAATACTTTTGCACCAGTAACATTTTGGTTTAATGCATATTGCACATTTTCTGTTAGTACAATAAACCTCATTTGAATCCTGAAATATTACTGTGTTCATCAGTTATTAGATATATAAAACTGAAATGGCTGTTGCAAACACCCAAATATTTAGAACTAAAAATGATTATGATTAATAAGGGTGCCCAAACTTTTTCATATGTCTGTATTATTACAATATATTACTGTTAATACTGCCATTATTATTATTACAGTATCTTAGTTATCATTCAAATATATTTAATAATAGTTAATAATGTTGCTATTATTATTAATATTATTATTATTATTATTTCAGAATGTTACTGGTAATATTACATATATCGTTAAATTATTGCATATTATTGATAATACTGTCTATATTATAGGTTAATATACTCATTATCACTGTTTACTATGTTTATAAATTTAAAGCGTGGCATGTAAGGGTTTCTCGGGTTCCCCAGAGAAAATCCGAAACACCGCTGACATTCTCCACTGAGCCCTGCCTTCATGTCCCAAGGAGGGTCTCACTGTCACCCTTTCATGCCTGTCAGGATGAATGGCTTTCTGCACTCCTCCCCAGCTGCCTGCAGCACAGGAGGGAGAGAGAGAGAGAAAGAGAGAGAGAGAGAGACAGATAGAGATATAGAAAGAGAGAGAGAGATAGAGAGAGAGAGAGAGAGAGAGAGAGAGAGAGAGAGAGAGCACGGGAGCCTGCGTGGGCTTTCAAGCGGCTACCTTCACCCACCTGCATTACCCTTTCAGGCTCGGGGGACTCAGCCAATGAGAACGTTACCTGCTGTGAGTTTGGGTTTCAAGTGGTGTTGATGAAAAGCAGATTCCCCACCCCTCAGGCCTCCTTCCTCAGTGCACAGCTTCTTTAAAAAACACCTTTAAACTCATCCTAAAGAAAGGATATGCAGAGTGCTTTCTGGCACAAGAAGCTACTCTGCACTATAAGGGATGTAAGAAAGTATCGATATATATCAAAAAATTGTAATATTATGTTTTGCAATACTGTATAGATTGGCAAAATTTTTGACTAATAGTTTAAATTAGTGCGATCATGTGATTTAAAAGGTTATCTACTTAATGACATGCTCTATAATTAATCTAATCTAATCAACAAGTATTTTAAACTGTACAATTCAATAGAATTTTAGCAGTCAGTAACAGACTGCTAAACAGATGTAAATACTGTATATCTTATACAACTATGTACTAGAGGTGGGCGATACAGCCCTAAAATAATATCACAATATTTCATGGTATTTCTGCGATAACAATACTCTTGGTGATATGACAAAACACTGGATTAAAAAAAAACATTATTTAAAGAATACACTACTGCAACAAAATAAACAATACATTTTATTATTCCATAGAAAATGATATGGCACACCCCTAACTAAGATATAAAAAAATATAAGGACTTTATCAGATTTGGAATAGAAGTCCAGAATGCCATCTAATATTCTAATATAACCAGCACAGTGCACAGTAGGGGAGTGCCATATTGTGTCGTACGCAATAATATTGCATATATCGTGCAATATCACGTCATAATTATCACATCAGGGTACTTCTTTTTTTGCTGTTTTTAGCAAAAGAAAAATTCACACTCTTCTCATTTTCCATTATACATCTTCTAGAGACAGATTATATCCAGTATAATTTATTTTACTTTAATCCAGGGTATATGGAGATATATAGAGTGTTGATATTATATCAACACTCTACAGAGTATATGTGGACTCTATATATTTTATGTGGATTATGTCTATAGTTTACTCAAGTTCTTATATATTAATCTCAGAATGCCAAAATTCTATGGGCTCAATGCTAGGTTAGCTTGGATGCTAACTGTTTTCAGAGATGAATTAATATCTGTTTTTTTATATCAGGATGATGCTACTGTGCTGTTTGGGGCTGTTCCAATATACATATTAATTTATAATTAATTTACACTCTGCTGTCCCATGACTTTTGGCACATCCGTGTACATCATAACCATTGTATTAATACGGTCCTTATCTCTATAAGAGCTGCAGCTCTGAAACAGTACAGTCCTGAAGAACAGCACGGCGCTGGATCAGCCGGGAAAACATGGTTAATAAATAACTTATGGCCCTTATCAAATATTTGCACTCCTGCAGCCTTGTGTGCATCAAGGAGGGATGTTTTATCCCTGTGTCTCTTTGCTTAACGGCCTCTTAACGCCGCTTATTGCCTGATTCTACCCACATTAGCAGCTAGATGAGACGCAGCTGGGGAAAACAGGCCACATGGACTGGAAACGCGATGGGACATTTTGTGAATTCAGTGATAAGCACAAATAAGCTCATATCCATATTTCATCCAATCTGTCTCAGACTATAGTTACATGTATGATACCAATCTGCCTCTGATGGCTGACATATACAGATATAGTGCTGTGAATGCCTGTATACACATTCACTGAATAAAATAATGCATTAAGAAGGAGTTTTTTTTTTTTTGTAATGGAATAAAACTTAATATGTGGAGTATAATTCCATGTGTTGTTTAAGCTCTAGTATCGTGTTGGGCCATATATAGACTTGATAGAAGATGAGAAACACTAATTGTAAGTATGGAGACATACTGTAGCATATTTGCCCACAGATGATGCAGCTGGGCATGTAGATCCTGCTCTACACTCGTGCTGCTGGTGTATCTTCACAGCGTGAACGCACAGGTCAGTATCCTCTGCTAAGATGCACAAAGCACTGTGCTGTTAAGATATGAATGCACCAAAGTCAGAGCACACCTGCCTCTTAAAGGAAATGGCAAGAGACACGATTGGTTTATTTCACACACCCATGAAATCCAAGAGAATTACTACATGCTTTTTGCATGCTTTAAGCAGTGCAAGGTAGGGCTGCTCGATAATGGGAAAAATCAATATCACGATATTTTTAGTCAATATTGATATCACGATATTTTAAACGATATATTTTAATAAGCCCTCATTTACTCAATTACGAACAACGTTTCAGCCTAGGTAGCTACCTTCAAGTTGTCAACAAAGTTACCTTACGATTACCTTACCTTACGATGTTTAGTCAGTAGAATGGTGAAATTGAGCTTTTTAAAAGCATTTCCGGGCTGTTTGAATGAGCGAAATCAGAATTATGTTAATTAACATTATAACACTGAAGCTGTTTTGACGTCAATGACGCACCACACGCCGCTCTTTGCTTAACCCATTCGCTGCCACGCCAGTGCAGCGGCAGCACAGATAAATGACAAAAATCGTTTATATTCGATATTATGAATTTTGAGCTCGTTTGACACCAATATCGCTTTCGCGATCAAAATTCAATATATTGCACAGCCCTAGTGCAAGGTGTATTTTTTTGCACCCTCACGATACCAAAGACACACCGACACGCCCTAAATCCTCAATAGAGTTCTTACAGAATTGCAAAACATAACATGGTAATAGTTCGATATTTATATCAATATTTTCTTACACCCCTAGTGTTTGTGTATAAGAGTGTATATATGTGTGAGAGAGAAAGCATATCCACACTATGTGCGCTGTCACATACCGGAGATTATGACAGCAGCGACAAGATAGTGTCACATCCCTGCAGCTCAAAGCAAAGACAGACATTGTTCTGCATTCAAATGGACAGGCCTTCCTCTGGCTCTTTTCCTGAAGTTGTTATTGACAGCACAGCAAGTCAGACGCACGTCAACAGCTGCTTTCCCCCACCGTCTCGATGACCAGGCCTTTCAGACACGCACAACCTCCACGTCTTTCCTGTCTGACACCTCACCCTTCATGACATCCACCAACAACCCCATTATATCTGTCACACAACTTCCATAAAGAGACAGAAATGAGTGAAAAAAGAGAGCGAAAGGAAGAGAGGGAGACACACACACACACACACAAGTGTGGCAATAAATATTTTCTTGTGATCTGCTTCACGCAGCATATCTGATTAACATTCTAGATGCTCCTCCTGTCTCCTGAAATATATTCTCTTTCAGGTACAGAGACACTCTGATCATTACCAGAGATTAGACTTTATCCTTAGTAAATCACGGTGAAACTAAATACAGCAGACATTCCTGTAAGACTGTAAGTGTATTCACTTATCCTACATCTCATTAAAGGTAATTAATTTCCCTGCAAGATTATAATTCTAATCCTTTATTTTCTTGCACTTTAAAATAATAAAGTCAGAACAAAATAAACGAATGCAGTAACTGGTCACATAGTGTTTTATTTAAGCTAGCTCAACTTACTTGCAGCTTACTACCATGGCAATTTCACACTGTGAAATTTTAGCCCTGAATTGCTGACTGTTTTTTTTTATAAATTGCCGCCAAATAATCATTCACTCAGAACTGATGGGTCACTGACTTGCTGCTAAAAGACACAAAACAATAACTTGTTGAGTGATCAGCAATTCCTTACAAGCCTTTAAAAAAATACGTCTAGCAGATTTAAGTCCACGACTTAAATTCCAGGAGTGTGATAAGATAGTGGAGTGACATGCTACAGCCAATGAGAGCGAAGGACATAGTGTGAAGAGGAAGCCGAGGGTAAAATTATACAACATAAATAAGCATCCAGCACACAGACAAGATCTATTGCTTTTTGCTTCTGCTCAAATCCACTTTTTTTTGTTCTTTGTGAAATACAATAGTATCTCTGAGTTTTATATGGATACTGCATATGAAACTGTTCTTCAACCTCCATTGTCTGCAGTAGCTAGTAAAAGAAAATGTTCCGAAAAACGAGTCGATCAGGAAAAGTGTGAATTAGAATGTGAATTAGTATTCATGGAATTGATAGGTAGGTGTATGTTTAAAACAGTTCTGTTTATACTAGTTAAAAGTAAAAAAAAAATACTTTCTGGACCTGGACTACCCACCTCTTTGTAAGTAACTAGTTTTACATCGGATCTCCGGTGGATTTTGCGTTTTATAGAGACTCTAAGACTAGGTCAGTGGCTGAATTGCACTTAGCAGGGCATTACACATGTTGTAAAGTAACATATACTTTGCAAGGCTGTTATTAGTGTAAAAATGTCTTTATTTTAAAATGTTTCTAACTGTTGTCCGTCTCGCTTGTGTCACAGTGCTGTTAGCCAATCAGAAGCGATATGTTTGCATGTATGAATATTCATAATCAAGAGTCAAAATCTTATCGTTTCTTCCTGTCCACTCCTCCACCGGACTAAAGCACTGTTATACCGGATCACCGGAGCACTTTTTTCACAAGAACCAGCTCACATGGCATTCATTCATACTAGAGACCACAACTAGACATTTTAAAATTAATGACGCTTTTGTACAGCAGACAGACTCATTGCAGGTCCCTCTTTGTGAAAGATAATTTGTGACCCTGTGTCACTAATCAGTCATTTAATGTGCAAACCTCAATCACTAAAAGGTCCACGATTACAAGAGAACAAGTTACGCAATGTGAAGAGTCTGTAGTGTCCTGTAGTGTGAACCTGGCATCACTCATATTTTCTTACTTCTGTGCCTTAGTATGCTTGACAACACATATTTATTTGATCCTTAAACATTATTAAATAAGCTGTGAATTAAAAAACTCTTGATAACTGTTTGATAACTGTTAAATTCCATCTGCAAGCCAGAACACCCCTGATTACATGGAGGAGCATGAACATATGATCTAAACTTATGACCTTCTGTTTCTTTACAAACAGGCAGTTATACAGTTGCTCCACTCTAGAGCAGCAAGTCCTTGTACATTTTGTATACCTAAGAAATAAGAGAAAGGTACACTTTCTCTCAAATACATGTTTTTATGTAGTGTAATTTCACAACTCTAGGGTGGCCCTACAGTCTAACTGCTGCTCATCAATCTCAGAAGAGCTCAGAACTCTGCAATACCTCAGCCTCCCAAACAAATTAAGGACCACAGACTAAACTTAATCTTATACAATATTTAATCAAATTCAGCTGCAACTCATTTACTAATGTTTTTCGTAGCTCAACTCAATATGTATTGGTGACCAAACTGAAACAGAAATAAAGATCTGTGTAACTGTAATCCAGCTTAATTTAGTCCTAGTTTAGTGTAACTCTCATGAAAGTGTATGCACCAGTACAGGCAGACATGCACTGGAAAAATACTGGATGTCTGCATCTGCCCACACTCCCAAGACTGGTGCATCCCTAACGGCCAAATTCAATTCTAGTGCTATCAAACACCAGGAATTCAGCCCGTCTCCACTAAAACCAGTGCCAGGAAGCAACCCCAAATAGATCAGACTGGGAATCGTCATCATTTTGCAGTTGTCACAGCTTCCAAAATAGCCCCACACATAATAGTAAGTTGGATCATGTGCTTTTCAGAGCTAATTATGGGTGTGTGGTCAGACTGCAGTGCCAGAGCCACCTCCACACTGCAGCACCTTGGACAGCGCCGGTGACTCAGAGGAGCTCACCTGTGGAGAACTGGCCCACGTCTCCATCCTGCTGCTCCAACACGGAGAGCCACAGACTGGGCTCACAGCTTTTGCATGACGTGTGTTTGTGTGTGTGTGTGTGTCTGTGTGCTAGAAGCTGTCTCTGCACCAAAAAGATGATGATCTAAGAGGCAGGAAAAAAAGGCATGGTACTATCTGCAGTCTCTTTTTTTTTTTTACCAGAGTCGTGGTCATGAAAATAAAAGGTAACACTTTATTTGGATGGTCCAACTAACATTCAACTGCATGTCCATTAAATGCAATTGAACTAACTGGGCTAAGCTCTGCCACTATGATCAGGAGATCACCAGTTTGAATCCTGTTCATGTTGCTTGCCATCGGCTACCGGAGCCCTGAGAGAGCAAAATTGCCCTTGCTCTCTCTGGGTGGGTAGATGTCTCTCTCTCTCTCTTTCCACACACACATCACTCCAAAGGGTGATGTCGATCAGCACAAGGCGTCTGTGAGCTGATGTATCTGAACCGAGCCGCTGTGCTTTCCTCCGAGCGTTAGCGCTGTGATGCTACTCAGCAATGCTTTGAAAAGAGGTGGTGGCTGATTTAACATGTATCAGTGTGTGCTAGTCTTCACCCTCCTGGTGTTGGGGCATCACTAGTGATAGGGGGAGTCCTAATGAGTGGGTTGGGTAATTGCCCGTGACATTTTAGAATTGCATTTATTCATGCCATTAAAGACATGCAGTTGAATGTTAGTTGAATGTCAGTTGAGCATCAACAAGGCCAAAAAATGGACCATCCAGGTAAAGTGTTATTAAATAAAATCCCAAAACTCAAAAAAGTGTTACGTTTGTGGCTTATCCAGCTGAAATGTAACGCTAGAAATGCGCACCCTCTCCGCTTTTAGACTCTTTGCCCTGTTTGTCTGCGCTAGAAATGCGCACTCTCTCCGCTTTTAGACTCTTTGCCCCGTTTTTCTGTGCTAGAAATGCGCACCCTCTCCTCTTTTAGACTCTTTGCCCCGTTTTTCTGCGCTAGAAATGCGCACCCTCTCCGCTTTTAGACTCTTTGGCCCATTTTTCTGCGCTAGAAATGCGCACCTGCTCCGCTTTTACACTTTTTGGCCCATTTCTGACACCTAGCGTTCAAACCTTGAATCTCACATTATAAAAACCTGCTTAACAGCGGGCCAACTCTCATTCTATTTCTAAAACACCTCGCGGGCCACTCCAAAAAAGGAAACGGGCCGCAAATGGCCCGCGGGCCATAGTTTGGACACCCCTGCTCTAAATAGATGGGTTCAGAGGGTAAATTGTCTATTCACTGACCCACTTTGGATTGTAACCACCAATACCAACCGTGCATCTCACCTTTTCTAGATTCAGAAGATCCTGAACACACATCATTTACATATCCACTCATCACTCAACCCCCTATCCCATCCCCCAAAAGCACACGTCCTCAGCGTAACACAAAAACATCAGTGTAGTAATACAAAAGGTCATTCCTGTCGGGCCGCTCCCGAACAGCCTGTGATTAATCTATTCAGTCAGTTCTCTCTGGATCCCGCATACAAAAAAAAAAACCTGTGCTACATATTCTGGCCTATCGTCTTCCTCCAGATCACAAAGAGCTTCTTATTACACAACCACATTAGTGTAATAACATTATAAGGAGTGTATGGGGAACATGTTGCAGAATGCATTACTATCCACAGTGGACAGTGCAGTGCCGTGGGTTGTAATCATCATTATCATTTATAAGATGCTTGTCAATATTGGCCAGAAATTAATTTTTCCACCAGTCATAGGCCATATAAACATGTGCCTTTCTTTATACTACTAGCATTTATAGTCAGACCCATTACTTAACAGCTTCCAGCAGCTACAATTGTTCTCACTTGTCTGCCGCTGATTGGGGCTCGCTCTGAGCCCTACAGAATAAGACTGCACCCATAAAAGACGAAAAGCAGACAAAACCAACGTGCTGCTCCACACTTAATTCAGCTGCGTTTTTATAGAATGATATAGCGGCCTGTGACCAGACTGCCGTTAAAATGATATGCTACTCTAAGGCTGTTGGTACCAGCTAAACATGCTCCACTCTGAGACATGGAACATAAAGAACGCTGATGTTTTGTTTGCACGTGTTCCTGGAGAGCGGCGGCGGTGATCTTTTCTCATGAGGCTACCATCTCTCACACCATCATGAGGTCTATTACACCATACATAACTCCTCTTGATGGGTGGCAGCAGACTTCCTGAAAGCCCTACTCACAAATTCATTACTGGCATTACAGGCTTCAGGGGAACACGTGCAGGAGCTTGGGGAGCGCTTCAAATGTGCAGCCCCACAAGTTTTGCAAATTTCTTTCTAAGCTGGTATCATTCTCCAGAAGATCATTTATGAAAAACAACCAGGGATGCACCGACGTGAGCATTATTTGATTGTCTTGCTTTTTTATATCATGCTATTCTAATCATGAATGTATTACAGCAGTGCTATTCTTGTCACACATTAAGCTAGCTAGCTATCTCATCAAGGCTCTTCTAATCATAAATGTACTTCAGCTTTATGTTATTCTATTCTATTCTACACATTATCTAGCTAGCTAGCTATCTCAGAAAAGGTTATTTTTGTCAGAAATTACCACAGCAACACCATTCTAGTTATAACTCATTAATAAAGTAGTGCTACTTTAGCTACCTAAGGTGGAATAAAAAAAATACAAATGCTAAAGGTAGTTCAGCTAACATTGCTGGCCTATCCCTGTAGCTACAACTAGTGGGTAGGACTAGTGGTAGGAAACTAAGTAAACCGATACCAAGCATGATAAGCAATGTTGAACAGTTTATTTCTTTTAATTTGTACAAGTAGAGTAGACAAATTTATTTAAATCAGTCGTTTACTGGCTCTTCTGCTGGCTCTGTCCCTCAGTCACTGCCCGCTATATATAGAGAGCAACACCAATGCTTACAACCCTCTGAAAATTAATTAGTTACTGTTCTGTAAACATTTCCAGTCTTCCTTTATCTTTAAATATAAATGTTTTAAACTTTACATGTTTAATATCCCAGTAGACCTACAATTATTGCACACACAATTACATTACCTCAGCAGTGCTATTCTAATCATGAATGTTTTACAGCAGTGCTATTCCAATCGTACATTAAGCTAGTTAGCTATCTCATCAGGGCCATTCTAATCATAAATGTACTTCATCCGTGTTATTCTATGTACACATTGCAAGCTAGCTTCTTGGGAAAGGGTTATTTTTGTCATATATGTACCTCAAATTCCCAAAAATGTCATTCAGTGCATTTATTTGTATAAAATGAAAATTAACAAAAAAGATGCAGGATTTTCATGCATCTTGGCATGTTCTTCTCCAACAGTCTTACACACTGCTTTTGGATAACTTTATGCCACTCCTGGAGCAAAAATTCAAGCAGTTCAGTTTGGTTTGATGGCTTGTGGTCATCCATCTTCCTCTTGAATATATTCCAGAGGTTTTCAATTTGGTAAAATCAAATGGTCTCTTATTTTTTCCTGAGATGTATGTACTTTAGCCATGCCATTTTATGTACACATTATCTAGCTAGCTAGCTACCTCATAAAGGGTTATTTTTGTCAAAAATTTACCTCAGCAGCACCATTCTAGTCATAAATTTGCCAAACACTGAAAGCTTTTGACTTTTGGCATTTTCAGCAAAATATTTTCGGTTGTCAAATATTCCTGGTTGCCAAATATTTGGTGCAACCCTAAAAGCAACATCTCAAAGCACACACATGTGTTGGTCTTTTCATGTTTGATTTAATTCGTTGAGTCAATTTGTTCACAACGTCCTCCACAAGGACAGCAAGGGCACAGTGAAAGTGAGAGGATGATGCAGTGCAAAAGCCAAGAGGCATTCTCCAAGTGTCCCTTTCGGAGGCTCAAGAGCATAAAACACTTAAGCAGTGGTGTATGCATATTTCATATTTCATCCGGCTGGTAGCAACCAAGCAAGCATCCAGAGCAGACACAGTGTAGTAGTGGTAGTACAGCGGGGATCAGGCCCTAATTCGCCTCGGACCGCTGTGTTAAAACCAGAACGGAGATGATCCAGGTTCAACACTTGCTCATCCACAGGCTGCACAACGATTCCAGGCTTTTCTGGCAATGTTCCCTCGGCCGGCGCGCTTACACTTCCAGGTGGGCTGCGCTCAGTTTACAAGCTGCTCTGCACCATGACTAATGCTCCATGAGCTGGAGCGAGCCTCGCTCGCACCCTCCGGCTCCAACACAAACACAGACACGGCCCTCCCGGCTACAGTGGCCAAAGTTGAGCTTCTCTGACTGCTTGTGTGAGTTGGGGCGTACGCTGTAGCGCCGGCTTTATCTTTATTTATTTATTATTTAAAACCGGATGAACGTTGCCTGGTTACGAGCTCCACGGACTACGGCAGCGGGGCCGGCCCGAAGCCGTTTGAACTGAGACTGTTTGGCCCACGCTCACCAGGGGTCCAATTAAAGCAGCTCCCTTTCTGAGGTAGCAAAGCCACGGAGAACCCTCTCGTCACTGCTGGAGCCACCCGCATCTGCCTCCTGACAAGCCTGTCAAAGAGCAGCGGTGCATGGTGGAAGTCCTGAGAAACAAACCCACTCCTCATCCAGAGATAAAGACCCCAGTGACGAACCACAGCTGCCTCATTAAGAGTTTTAGACGG
Source organism: Astyanax mexicanus (assembly GCF_023375975.1). Taxonomy (NCBI): domain Eukaryota; kingdom Metazoa; phylum Chordata; class Actinopteri; order Characiformes; family Acestrorhamphidae; genus Astyanax; species Astyanax mexicanus. The sequence goes on along the minus strand of NC_064410.1, from coordinate 53,834,259 downwards.
TACTTTGCATATTACATCATAATTCTGGCTGGACATTGCATTGGGCTATATTACTATTCAAATTAGAACAAATTAGAACTCTTCTTTGTAAGAAAGTTTCAAATAGGTTTAAATAGGGAGCAAAAGTGCCACAATAATACAAATACATTAGATAAACCAGGCAAAAATTTGACTCTGGCCTTTCTAGATAGAATACCACATACCGGCCCATATCTGGTTTAATTTATGCCCAATTCTGGCCCAAATACTCAGTTCCCATCTGGGCTACATGTTGCGTGGTCCAACCATGAGTACAATATGACAATCAGCCCAAGCTGCATGTGCAACACCCCGGTTGCTGAGTATAATATGACAATCAGCCCAAGCTGCATGTGCAACACCCCGGTTGCTGAGTATAATATGACAATTAGCCCAAGCCACATGTGCCAACAGCCCTGTATGATCAACAAAATTAAGCACAGAGAGTTACATCAAATATTGCTGTACAGTATTACAAACAGACCTGCTTCCAGGAAGACTAGATCAAATACCAAGCACTCTCAACCAATGAACTGCATCAAGCATTTAAAAGCATTTACAACTGTAGAAGCATTTTTATGTATGTGACGTCCCCAACATGTACATTTTAGCATTTCATTAGAGTTAATAATTTAAAACTAGTCATATAGAAGTATTGATCTTTTTTTCCCCTTTCCTTGCACATGCGTAGTAGCAAGCCACTTTATATTAATCCCCGCTTATGTCCCATCTGGGACTAAGAGGATTAAGTAAGTGAGTAAGTACATGGTGGTCTTATTAATACATAATGACAGTTCATAACTCATAACCTCATAACCTGATATAGCTATTATTATTATTATATAACTATAATTTAGAAGCATTTCTGTTTCTGAAGACACAATTAAAAGCCCCAACCACCAGTCTGGCCAAGTATTAACATTACTAACATGACTTAATTACATGGTAGAGTCCAGAACTTTCACTAATAGAAGCCAACATTTGGTGCAAACTGATATAAAAAATTAAAAAGAGTCAGGACGTTTAATGTTTTTTTTCATGAAACTGATGTGATCTGATGTGTGTTCTATTTGGAAAAAATATAAAATCACTGCATTCTCTTTTATTTATATATGTGGGCCATTCCATTGAATGGGTGCCATTTCTGTCCCCAGGAAATTACATGTATAAATGTGAACAAAAATAACTTTAAAATACTTTTTATTACTAAGCATAGTGTCTTGTACATTGACCTAATTGCAAAAGTAAAATATGTCATTAAAAACATTAAGAAAAAACACTTATAGCACAAAAAAATAGCATTTGTTACCTGACCCCACTCTCTATAACTATAAACTGTACCATGAAATATATTATTAAAATATTTCATTTTTGTAATAATAAATGCATAATTTTTAAGTTAAAATACACATTTTAGTTGCGTTGGGTTTCACTCAGTCCTGTTACCGTAACATATTATCCCATGTAGAACTTTTGAAACATTTTACAAGTCACATCCACAACAGGAAGTGACATCAGCTGATTCTTCTGAAGATTATGCGAAGACCAAAATTAAGCTATATTATTAAGCTATAATATTTTTCTGTATATTTGATCTTATTGTATCTATGACTGAGAAGCTCAAACTTAACATTCATTCCTGTTACATAAATTATTTCTTAGATATTATTTTTAACTTTTAAAATACAAATTTTGGGAAAATCAACAGAATCTGAGTCTTCAACGTCCTATTTTTTAATCCTTTTGCTAAATCATTCCTGTTACTTTTATTTCTGTTACTCAGAACATAAAAAGTAACAAAATTAAATGCCAGTAACAGGAGTGAGTTCCAGTAACTTAAGTAAGGAGTGAGTTTTTTTGTCATAAATATCAGTTATTTGAACATGCAGTCAACCGTTTCTTTAAATTAAAGACTTTCTTAAGGAAAAGTCAAAGGAATTAGAGGACTTGCTTTAAAATGAATTAGTGGACTTGCTTTTAAACATGCCTTTTAAATATCACAAGAGTTTTGTAACCATCGTCAGATTAGAAACCTTGTAAAAAAAATAAGTAAAGCTGCCTGAGTTTTATTAGTACATGTTTTAAATAGTTAAATACATGTTTATTAGACTCAGAGTAAAAAAAAAGAAAAAAAAAAGTTTAATTTGGAAGAGTTACAACAAGCAAATTGCACCCATTCGTTGAAATGGTTTATATATGTTTTTGTTACACACATATATACACACAGACACACACACACACACTATGGAGCAGACAAATGTACATCTATCAACAACAACAACACAGTGCAAAATGAGAAATGGCAAAGGGGAAATGGCACAGTCAATCATTTAAGTGCAACAGCGCATTTAAACAAACACTCTTTAAAGGTACCATTACCCAAAGCACCACGTCAGCAAAACGCTGTCCAAACAAGCCGTGTATCTGATTTGTACTTGAGTAGTAAATGTGTGTGTCAGCAGCAGCCACGCAGCATAAAATACAAACCGTTTTAGAGGAGCTGTATAACTGAATTAAAATGATGTGTTCATTACCCTGCGCACTGCACATTATCAGACGAGTAAATGTTTTTGGCTACCTGAGCATGAAATAGAGCTGTGAGAGCACCACCGATGGCAGCATTGTCTGGCCTCTTAATTACTTCTCCACTGCAGGAGAGACGAGCGCGCCCAGACGTTCCAGCGCTCCACACATGACTGTATTAAACCCACAGCGTCCGGGGGTTTCCCTGCACCACCTTTACTCATTTCCCTGCTCTGAATGCGCACTGCTTTTTTTAGTGGGCAATAATGCGTTCAGAGTCATTACTTTGCTGTGGGGAGTTCATAAACTGTATAAACACAAATGAACACAGGCACAGCAGAGTCAACGAAACATAAAGCATAAAAGCAGCTCTGAGTCTAATGATTCCTCCAGTAATTGGTGAATCTATTCTTTATTTTTACTGATTAATCAACTAATGTAGAAATTACGTTTATGTTCCTGTAACAGATACATTTAAATAACGGTAACTGCAATTTTTTGCAATGCTTTTGTTTGTGTGAAATCCCCTGATGTTTCCTGATGCTGAATCTCATTTTAGGTTATGAATATGAGGGGGTGTGTCTGCTTGGGCCACAGCTGATACATCACTGGCTGTAGGGTCTTCATTAAACACTATAAATGTTTATGAATGTCATGAACATCTGGCACTTTACGAATGTATATCTTAGAATATATGTTTTTCATATAAAATTATCTGAAAAGCTAAAATTCTCAGAAATCCTCATTCCCTGCACAATTTTCCTCACTATTTTCTCTATTTTATTATTTCGTTGATTAACTTGCCAACTATTAAAACGATCAGAAAACACACCTGGACCTTAGTCCTTCAGTTTAATTTTTAAACATAAAGCACAGTGGGGGTCATTTATGATCTGGGATGGGTTTCCCAAAAGGTTCTTAGCGCTAAGATAATACCGTATTTTACGGACTATAAGGCGTACCATATTATAAGGCACACTATCAATAAACTATCAAAAATCTTTTTACCAGTCTATTTTCTGGTCTATTTTAAGCGACAATAGCAATGAACAACAGTGTCGTCATGTTTCCCTTCTAATTCAGCAGGTATTTTAGTCACAGCTAGCGCTACACTGAGGAACCCTGAGGGTTCCAGTAACCCAGGATGATATCAGCTAGCGGTTCATCTTACATAGCTTGTTTTAACACAGTAAACAAACAGACTACAGTCTGATATACTCACCTCTGAACCTCTAACTGTGGTTAGCGGCTAATGCTAATACTGCTCCAGCCTTGGTGCTAAAGAGAAACTTCACTGAAACTCCTGTATAATGCTGTACCTCAGCGAAGTGGTTTTACTGCTCCTTAATACCTGACTAGTAGGATTTATACATAAGGTGCACCGGATTATAAGGCTCACTGTAAAGCTCAAATGTAAGCATTTTAAGTGCTTCTTATAGTGCGAAAATGCTGCTTTCATGTGGTGTTGGTTTTATAAAAAACAACGTTCCTACCAAAAGGCACCATATGAACAACCTCAACAAGCTGAATTTTGGACACATCAAAAATAAAAAAAGGGCTGAAATCAGAAAATTGCCCAACCAAGATTGTTATTTCCAGGGTAGATACAGTCAAGCAAGTTCATTTATTTGTTAGGTCTTCAGGAGCAGGACAGAAAACCATACATGTCCGATTAACCAGTATCATAATTAGCAACTAACAAAGAAAACCAGTTAAGTTCAAGTTCAGAATAGTACAAGCTTTAACTTTTGTCCTTGTTGTCTAGAAAGGCCATAAAAAGAAATGTAAATTTGTGCTGATGTTAGCTTAGCACCACCAAACAATCCATATACGTTCAACAGCAGACATTAGCATTACCATAACGATAAGATGGGTTTGACGTTTAGTACCCAAACTAAATGCCTCCAATCTCTCAAATAAACCTTCAAATTATTCTTTATTATTGGCTCATGTCTGGGATGATATTAAACAGCCGTCGAACAGTCAGGTTCTTTTGTTGACATGTTGGATGTGGGAGAAATTATCTGTTATTAACACGAGAACATCTCTGACAAGTAGCAAGCATTGTTATAGCCAGACAACTGAGTCAGAACATCTCCAAAACAGCAAGGCTGTCAGCTTTGGTGGGTAAGCAAAGTGCTCACAGGAGAGACAAAAAAAACAGTGATGTGGTGTAGACTGTGCAAGGTTTATCCATGTTACTGTATCTGTGAGAATCTGACAGAAATGCCTAAACTTTAAACCATAACTAAGTCATCACAATAACATATAAGCTTCAAAATCATGCTGATTATGTTATATTGACTGTAAAACTGAGAACAGCTGCACTGTCCTTTGCTACCCGAGTTTCAGCTGGCCTAATGATGCACTATATAACTTTGGTGAAGCCAGCTGGAAAGTGCTTGTGAGAAATGTGTGACGCTGCAAAACCCGTGTTATATGTAATATTACTCTACTAACTTAAAGCACACAAGAGTCTGGACTGGACCTTGAAGAAATAAAAAAAAAAGGTCACCTGGTCTAGTGAGCATAAATGCTACTTCCAAAAGGCCAAACAGTTTATCTACGATGAGATATCAACGTAGATATTGTACAACTTCTACATTTTCTGTATTAAAAAGCACTGGGCCTCATTTATCAAGCATTTTTATAGTTACAGTTCTATTACAGTTCACTTGTTGTGGAACTACTTTTTGGTGACATGTTCATTATCAATTTTTTGAGTTTTTTTTTTCTTTATTAATTTGTAAAAAAAATGTTGTATAAAAGCAATACAAATTCAAGGTCATGTTATTTGTGATAACACAATCCTTCTCATGTTTTATTGTTTAAATGTACAACGTAACATTAAAAACTTCTACGTTTTTGTAATAGTAACATTGGGCCTCATTTATCAAGCATTTCAAAGTTTAAGCTTAGCTGTGTAATATAATTCAGTAAACTTAATCTGATCCTGGATCAGCATTCTTACTCCGAAAAGTTTCATAAATATGGGTTATTGTTTTTAATCTATCTATAAGCGCCTTCGTTGGGCACAAAGTGTCTGGACTGGACCTTGAAGAAATAAAAAAGGTCACCTGGTCTAGTGAGCATAAATGCTACTTCTAACAAGGCCAAACAGTTTATCTGTGATTGATAATGTACAACTTCTATTTTTTTTTAATAAAAACATTGGGCCTAATTTATCAAGCATTTCAGAGTAAAAGTACTGATCTAAGATCACCTCTCTTTAGCTGTGTAATATAATTCAGAATACTTTAACTGATCCTGGATCAGCATTTTTACTCCGAGAAGTTTCATAAATATGGGCCATTGTTTTTAAACTATCTATGAGTGGCACAAAGTGTCTGAACTAAAACTTGAAGCAATAAAAATGTCAGCTGGTCTAGTGAGCATTGTTTTTAAACAACTGTTAATTGGTAAGAATGGCAGCACTATCCTTTGCTACCTGAATTTTAGACGGCCTAATGATGCACTATATAACTTTGATGAAGCAGGCAGGAAAGTGCTTGTGTCATTACTCATCTTACTCTGGACACACATACAAGTGTCTGGACTGGACCTTGAAGAAATTAAAAAATCTCATCTGGTCTAGTGAGCCTAAACGCTACTTGGGCGCACAGGTGTCAGAACTGGAACAGTCCTTGGAACAGTGAAAAAAGGTTTTATTCTATATCAATTTGTTGGGACAAACTAATGATAACGTTACACCTTGTCATTGAAACTTGATGGAAAGTTGGTCCTTGCTCTTACGTTTTAACATGTTTTAACATGTTTTAAAGTTCGTCAGTCAGTAAATCTGTAAGCAAAATAGCCTCTAATAAGCTGGTCTGCTAGGTGATTCTGCACAAAGACAGATCCTTCTAGAATAAGGCATCTTTCTTCATGCACGGCTACGGGACCCATTTGCGTATCTTGTCTTTGAAGTTTCAGCTCCCAGTCCCTGACTATTTTAAAACTGCAGGAGTTGTGATGTATTTCCCTGTAAGCTGTAGGCTTTGATCTGCTTCCTTAGAACTTACCCTCACACCACACCAATGACCCAGAGACACTCAGCCGCAGCCTCACACAAACACACACACACACACACACACACACTCACTCAGCAAACAAGATTCACACAGTCGGCCCCGTCCGTGAACCTGATGCTGTTTTCCACCTTCTCCTCTCGCTGAGAGAGCCCGGATTCCTTTCATGACCCAATCTATAAAAGCTTGTTCGGAGCAGTGGAGCAGCTCCGCTCCGGGCTAAGATCCAGGTGTCATTACAACTATGAACAATCATTCAGGGTTCTCATTATTTTTAAAAGATTCAATTACAGGCTAATCAAACTGCAGGGAGCGGTAATTGAAAAGAGCATAAAGATAAATTATTGCAATCGTCGCACCTCAGTCGATCTCGGCCCGCGGTCGTAACGCTGCGGTGCCTTCTTAGTCAGAGACTAATACAAATACAAATGTACGGAACGTCTGGCCCTAGCGGAGAGGCCGTTAGCCGTGAAGATTAACAGCATGTAATTCGCAGGACATAAACACAGTAGGAATGTTTCTCTGTCTTCTTTCACACACTTTCACAAGTTTCAAGTGCTGGCCTGGATTTGACTCCTCTCCATTATGTGAGCCCATGGCGAGCGTGACACGCTCTCTAAGCCCGAGAGTGCACTTCAGAGAGGATCTATAAGGTGGGCTTACACTGAAAGGCCACCTACATGACATACTGTCAGTCCCACATCATATTTCACAGCCTGTGTATGTTGCATTCCTGCTGACGACAGTTTAAACCAATGTGACTTTAGAAAGCATGGACAGCGCAATGTCTCAAAAAAGTGAAGCAACCACAGGTCTAGCGCCTCTGCTGGCTGGTTACAGTATGTTGTGTAGCTCTTCTTGTCCTCACATGTTTCCATCACAAACACGAAACAGCACCACCCATTTCCTCTCTCATCTCCTCAATGAAGGCAGCACGAGACACTTGCTCTGGGGGGACAACAGTGGATTTGCCGAATGAGCAGGCAAGCCTCTGTGGTTGCAAATGTGCCATCATAGTGGAAAGTTTTGTAGAACAGAAGGAAATGCAACCACACAATCCACATTTTTACAGTCATTGGTTTGAATAGTATCTGTTGATGCATTTCGAGACCATTTTTGCTGCTCTTTTAAGGTTTTAAGGTTAATTATGTTTAAAGCATGATATATATATATATATATATATATATACACTGTGGTTTTAGCCCACTGTTAAGTCCAATTTGTTTATGGTACAGTGTGAAAGGGGAAGTGATGCCTGATTAGTGATGCCCAAATGAAGTCAAAACTGCCATAAGTTCAACTCATCAGTCTATCAGATGTAAAACAATTGCGGTTTTGAGGAGTCAGTGAATTTATAAAGCTTGGAAATTTGCGCCACCTTGTCCTGAAAGGTAATAAAACATTTTAAAATACCCAAACGTTTACATGCTGCTCCTTTTTTTGTGTTTTCTAATTTGTAAAGCACTAATTTGAATGACCGTTATGTATGAAAGGTGCTATATAGATAAACTTGCCTTGCCTTGGCTTTCTTTTCCCCTAAGAATACAAATATTAAACTTATCTAGTTTAGCATGTTGAAAATAATGTTTTATCATTTGCTTATCATGTCAAGTTGTACTAACCAAACAATTAAAAAAAAATAAAAGAGCCACAAAAATAAAAAAACAGGGCTTCCCAAAAATGAGCAAACCACTGTGTTGTACAATCCATGTGAATGCAGAATACCTCACTGCGGTTAGGTTAAAAGAAGGAAGAGGGTTGGCGAGTTCAGGGAAGTTCGTGGCTCTAACACGGCGGAGAGAGGACAGTTTGTGTACACAAGAAAGTTATTTTTAAAAGCATTCACTTTGGAATTGTTTGTCCTCAGACTATCATGCAGCAGCGTAATCTGCTCTGTTATCTCCAACGCTGTGGGTATCTTGGCAACGTCGTGACGTACTGTTGCCTTGGAAGCCCGTCTCAAGCTGAATGCCTTCAGAAGAGTCTTCACACGCGAACGCGGCCCGCTAACACAGTGACTCATTACACAGCACTAGACAGCCTGGCAGCACGCATCTGCCATCCGTTTCAGGCCCACTAATCACTCTCTCGCTCACTCGCTCGCTCTCTTGCGCTGTGCAGATAGTAATTCGGTGTGTACTGAGCTACAGCTCTATCCGAGACACACCCGCTATTCTCCTCCTCCTTCCTCCCCGTCCACCCAGGCCTCCCAGAGCGCCTGGCTCCGCTGGCCGTTCCTCACACTCTCAAACAATAACAGTCACGGCGCCGATGAAGGAATGGAGCATTTGAAGCGCAGCAGGGGGGGGGTTGAAGATTTATGCTTGCGATGCTTCACCGTTACGTGTTTCGTGCTTGCTGACCACTTGCCTAAATAGGAAGCGAGTCCTGTGGGCTGTGTTTGGCACAGCGAGGCCCGAGTCACGAACAAAACACTTTTCTGAACCAGTCATTTCCATAAATCGGTCAAATCACAAACTGAACTGGCTGAACTGAAGGATATTGCAGCATCTATGCAATGTTTGAAGATTTACAGATTATATTCTAACCAACACTCTCATGTGGTTCTTTCACAGGGGTGGAACATGGGAAAGGTGGGTTCCAGGTTGGCTTAGGTTTGGGTGGAAAGTACAGCAAATCTCATAATATGATATTATCACGATACATTGCAAAAAAACTAGATTTTGGGAGTTTAGACTGACTATGTTTTAATGCTAATATCAATATCCGCAACACACTCGCATTTAGCACCAACAAAACAACCACCTAATAACCACCCAGCAACACCATTTAACCACATAGAATAACATAGCAAGCAATTTAGCTCCACAACAGCACTGAGGAAATAGGGCTGCACGATATTGGAAAATATTTACGTTGCAAATGTACTTTTTTCTGTAAAATATATGTCACAATATTAAACAAATGCAGGGCACATGACGTCACCAAAACCCGAGGAAAACAGCAAAACAACAGTAATCGGCCCTTTAATTAGGCATTTAAACGGCTTTTTAAAAGGTAAATAAGAGCATTTTTTTGGGGGGATTAAAAGAGTAGATTTAGCTGTAAGTGGAAATATCTGCACAAAACTGTGCTGGACTGAGGTGCACAGCTTTCAACACATGCGTTTACAACAAGCACATGCCCAACCATGTGGATGGAGGCCATGCGGTTACCTCGTGTTTACTCCTGCCCCCCACCACTATGCTCTCCCCCTCCCCCTTCTGCTGCTGCTTCTCAGGCAGCAGCTGCCTGTCACTCACACAGACACAGAGACAGCGCTGTGCATCTACTTCTTGTGTCAAGAATCAAAACATTGCAACATGACGTGTTTGATTGAACTCCCTTAAGTGACATTGCACGTCCTGTGACTTAAACAGCCCTATGAGGAACATCACAGTAACCAGCTGGAACCTCTTAACAATATTATCACCTGGAGCAATCACCTGGTATACTTTAGCAAGCATATAGCAATGCCATTGGTGTAGTTGGTGTGATGCAATGGATAGATTACTACCTGCCAGTAAGCTGCCACATCATATGGAAGACTAGGGTTCAATTCCCGGTCCAAATGATGTACTACACCAATTAGAGTCCTTGGGCAAGACTCCTAACACTACCTCTGCCCACTTCTGTAATAGGAATAACCCTGTATGTCGCTCTGTATAAAAGCACTGGCTAAATGCCATTAATGTCAAAATGTAAATGTACCATTGTATCTGAAGACCAGCAACCAGTGAGAAACCTCTTTAGCTGCTATCTTGCAATTTCCACTTCCACTCTTCTGTATGTGTGCATGCACAGACCAAAGTTCTGGATAAAAACAAGAGTTCAGAGAAACTCTATATACTAGACACTTATTTACTTGCTACAACCATGAAATGACTGCATATAAACTCCCAAATAAATAATATACCAGAAAACCGCAGCAAGACATATGAATTTTTCATTCCATTCCGCACTTTGGTACGTTTATTGGTGAGTTGCTAGGCAACAGTATAAAAGCATGTCATTAATTTAGACAAAAATCTGATTATGGATTCACTCGTGTTGCCGATTTCACGTTATCAGATTGCTGAAGTGCTCGTAAATGCTTTGAACAGATTGGCAAAATCTAATATTCTGCACTGACTGTAAACGGAGGAGTTGATGATCAAAGCTGATTTGATACATAAATCAATTCATGTCTAACCTGAAAGTCTTGGACTACACACCATTTTACATAGAGATTTATCACTAAAAGAAGAACATATTCTACGACTAGGCTTTATCCCTGTCTGAGAAACCAACCCTGAATCTTAATTTTTGGGGGGAAATTAAACCAAATACTGTACGAACCCCAGGTTTTAAGCATCAAGCACCTTCATATATCTCAAGGCATGACCTCCTGCTGACTGACAGAAGACCACCTGAGAGCCTCCCCACAGCACGTGTAAAAGCCCCTGCAAAGCTCCGCCACAGACTCCCACATTTAACACCCTCCTCCTCCTCAATCAGAACGTGTCAGAGTGGGCTGGCGTTTCCTGGGGACCGCTATGTCAGGGCTCTGTATCAGGCTAGGCTCTCTGTATGTGGAGTTGTGTCTGCTGGTGATGATGGCTGATGGTAGCGTGGGCAGCTGATGGTGACAGACTTCTCTTACAGAAGGCCAGTGAAGGAATCAGGAACTGAGAATGATTTCAAACAAGCCAGAACGAGGGGACAAATTACACTATAATAACTCTTACTGCTGCAGAACCAGGATTAATCATACACAAGTAGGCCTGCACTGAATGATTATAATTTTATATAGATTAATCTAATGATTATTTTTCCAGACTAGTCGATGAATCTGTTTACAATAAGGGTACATCAAATAACAGTAATTAACACAGTAAGAAATGGTTACATGGTTAAGAATGTTGTACGTGATAATGATTTAGTTATATATATTTGAATAATAACAGCTTAAAAACTGTCAATTATTACTGCTTTCTAATATAATGTCCCAACTATATATTTAAAATTAACTCTTTGTGCAGAACTGATTAATTTATATATATTTTAAGAATTACATTGTTGTCCAAAAGGTGTCTGTCGTACCTCACTTCACTCAAAGGGTACAAACCATGATGTCTCTCCCCAAAGTGTGGAAAACCATTTGATGTTTTTAGCATTAAAATAAAGCAAAGGCTGAAAGGCCACGACAGCTCTATAAAATTATAGAATTATATTCTATAAAATTAGAATATTATATAAGACCAATTGGTATGTTTGGCAGTGTGGACAGTGTGCCAAGTCCTGCTGGAAAATGAAATCTGCTTTTCCATAAAAGCTTTCAGCAGAGGGAAGCATGAAGTGCTGTAAGATTTTCCCGGGAAAACAAAACTGCACTGACTTTGGACTTGATATAACACAGAGGAGAAACACCAGCAGATTACATTACATGCAGACATGCTTCTTCTGTTGGTAAATTTTATAGGGATATCATTTTCCAGCAGGACCTGGCACACTGCCCACCTCGCCAAAAGTACCAACTGGTCTTCTAATAATATTCAAATTTTCTGAGACACTGATTTTGGTTTTTCATTGGCTGTAAAATGTAAATTTTCAATGGTATTCTAATTTTCTAAGATGCACTCATATATGCTGCCCTACTTATATTGTCCTACATATAACATGTAACATATAACGTAAAATTGTTCATCCTTGCTAAAAAGACAAATCCAGTGAGAGAACAAACAAGGCAGAGTACAGAGGCTTAAGGTCCAGGTTTAGAGCACCCAGTGCCCGACTAACTTTAGGACCCTGAGGTGAAATAAACGGGACTGGAGCTCAGAGCGTAGGCGTTCAATAAGATAAGCTAATGTATGCTGTGTGGCATGTAACATCACTGTGTCCCTAGCCAATACATCAGAGACACTCCTGGCCAATTTTAGAGATAAGCAGAGTGAATGTAACTCTGCCTGTAAATACACATCTATAAATGAAAATGTAAAGTGACAGAATACACTTCTGATACAACAGACCGCTAGTTATATAACTCTTTAAACATTTAGTGCAACAGTACGGAGCATTTTTTCAGGTTAAAAACAGGCGATAAGAAGAGTTATGTTGGCAATAACTAACCAATGAGCCACCACTGCCCACATGCTTCTTTCACGTGTAGCTCTCAGCTTGCCCAAAAATGCATGTGTAAAGCATGTCCTTTAGAGGTGTCTCAAAAACAGGAGCCTTTTTTATAAAGTGTGAATAAAGTGAGAAAAAAGGGTGTGACAAACTGGCAAACAAGCTCTGCTGTACTCGGTAATCATCAAGATCCATTACACCTGCTGGGAAGGGTAATGAACATCCCCATTTTTCTCATTACATCCTTGACACTGGTTAATGTGGCCTTAACTGACAGTTTAAACCCATGGGGAGGCCACTAAATAACAGTCGTTACGAGCCTCTCTCTCTCGGGCAAATGAGTCCTGCCTTAGTTTTGGCCTGACATTTCACTTTCACACAGACACTGGCTGGCTCTGTACATATGCAGCTAAAACAGGCTATGGCATAGGGCTGCATTAAAAGGCTGATAAATAAATGACAATTACTTTGCAATACAGCTCTGGAAAAAAATAAGAAACCACTTAAAAATTATTTTTATTTAAAAAGTTTTTTTTATTCTAGCAAATTGAAAACCTCTGGAATACAATCAGACGAAAGATGGATGATCACAAGCCATCAAACCAAGCTAAACTGCTTGACTTTTTGCAGCAGGAGTGGCATAAAAGCAGTGTGTAAGACTGGTGGAAGAGAACATGCCAAGATGCATGATAACTGTGATAACCCACAAACAGCTAGTTTAGCCCCTGTAGTGAAAAAATGCCACTTAGAAAGCAACAATGCAACCACCTAGGATACCATAGCAAGCCCCTAGCAACCACTTAAGAACACCGTATCTACCACCTAGGAAACCATAGCAAGCACCTAGCAACCACTTAAGAACACCATATCTACCACCTAGGATACCATAGCAAGCACCTAGAACCACTTAAGGACACTGTATCAACCACCTAGAATACCATAGCAAGCACCTAGCAACCACTTAAGAACACAGTATCAACCACATAGGATACCATAGCAAGCACCTAGAACCACTTAAGAACACCATATCAACCACCTAGGATACCATAGCAAGCACCTAGAAACACTTAAGAACACCATATCAACCACCTAGGATACCATAGCAAGCACCTAGAAACACTTAAGAACACCATATCAACCACATAGGATACCATAGCAAGCACCTAGAACCACTTAAGAACACCATATCAACCATCTAGGATACCATAGCAAGCACCTAGAACCACTTAAGAACACCATATCAACCACCTAGGATACCATAGCAAGCACCTAGAACCACTTAAGAACACCATATCAACCACCTAGGATACCATAGCAAGCACCTAGAACCACTTAAGAACACCATATCAACCACCTAGGATACCATAGCAAGCACCTAGAAACACTTAAGAACACCATATCAACCATCTAGGATACCATAGCAAGCACCTAGAACCACTTAAGAACACCATATCAACCATCTAGGATACCATAGCAAGCACCTAGAACCACTTAAGAACACCATATCAACCACCTAGGATACCATAGCAAGCACCTAGAACCACTTAAGAACACCATATCAACCACCTAGGATACCATAGCAAGCACCTAGAACCACTTAAGAACATCATATCAACCACCTAGGATACCATAGCAAGCACCTAGAAACACTTAAGAACACCATATCAACCATCTAGGATAACATAGCAAGCACCTAGAACCACTTAAGAACACCATATCAACCACCTAGGATACCATAGCAAGCACCTAGAACCACTTAAGAACACCATATCAACCACCTAGGATACCATAGCAAGCACCTAGAACACTTAAGAACACCAAATCAACCACCTAGGATACCATAGCAAGCACCTAGAAACACTTAGGAACACAATATCAACCATCTAGGATACCATAGCAAGCACCTAGAACCACTTAAGAACACCATATCAACCACCTAGGATACCATAGCAAGCACCTAGAACCACTTAAGAACACCATATCAACCACCTAGGATACCATAGCAAGCACCTAGAAACACTTAAGAACACCATATCAACCACATAGGATACCATAGCAAGCACCTAGGACCACTTAAGAACACCATATCAACCATCTAGGATACCATAGCAAGCACCTAGAACCACTTAAGAACACCATATCAACCACCTAGGATACCATAGCAAGCACCTAGAACCACTTAAGAACACCATATCAACCACCTAGGATACCATAGCAAGCACCTAGAACCACTTAAGAACACCATATCAACCACCTAGGATACACTTTATTGTTGATAAACTGTAGTGAAATACTGCCAATTTACTGGCACCGTGTCAGGTGTTAACAAGAGGGGTATAAAGCACCCAGTATTTAGCTGTGCTACTTTTGGAATGAGCTGGCGAGGTGGTCATCCAACATCCTGATCTCAGCAATGTTCTTTTTGCTTAATGCAATTAAATCCTGACAGCAATGCTCCAAATAAAATACAGCAGAAAGCTTTTCCTGGAGGGTAGAGTCAGTTAATCCAACAAAGCAAGATATACTATATTTTATTTACCCATAATTTGGAGAAAAAATAAACAGTAAATGAGCAGGTGTCTCAATACTTTTGTCCATACAGTTTACCTGAATTTAAGCATTTAGCTATTCTAACAGTATATTACAGGTCTATATTTTTATTCATTTAGCATTAAACATTTTGTCTGTTTTTAGCTTGCATCATAGGGTGCTTTTACCTGTACTGTGTTTACATGCATTTAGGTAATCAGATAACAAGCAAACTGCAAGTTCACATTGGTGAGGCAATAACTGAATTAAAAGCAACAAACAATATTTTTTAATACCCCAAACAATATATGAGAATGTTTCCCAATACTTCCCAATGTGAATGCTCAACAGTCTACAGCACTGCCATTTTGATCAGGAGATCCCTGGTTCGAATCCCTCCCAGTCATACAGCTTGCCATCAGCTGCCAGAGCCCTGAGAGAGCACAACTAACCTTGCTTTCTCTGGGTGGGTAGATGGCGCTCTTTCCCCTCATCACTCCAAAGGGTGATGTCGATCAGCACAAGGTTGCATCTGTGAGCTGATGTATCAGAACCGAGTCGCTGCGCTTTCCTCCGAGTGCGCTGTGATGCTACTCGGCAATGCTGCATCAACAGCAGTTTGAAAAAAGGGGGCGGTGGGTGACTTCACATGTATCGGAGAAGGCATGTGCTAGTCTTCACCCTTCTTGTGTCGAGGCATCACTAGTGATGGGGATATACAGCTGACTAGCAGCTGAATGGGTGGGACAATTAGCCTAGCTGTCCCAATGCTCATATACTGTACAAAGCAATGTATTACCTAATAAATCAGATAATCTCAGTGCTTATACTTTTTCCCCAGCACTCTGCTAACACTGACGTACATGGCACGTCATAAGTCACGCCAAAATAAAAAAGAAACAGCTTTAAAATTGGATCTCGTCTCCAGAACCAACGCCTTAGGAGATCTAGGTTATTATTAGACTGACTCTGACAACAAAGAAGCTGTAGTAGAAATGTCTCCTGTCCATAAACCCAATAAACTGAAGGTCTAAAGGTGACCGTTAGTACAGAGGTCACTGTCCCCAAACTAATTTCCCTTTGACACCGGCTCTGTAGCCTCTCATAGCCCAGCTCATGAATAATGAATGAGATTGAGTCAGCAGAGCTCATGCTAGCAGGACGGAGGAGTGCTGCACTCTTTCTTTCTTTCTCTCTCTCGTAGTGTGAGGTATGCCCACGGCTGTTGCCTGGCAACCAGGTAATTCCTAGTAAGTACCTCTCCTCAGAGAAATCCCCTCATCCTATAATTCACACTATGCCCAGAACCTCCCCCTCCCTACTTATCATACGCACTATACAGCCGAATGTCTCTGGATACCATTTCTACTGAACACATTCAGCTAGTTTATGTTGTACCCATGGCTGACACAGATAATGCACAGCTTGTCTAGTCTGTGTAGAAAAATATTGCCAATAAAAGATATCGCTATTGAAGTGAATAAACATAAACCTACTGGCACTGGGCCTAACACTATCAGTGGGCTAGAGGGTAAAACCCCTCAGTACTGAGTGCTGTGTAGCAGAGGAACCTTGTTCTCTGGAATGATGGCGCTCTATCCAATGCTTTGAATGAGCTGGAAACTTGGGAAAGATGAGTAAAGCTGCTTTGTGAAAACATTAGTTGAAAAAAGTGCTGGATAAAGTAAATTTGATTTGATGTGACGAGGTGCTCATCATTGAATGCAATCAAATCTAGTAAAAGGCCTTTCAAAACACCGGCTAAATACTGCTTATTACCCCTGATTGCACAAGAAACTAAAGCAGGCGACCCAATACTTATGTCCATATAGTGGGTTTATGTTATGGTATTCTATGCTGCATTGCTTCTTTAAGGCACTGAGATCAGAGCTAATCATCATTAATGTTTTTTAATCTTTATAGAAGGAAAATCTGTGTTTTACCATGAAGTAGGATAACAGGGTGGTACATATGCTTGTAAAACCATGCCTAAACTTTTGACCTCAAATAATCTGTTCATTGAATAATAATAACTTTAAATACTCCAAAATATGCATACAACTTAAAAAAATGTCTTTTTTTCGGTTCAGGTAAAACAGAACCACATATTCACTCATATTTGACTTATAAAGTAAGTATAATATAATCAATTGATCAATATAGTTAATTAATTATTCAATTATTACAACTGTTGAATTTCAGTGGGGACAAATCAACTACAAAAATAAGAACAGCTTGAGTTGTCCAATGTGAGATGAATGTAAATAAAAAAAATGTATTGATTTATTATATTATATATTTAACTATAATAGTATGTTTATTATACTATGACTATATTTTATACTATTTGATTTAAACAATCGCAATACATCGCCTTACTTACAGTATTACAATATATTTAAATATATTAAATCCTCTCCCCTGTATATAGTGGTACATAACATATAGCCAACTCTTGCCAATACAAATACAATACAAATACAAATACAATATTGGCAACAGTGCAGAAACTAGGAGTGTGAGAAAATAGTTTTGCAATAATGTATGCATTTTCAAAAAAAAAAACAGTATTGTTTTATTAATTATTAGTTTTTTTAATCAAAATTATTTTTTTATTATTAGCCATTTTTATCAACATTAATTTTTTAATTATTATTTTAAATGAAACGACTGGTGTCAGATAGTGGTTCAATTTGTTTAAACTCTTAGATCCCACTGTTATAATTGGATAACAAGTAAACTTTCCTCTAAATCAAATTTTACTGTATAAATATAATAGCATAATAGTGTAATAGTGTGGTATTATGACAGATATTCTTCTAAACAATCAAAATATATAAATTTGCATACAGTATCATAATATAACCGCTGTATCATGATACATATAGTATTGGTAAGTCTTGCCAATACACAGCCCTAATAAAAGCAAGTGGAAACAGTGTGCAGAAACACTGCAAGTCCTCAGCAGCTCCACACAAACCCACTGTCCGCATTGCCATGACAACCTCTGACTATGACTGACAAAGACCTCTCCGCTGCTTTCTGTTTTCCAGCTCGTTCTTATTTATTCATCAATTTCTGCTTTCATCCACTACAGAGCATGCCCAGCATGCCAGTTCACTCTATTGACTGACATGCCTCTCCAAGAGATACTTCACATGCAGGCCCAAGATGCACTGGGGCAGGTGTGCGGAGGAACGATGAGGCTCATCAGAAAGAGCCGTTCACATTCTGCACCCAACCGTGAAACCGTGCACACCAGAACACACACAAACACTCCAACACACAAACACAAACACGTTCTCATTATTATCTGCAGAGATCAGGACGCAGTTCCACACAGAACATCTGAATAACCATCAGCGTAGCAGCAAACACAGCCAACACAGCATCTCATCTCATTCTTCTTCTTTATTCTGATTAAGCTTCTCTCGGTTTAAAGGATAAATCCAACCGTGATCCACAAACGCACTGAAATTTCTCACCTCATATAAAGACATGGATTTGACTGAATATGTAGGGCGTCAGTTCTAATCACGGCTTCTATACAAAACTGCAATGAAGCAATCACAGCTATTCCTCAGCTGCATTTGAGGGACAGAAAAAAAGCAATTTTACTACACAGACACATCAACAAAACAGCACTTTCTTCATAAATGTAAATACTGTTCACACTGAGTACTCTGTGTGAATACTGTTCACTCTGTGTGTAGATTAGTGGAGTAAAATAGGGTTTTCTTGATGTCAACCTGAGCAGAAACAAACTCAACACAATCATATATCTGAACAGATTCAAAGCCTTGGCTCTTTAAGGCACGTATAATACATCTGTTTTATATAGATATGTGTTATATATGAATTCAGATTATTCCAAACTCATTTATTGCAATAGCTGGAAGAATCAGGCCAACAATACTCTCTGTTTGCTATACAAATAATGTTTACGCCATTAAAATGAAAAAAAAGCAAATTTATAAAAAGAATTGTCATTAATGGTCATTTTAAATGGACATATAGACATATTAATCAAATCAAATATATACAGTCACAGTTTACCTTCATTAGTCATAGAATCTAAGAGCGTTCTCTGTTTTTATGTTCTATATTTTTACTTTTTATTGGTAATTGCCACTGAATTTTAGTTTTTGCTGTTTTTCACAAATTATGACATGAGTAAATTAAACTGAAAATGCAATTTTAGTACTCTTTACCTAATTTGAACATACTTTTAATGCTTTAAGGTATACATCCTTTTTACAAGGGATAACATGAAATGTGGGATGCTATAATACTAAACGAATGTAAAACAACAGTTTATGGATGTTATAAAAGCTCCTGTAAATGTAATCTGTGGGTCTCCTAATACATTTACACTGCATATAGTGTATAATTATCAGCTCATGATTTTGATCCACAATAAGGGTGGGCAATATGGTTCTAACATAATATCATGATATTTTATGGCATTTTTGCGATAACGATGCTCTTGGTGATATGAGAAAACACTGAATTAAAACTAAAAATCCCAACTGCAACAAAATAAAAAATTATATTATTGCATAGGATATGATACGGCACACCAATATGAAAAATGAGATATAAAAAAAACAAGATTTTTATCAGATACATTTTTTTTACAGTCAATGATCCAGAATGTCATGATTCTAATATTGCAATTGAAAAATCTCCATATATCCAGGATTTAAGTAAAATAAATAATACTGGTCAGATATAATCTGCATCTTGCAGATATATAATGGGAAATGGGAACAGTGTAATTTTTCTTTTGCTAAAAACTGTAAAAAAAAAGTAGCACCCTGAAGTGATGATTAGATGTGGGTAATGTGGCACGATATTTTAGGGTATAATATCGTTCACAATATTAAAAAATGTTGGCGATATTATTGCGTACAATACGATATGGCACACCTCTAATCCACAGCCATCTGTGGTTGAAACTGAGCGCCCTCTCCCACATCACTTAATCTGATAGTAGCCGCCAATTGGTTTTCTCATCCAAGCACGTTCAGCTGTCCAGTGAGTTTGTTTTAGTAGCAGTGTAAAAGATAGACAGCGTCCGGCTTCACGTGTCTGAGAGGGGAGCATGTGCTACCCTTAACACTCCAAGCTTGGGAGCACTGTGTGTGTTCTGGGGACCTAGTTAATGGGTGGGAGCTGGAATTGACTATATCTAAATATAAACTCCTATTAGAAAGGTCTCAACACGTAGTAGGAGACTCAGTCTACTCAGTCACCTGCTCGTCATTTCTGAGCACACCATCAACTGCACAGCGTGTGAAGCGCCTCCGCCTGAGACAACAGCTGAACCAACCGAGCAACACGGCGTCTCAGGGGCAGGACCTCAGTCACCTGTTCCAGCTTTCAGCTATACGACCACACAGCTTTCTTACGTTTTTCAAGTATTTTTCGTCCACACACAGACGATGCCTTTTAAAAGGGGTTATATTGGGTATATATTATTAGCTCATAAAGGGAGATATGAAAACACACTGGGGAAAAAAGGAAGAAAACACAGAGGTTTAATCCTAAATTACACACTACTCTCTATGTAGTGCACTATGCATTTCATGAAAGTAAATCTATACATAATACACTACTGCTCAAGAGTTTAGGATTACTTGCAAATTTCCCTCTTTTTGAAAGAAAAACATATTTTAATGCAATTCACAAACAATATTGTCCATTTCACAATTAATTTAAGTGTATCAGATGATTTTTAAAGAATAAAAATGTTTCTATTAAAGCCTATTTATTAAATTTAAATTTATTAAATTTATTATTTATTAAAGTCCTATTATCAGCAATTCTCAGTCCTCTGCCTAAATCTCCTGCTATGGCCGCCAATCCAATTTAAGGATGGTATTGAGCTAACTGGTAATAAGTGAGCATAAAAGGGAGCACAACTAGATTATTTAGGCTTGTATCTGATGTATCAGCAGTTGTTGGGTTGCTTACAGGCTCAAAATGGCCAGAAAGAAACACCTTTGCTTTAGAGAATTATCAGTCCATTGTTGTGTTAAGGAAGGAAGGCTACTCAATGCGAGATATTGACAAGAAACTGAAAATATCTTACCATGCTTTTAACTACTCCCTTCAAAGAGTTACACAAACTGGCTCTTACAAGGGTAGAAAATGGAGTGGGAGGCCCCGATGCACAACTGTGCAAGAAGATAAATATCTTAATGTGTGTAGTTTAGAGAAAGACGCCTCACAGGCTCTCAACCTACAGCTGCACAAAATGGAACCTGTCAAACACCAGTGTCGGCATAAACAGTCAAGAGGCTACTTCAGGATGCTGGACTTCATGGCAGAATTGCCAAGAAAAAGCCATATCTCACACTGGCAGATGAAAAGAAAAGACTGATGATGGGCCAAAGAGAAATCGATGTTGTGGGAGGTGCTACAGGAGGTATGGAGTGAGATTATCTCGAAAATTTAATAGCTAGAATGTGTAAAAAAGGTGGCATCTTTGATGAAGGCATAATTTGAAGTACACAGTCATGATTTTCATTAAAATCAATATTTCTTACTCTGACAATGTCTGCGTGTCCTGTTCATTTGCTTTATTTCAGAATCTTTAGTGTGCTTCCATTGAAAACACAAACATTTCACTGTGATCCCAAACTTTTGAGCAGTAGTGTATATCTGTAATAGTGCAAAAGTTAAGTTATGAGTTTTAGTATGCCGCCCAGCCCTAGCCCAAAAATATTTTGGGATAAGTGACTGAGGCACAGCTTCCCGCAAATGCCTCCCGCAGCTGCTGCTACTAGGTTTCCCTTTTTCATCTGCCACAGGTATGAATCCCCCCACCTCCTCCTGCATCGTGTGAAAGGCCACCGTCGGAGACAACAGCTGAATCAACCAAGTGAAAAGACATCTCTCAGAGGCAGAACCTCACTCATCTGTTCCACTTTCAGCATGGCTGCTCCTGAAGCTATGTAAACACATATCTGAGAAATATTTGTGTCCACACACAGAGATGAAATTTGCATGCTTTTAATGAGCATGCTAGCCCTAAAAACAAAACATCAAGAAGAAAAGCAAAAAAATCCCAAATTAGACACTACCTCCTAAGTAGTACTTTGCAAGTTAGACAACTGCAAAACTTCTAAATCTAAACAGAACAAATATATCAAAATATAATAGTAATTGATATATTACATATTACATATTCATCATACATTGAAATCTAAAAAAAAAATGGTGCCATATGCATGTAGATGTTGAAGGTTTACACCACTGTGCGTCTTTATTCCACTATATATTATCATTTTATTGTTATTATTATTTTAAAAATTATCCTTCATTCCTAGTGCTCCTAAATTGCTTTTTTATTTATTTTAAATTCATTTATTTATATTTATGATAGTTAATTGTTTCAGCTTATGACATCATGTTGATTATGTTGTTTGTTTGACACATTTCAGATCTCACACAGATACCATGCATTAGTGCAACGATTCTTAACTGGTGGGTTTGGACCCAAAAGTGGGTCGTGGACATGTTCTGGGCGGGTCTCAAACAGCTTGTAAAAAAAAAAAAAAAATTCATTATATATATATATATATATATATATATATATATATATATATATATATATATATATATATATATATATATATATTGCGCAGATTTGATATTTAATTTTGTTATAGTACCTTTAATACATGTAGTTGTCACATTCCTCTTTATATTCTTAAAAAAATGCTCTTAAATTGACTTTACATGCATATTTATGTTTAAATGGGTTTTTGAAGGCTATTTTTAAAAATTACACTTGTTTGGTTTCTATTTTAAACAAATGGGTCACGGGTGGGTCCTTGGCTGAGCTCAGTTAAGAACCCCTGCATTAGTTCATTTACTGTTTGATTCCTGAATGTGCCTGAATGTGCCTTGCAGCATTTTGACAGTACTAAAATATTTACTAAACTATATGAAGTAGACAAGTCATAGAAAACAAGCAAAAATGCTAAGACTATGTTATCTCAGCTAATGCCACTATACTAGTCCTGTACAGCATGTCCCTTTAAACACAAACATAAATAGAGTATGAAGAGGTAAGAAAAGTGTAATTTGCGATGTTAATTGCGTAATTTCATTTAATTCATGTGAGCAGAGCATGAAAATAACCTTCAAATTAGCATATTGTTAGTTAGCTTTCCCTGTAACTTCCTCAGCATCTCCAAATTTGATATTGTTCTAGAAAAGCTCAGTTTTCCGTGACCAAAATATTGCATTTTTTTGTGGACTCAGACAAAACCTCCATTTTTAGAAATATGTGGACGGGGCCTAAGATGTCAAGCTGCACTATGATGCACTTCCTCCACAATGGCCCAGAAACATTTGAGGAGAAATAACAGAGGCAGCGTTTCCCATGAAGGCCTTTCACAATAGCAGTCTTAGGGGGGGTGGGAGGAAGGGGCACTTGAAATATATTGAGTTTTGAAGAACAACAACAAAAAGATGCTCTTTGAACAAAGTGCAGACTGGCTGCTGCTGGCTCCCCTTTTTCACTTGCCACAGGTATGAACCCCAGCTGCATCTTTTTTACTCCAAAGCTGAAGAAACAGCCTGGAAGAATCACTTGTTTGAAGTTATTTAAAGTTTGCATTCCTCTTAGCCTTTCCAAACAGTCAGAAAACAGCTTTTTGCATCCCATAAACTAGCCTGTCCCCTGCTGACCACCTCCTCTCTCGGGAGGGCTACCGTGACCTCCGCAGCCACCCCCACCAGCCACACAAATGCCATGCTTTCTGCTTACGCTCGCCGAGACGTCTCACAGGGCCAGCTGGGTTTGAGGTTCACCGGAGGGATGTGCTCACGGTACCTCTAAAAATCGATGGCCACTTTGGTTTCCAATTACATCCTTTTCGTCTGCGTCTTTTGTTTATAACGGTCAGCTGAGAATAAATCTGTTTCGCTGAAGTCTATTTCACCACACCTTACGTTACCCAATCAATATCCACCGGGACCCGCGGTAGCTTGGTGGGTCTGACACAGAGGAAATGTATCAACTCCAGCCAGCAAAATGAGTAATACAGAAAGATTGCTGAGGTATAGCCTTGCAGCAACCTCAGTGTTTTTATAGATGATTCTGCAATAAAGCTCTACATTATAAGCACTGCTGTAGATCCAGTTTTTAAAAAAAGCACTGCTCCAGTTCTACTGTCTTAGCAATGCAGTGGAAAAGCTTTTATCATCATTTATCGTCATTTATCTTTATATTTGTCACATTTTTATATATACTGCATATAAACTATAGAGGATATAAACCTACAAACTTAAAAACTGTACAGCAACGCTGGAAACAACAAAGAATTCTGTAAGTCTGAAGCTTCTTTCCTGAAGGTCATTACACTGACATGCCAAATGTTACTGGATATACTGCAAAAGACAGCATGTTAATGCCCACACCTGTATAAGCTGTGAGGTGCTATCTTGTGTCGAATGTGTGAGGTTGAATACTGGCCAGTGTGCTCACAGCAAGGTAATATGATTTGGAAGATGGGAGTTGGAGCGAAGTCTGATGATCGTGACTCACAGAATCTGGCTAGAGAACAGAAAAGTGACTAATCAAACCCATATGTTTATATTATATTAAATTACTGTTTGAGTTCATTTGGACTGGAAGACATAAAAGAGGCTACAAAAAAAATAAATATTACATTTAGACAGTAACTGTATTTTACAAACTATAAAGTGCAATGTATCTTATAGCGCATTGTCAATGAATGTATTTTTTCTGGTAAACAAAACTGTAAATCTTAGAGAAAAAAAATTCTTTCAAAGTCAAACGAGCACTAAATGTTAATCTACACAGATGTTTCTCCTTTTGGTGACTAAAGTGCTTTCATTTATTTACAGTAAGCTTAGATTTCCAGTATTTTAATGTGGTTAGCAGCAATGCTAGCAGAGGTTAGCAGAACTTGGTGCTAGTAAATGCCACCCAACAGTGCTGAATGTTTCGGTAAGCCAAGATGCTATTAGCAAGCAGTTCCCCCCCTTGTAGCTTGTTTTAACACTGTTAACACGCAGACTACAGTCCGATATACTCACCTCTAAACAGTAAAAGAGCTAGTGCTGGGGTTAGCGGCTAATGCTAATACTGCTCCAGCCTCAGTGCTGGAGAAACTTCTCTGAAACTCCTTTATAACGCTGTACTTCAGCGGAGAGGCTTTACTTCTCCTTACAACCTGACTGGTAAAATAACTGGGAACTGAAAGGTGCAAATTATAGTGCGAAAAATACAGTACATTTTATATATAAGAAAATGTCAATCTTTTTAACTATTTTTACACAGTCTTTAACAACTGCACAGTGGGTTAAATTGATGGTGACCAGCGGCATTTGGCTAGAATTGTCCATGGAAACAGACAAGTGACACAGATAAGTGAATCACATCCACATACAATGCAGAAGCCCCACATGCCTCATATCTCACAGGTCAGTGCAGCATCTTTAGCTCCATTGATGGGACATGGCAAAAGTCATGGGACACAATACCAGTTCCTCTCTCATTAGCTTAACTTTTGGCGTGTTAGAGTTTAGACTGAGAAACCGAGTTAGGACTGCCAGCTAAAGCTGCATTTCCTAGCTGTAAAGAGGAAAGTACTTCCAGACGCCGGAAAGTTCCTTTCATATTTTTGTGTCTGGATGTTCCAGCTGTGTCATTCTGTAAAATTCAGAACATATTTATCACTGTCTGGATTTAAGCGCACCAGCAGGTCTCATTGTAAGAATTGCAAAATGAAAAATGCAGATAAATAGATGTGTAAAACTCAACTGATCCAGACAGACACTACAGAAGAACTGCGTTCATTCTTAGACCAAAAATGCTGTAACTTTGTCCCCTTCACTGCTTTGCATGTTAACATTTTCATGTGTTTATGTTGTGTGTACAGGCTGTTACACACGTCCTTTGAAGCTTCTGAGAGTGGCACTGGCTCTGTTATCACACCCTCACATCTGAAGTCATTAAAATACCAGAGAGAAGGCTGGAGGAGAGACGCAGGATATTTGTACAGGCCTTGTTAGTTTCATGTCGACCGAACTGGAAGCCTAAGGATATACAGAAATCCTACTGTACTGAAATTAATCCTCTAACACGTCTCTAATCAGTGAGTTTAGCTGGTCCTGATTCTATCTCTCCTAAAGACTAAAATCGTTAAATCACCCTTTTAGAACTTCTTTTTAAAGCCTTAAGGGTATAAGACCAGGAGTCAGACGCTTGTCTGTAGTATCTTTAACCTCATTTCATTTCTACCCTTTAAAACTTTTTTTGAAATTAAGATCAGTTTTATAAAAGTGGAAGTGTTTATAAAACTGTAGCACTGTTTATAGAAGCATTTATAAAAACTGCACATTTCTGTCTATGTATACATACATAATAATTATCCAGGCAACAGTACTGTATGTAACTATGGCGATGCACTATGGTGACATCATTCCTGTATTTTTCTGACTATCAGGCTCACTTAAAATCCTTTAATTTTCCCAAAAATCAACAGTGCATCTTACAATCTGGTGTGCCATTCGAAGGTGAGTATATTGGATTGTAGTCTGCATGTTTGCCATGTTAAACTAAGTTATGTGGGACAAATTATTAAATGATAGCGCCCTGGGTTACAGGAACACTCAGGGTTCTTCAGTCTACTGCTATTAGGCGACATTTACATGCGGCTAGCGCTGTGATTAGCAGCTAATTCTAATGCTGCTGCTCCGAGCCTTAATGCTGGAGAAACTTCACTGAAAACTCAACCTTACACAAAGTACTGAAAATCTAAGCGTTCTGTAAATAAATGTAAGCATTTTACTCACCCAAATAAATGGGTTGTTTAACTTTGAAAGAAAATGTTTTTTGTTTTTTTTAAATTACAGTTTCGCTTCCCCCAGCTTCCCCATTAGAAGGGAAACATGGTGACACCCTTGCTCACTTCAATATAGGCATCCTTACTAGTGTGTATTTGATTGGGACATCACTAGGGACAGGGTTGAACGGTAGCTATAGGGTTAAATGGCTGTTCTTTTTTGCGTTTTCCGCTTTTTTGCAAAGTGTACCTATTCCCAAAATTGTCTCTTCTATCCACTGCTGAATTTCCAGTTACAGATATGAGGAGGTAGTTGTGTAACTGCATGAGTCAAAACTGTAGCTGAAACACATACATACAGTATTTACACAAGCTGCACTGTTGTGCTGTCCACCTGTAACAGCGAGTAAATCATCAGTACACAGTGTTTGCTGCTGCAGCACAGTCGGTGTACTTGTCTGACTACACCGCTATTGTGTTACAGCACACCTTGAGCATAAGGTAAGCTATGCTGCAGCCCTAAAAAGAGATTGTGCACATTTTGTCCCTCTGTGGTTTGCCCAGTGTGAGTTTGCAGAAGCGAGCACCTGCTGAGATTCCACAGACTTCCACAGGCTCATGGCGCCGCAGCCTCGCCAGCACAGCCTCGCTTTTGTTTCTGCAGTTCGGTTGCTCAGCCCGTGACCCGGCAGCGCACGTCGCCAGAGCCTGCTCTCCTCCAAATCAACTCGTCTACTACACAAACACATGCTTCTGTTTAACGGCCGGGAGGACGCAACCTGCGCTCAGCACAGCAGACTCTGCGCCAAAGGGACGATATCACTGCCAGAGGGGCAAACAGAGGAATGATACTTGGCCTCAGTTGAGCTGATTCTATTGTAAATATTGTCTTAAGCTAATCTGCAAATGTAAGAAACAGAGCACTGATTAAGATTAGAGTAGTGCACTGGGCAGCGCCTCGATGGTACACATCCACAGTGATTTAACTTCATAAATTAGTAACACAGTGCAAATTCCCTCCCCCACCTAACCGTGTTTATATTATATTATATTACTGTTTGGGTCAATCTGACCTGGCAGAGAAAACAAAGGGATACAAAGGGATATTATAATAGTATAATATTTGGACAGATAGATTTAAGCTAAAAGACAAAGTTTTAGCAGAAAAATATTCAGCTTTTAAACTCTAATGCTAGAACCACTAATGCTGTTTCTTACAGTTTCCAGAATAATAGAAAGTATAATGCAGTACAGCTGTGATTATGTAACTGCACAAAAGTAACAGCATATCCAGTGCTTAAAGGTGATTACATAATAACATAATAACATGTTCTGGTAAGCCAGTTTGATATTAGTTAGCGATTCTTCCTACGAAGCTTATTTTAACACAGTAAACGCACAAACTACAGTCTGATATACTCAACTCTGAACGGCAAAAGAGCTAGCACTTACCGCAGTTAGTGGCTAGTGCTAATGCTGCTCCAGCAGTGCTAGCTGGGGTTAGCAACAGGCTACTGGTCGATATACTCGCCATTGAGCAGTGAAAGAACTAGCACTTACCGCAGTTGGCGGCTAATGCTAATGCTGCTCCAGCAGTGTTAGCTGGGGTTAGCAGCAAGCTATAATCCAATAATACTCACCTCTTAACAGCAAAAGACCTAGCGGCTAATGCTACTTTCTCAGTCTTGGTGCTGGACAAATAAACTGAAACTAAAAAATATGTTTAATTATTAATTAATTACTAGTTAATATTATAATTTAGGAAAATTACTACAAATTACACAACAGCATTACATGTGTTTAGCAATACAATAAACAGTTAACATTTGTGTTTAAATAGTTTTCTGTATATATATATAAATATTTTCTGGTCTTTTCTTGTTTCCTTTAGTTCCCTTCAACACTGTATCGCTGGTATTTTTTTTTTATAATCATAGTTTCAATCTAACAAATAAATGAAATAAACCTGTGGTGAAGAATACTGCTTGTTCTGTAAAACAGACATCAATAAATCCATAATACCTCCTCCCTGGTACACAGCCACAGTGTACCTCTGTAAATTAGCAACATAGTGTTCATTCATTTCCCAGATTATAACCAACCAGATGCTCTCCATCCAGCTCCCTACATGAGACGATCCTCAGCTGAACACGTTTAGACTGACTAGGCAACATGCCTGCACTCTACAGGCTGAGCTCTGTCATTGTGGGCCAAGCGGAAGCCTCCCCAGGGTCCTGACAGAGCATGCACCACACCACCAACCCTACACACAACAACAAGACCTCCATCTGTATACAGTTCCTCTGCTTTAATGCAGGACATGCTTTTCCCCAAAGACCGACCTGCACAATCAATGCAGCCTCACATTTTTCAGCTATACGACAGCTTTTCTTAGATTTAGTAGAAAAATGCCATTCTTAAAGTCTCCTACAAACCTCATAAAACCCCAGAATCCTCCTAAAAGCAAGATATAAACAGAAAAACATAAAGTTTGTCCTTTATTTGCTGCTGCTACACTACAAAACCTAATCAAACCAGGTTTGTTTAAATGTAAGGAAAAGCAGTAGGTCCAAAATCAAACTATATACCATGTTTAACAAAATAAAACAATTATTTTCTCCATTAACATTATCTGGATCTCAACTAAAATAAATATTATCAATACTCTGTCAATATTTAATGTTAAAAAATGTAACCTTTTGAAGATTAAGGTTTACATATACAGTCATTATAATAAATGTTATGTGTGTATGATATTTAATTCGAAAATTGTATATTACTTAGCTTCAATTTTGGTCGTAAGTCTATAAGTTTATATTTTCACAGTTGAAGGCTCTGCTGTAACCACTGTGTGATACTGACAAGGCTTGCAGCCTTGTTACATTAAGTTACATTAAGTTACATAATATATTATTATATTTTATATTAAACAGAAAAAATATATTTTTATAATTTTAAAATTTACAGTTCAACAAAGTAGGTCTTTATTTTTTGGGCTAAGATAAAAAAGATATAAGGTCTTCACACTTCTTCACACTCATACATTTGATCCCTGCTGCTCTGTCATGAATCATATGTATCTACAACACCAGAACACAGACGATCCTGACCGTCTCACTGACAGTAAGTCTAATTATGTACTGTATGCCTGAGGACAGCAGAGGAGAAAGAGTTTACAGATGACTAATACATATATATATATATTTATTTATATATATATATATATATATATATATATATTAACACATCCTCCCCACTGACACACATCCATGTTTCGCCTGGCTGCCCAGAGGAAAGGAATGTTCTAATTGGTGCTTCTAATTTCCTCTCAGGGAGCTTTCACACCAACCTTGTTAGGTGTGGACCTTCAGACCAAAATAGCAGGTGTGAAAGGTGCCAAAGAAAGTATGGTCTGGACCAAAGGATCAAAATTTGTTCTGACTAACAGAGGTTGTTTCAGTCCGGATCAACCGAACCATTATTTTAGTTGTTTTTCACAATGCAAACAAGCAAATAACGTCTTAACAGGAAGTTTAGAGAAGTTAGGGCTATCATCGACCATTTAAACAATAGAAGAAGAAAAAATAGTGCCAAAATCTGACATACTTCGCACATACTTGTGTCACATTACAGTATGGGTGCAACAGATCATGCTGGTGATTCCTGTATCTACTGTAACTGTAGATTCACCCTTATTTATAAACAGAAATAAATAAAAAATTAGGGAAATTTGTTGTGTCTATTCTGCTGGTTGACATGAATAAACATAACAAGACATTGATTTTGTGAAATTAGCAAAAAAAGTCAGAGTTTTGGTAAACAAACTAATGGAAAGGCTAAGTTAGCTCAGGTAACGTTACAATTCTAGTCCTGTACAGCTTACAGCTTTCATCTGAAAAACAGCTATAATAAAGCTAAGTAAACCGAAACCAAGCATGATACATGATGCTAATTGCTTTATTTATTTATTTTTTATGAGAGCAAAAATTAAACTTGAATCTGGTATTTAATAAATAGCATCATATGTCTAACTTAACAAATGCACATAACATTGTATATGCTACAATGTGACTTCTGTATATGTGCATACTGAGAAGACAATGCTAAAGTAGATAAGATATACTGTGCAGCCCCACTTTCAGCATTTCTCCTCTGGGTGTTACTAAACAAAATCCCAAACATTAAAAATACTGGACTAAAAATAATACAGAATCGTTACACAATAAGAAAATCTCTACAGACTGCCTCTGGGACTGGATTGAAAGCTGAGAGAGAGTGTTTATTCCCAGTAAAGGCTGTGTCATACTCTTGAAGTTGTTATCTAAGCCTTAAATAACATGTCTCATCAGACAAAAATAATTTCCATGTAAGGAGCCAAAATGCCGTTTCCAAGTCTGGAGCCACAAACGCAGAGGAAATGGGGAGGATAAATGATCTCTGACTGCTGAATAATAATGGACTGGATAAGTGTCGTTTTTCATAATTCAATATCGCCCTTCGTTGCTGATGGAGGGTGGAAAAATGGGCAGCTGTCAATATTTTTCTCCTTAATGTTCAAAGCAATCATTTCAACTACCCGCTGAATAATGCAGGGCATTTTTTTCACACTGCCGTCTCGTTCACTGCTTCAAACAGGCCCATACAATATCTTGTTCACACAAAGATGTAAATGTTGATAACAACACTGATTGCGTTCCATACTGGAATAAAGAAAATATCAAATGCACCATTCTCACTCTGCTGCGTGCAGTGAAATCTGAACGACTGCAAACAAAAGACTCGCCACAGACGTGAACACAGAGCGAGCGCGACACAACATCTTCCACAACTCAAACACCATCAAAACAACACTCAGCGCTACAGCTCCTGCTAGCGTTCCACATGCTGATCTATGTGCTCTCGTTAGATAATGAGTACAACTGCTAATTCATTAGAGAAACGTGCATAAATCACCCGTCTAATTGCTCTCCTCAAAGCTGCCACTCAACATGCTATCAAATCAATTTACAAAGTCCTGCGACACAGAACCTGTTCATTATTAATGCAGGACGGACGTACGGCTGAGGTGGCCGTGAAGTGAGAGTGGATAACTGGTGGATAGTTACGCTGGGCTGAGTCAGATCGTTCTACAGCCACAAACCATAACATGATGGAACTGGGGGTGGGCAATTTGTTAATATTTTAATATACCGTGATCAATTTTATTGTATTGTGAATAACATACTTTCCTGAGTGTATCGTAGGTATCGCCAGTGCTTAAAAAGCACAGATTGCTTGTACGTTTTAGTGGTAACACTTTACAATAAGGGTCACAAATAACAGTACTTACAATAGTAATAAACATTGTTAAATATTTAAGTAATGTATCATTAATTCATTGACACTAGTAAAACCATCATTAAACATTATTCAATTTTAATGCGTAAGAACGTTGTAAATAATAATGAATTAAGCCAATATTTAAAAATATTTAAATGATTAATTAACTACAGTATTTTTCGCACTATAATGTACACCTGATTATTAGGCACATTTTATGCGACACTAGTACGTGTGACAGACGTTTCCCTTCTAATTGTAATCCAGCAAGTATTGTTTACTTAGCGACAAGACGTGTAAAGCTAAGCTAAATTTAGTAAACAAAACTGTAATTCTTAAAAAAACATTTCAGATGAGTCAGGCAAGTAAAACTAGTGCTGGATGTTAATCTACACAGATTTCTCTCCTAAAAAATGTGTTTGGATGAGTGAAGCACTTCCATTTATTTACAGTCAGATAAAAATAACTCTGAAGAACCCCAAGTATTCCGGTAAGCCAGGGTGATATTAGCTAGTGGTTTGTCTGACTTAGCTTGTTTTAACACGGTAAACATGCCAGCTAAAGCCTCTGAATGACCAATGAGCTACAGCTTACTGCAGTTAGTGGCTAATGCTAATGCTAGCCAGGGTTAGCAGCAGACTACAGGCTGATATTACTCACCGCTAGCGCTTAGCATGGTTATCGGCTAATGCTAATGCTGCTGGAGAAAAAAACTGAAACTCCAGTATACCTTTGCCACTTTACTGCTTTACTGCTCCTTAAAACCTGACTGGTAAAACAATTTATACATAAGGCTATTTAATGCATAATACTGGCGATTTTGGGAAAATTAAAGGATTAAAAGTGCTTCTTATAGTGCAAAGAAATATGGTAGTGTCAATTAATAATTAATAATTAATTAATAAGATACTCTATTTTAAGTAATATTAACTAATGTACCCTTATTGCAAAATGTTACAGTTTTAATATTATAAAGAGTGTAGTTGATCTTGGTTAACTGGATAAAGTGCAGCAAATGTTTAAGTAAAAACACTGTAGTAGTTGTAGGGCTGGGAAGTTAATCAAAAAGAAATTAAAAACAGGAATTAAACTAAACTAATTGTGCCCATGATGTTTATTTAAATTAAATTTTCTTAATTACATCGATGATTTTATTCAAAATTCTGTAATATTTTTCTTAATACTTTTCCCATTGTGTGTTTATGTACTGTCTCTTTAAATCATAGTAATGTGTGTGTAGTCAAGTGACTCCACCCCACCACCCCCCCCCGCCCCGTCCACTCCAGCCATTTATCCATTGCTAAATTAAACCAACATGAAGAAAACAGAGCCAACCAAGCAACACAAGTAGCTTGTACCAAAAAAATAAAAAAATAAAATTGGTGATCATGTATCATTAAATGAATATTCATTACTCATAATCAAGGTCAAATATTCAATTATTCATGATATTGATTTATTTGTCATAGGTTTTCTTGTACACCCATGAAGAGGCATGCCATGTTCTAAACATTTATACCTTCTGAGGATATGCAAAGTAGGGTTTCTGCTTCCCCTACAGCTCTGTAAGCTATTTATACAAAGGTAGTGCACTTAAAACACTGCCAGGAGGCTTCACAAAGCTCCAGAAAACACAAACTATTGGAAAAAAACCAACACGCCAGCTCTTATTTGTTGAGGTTTCCTGTCAGAATCCAAAATACAGCCACCATAGCCACCCTAGCATTGTCTACTCACGGTCAGCTCCATCATAAGTAGACTAAATTCGATTAAAGTGTCACATCAGAGGAATTCAGGAAGCTGCAGTTCAGCTAATCCAATGTGAGGGGTGCTATTCTAATCAGCAGAAAAGCTAACCATTGAGATAATGGTCAATCCAATAATACAGTGGTAAATTCAGAGGCACAAACTATGTCCTTTAGTATTCCTTATGCACAATTTGCACTGCTACCCCTAATTCCCTCAAATTTCCCTTAAAACAATGCAACCATTCATATTTTATTTAAGGGATGCATCGTTTATTGCTGAATATTGAAATTATTCAGCTGAAAATGCCAAAAAACACTTTCAGTGTTTGGCCGAATAAGTGAATAGACTGAATAAATTATACAGAACAATGACTTATTTATTTTGAGTCATATTGTGCTTTGTTTGTATGTCTGGGATATTAAATAGACCAGTGTTCAATAAATAGTGATAAATTGTAGCTCAGTATTGAATGTTATTCCATGTTATTTGGCTTCGGTTAAGATAAAATCTAATTTAGGTGCATCTCTATTTGAACACAGAGTTTTTATTGTATTTATTTAGGAAGTATAAAATATTTATATTCAAATTCCAATGTCTTAAATGCTTATTAATCTTTAAAAGAGTGTAACAGCATTATTATGATAATAAATTATATAAACATTAAATAAGAGGCAATAAAAATATTACAATAATAATTATCGCAATCGTTTTTGGGACAACATATTGTCCAAACAGAAAGGGTTATTATAACCATCACCACCATCAGACTTTAGTCAACCAAAATCAACACCATCAGTTGACAAAAATTCTCTCATCCTGACTTGAACACAGTGTTAGATCAGTAAAATCCAAAATGCAGGAATATAGCCAATCTACATTCATCAGCAGAATAACCATATGATCATCCTCAATCCAATTATCCAGTGGTATCTTCAGAAATGCAGACCATGTATTCCTAATGTAAGTTCTGAATTTAAACCTATTTTCCCTCTAATTTCCCTCAAAACAAAGCACATGTTGAAACTTTCCTCATTTTCATGATGCACTATGTGTTGTATATTGTGCTAAACACGTGTCCAACCCCACATTTCAGACTATCCAGAGCCCTATACCAGCACTCCGTAAGGGGAGTTAGAAAGGATATGGGTTACACACCAGCCTGAGACACCAGCTCCTCGGCCGTGTGGTCTGTTTGAAGCAGAAGAAGACGACGGCTGCATGTTTTGGGTACGGCTGCTCCTCTTCTTCAGACAGCAGGTCAGGTGCTGGCTCCCGAGCTCCGGATGTACGCACCTCCTCCGCGCACCCGGGAACGGAGCTCCAGGCACCACCACCACCAACACCACCACCACTGCTGCTGCCGCTGCCTTTCGCCTCCTCATCCCTGTACAGCGCAGCAATGGGCACCTGCGCCTCCTCGCCCTCCAAGAAGTGAAAGTGTTCTCTCCCCTCGCCATCAGTCATGATAGCGCGTCTGACAAAGATATCCTGTGCAGAAGAGACCAAGGATTATTATAATTATTATTAAGTGTTGAGCTTTTTGGCTTGCTTGGATTCCTAAACAATTGGCCATATTTCGGAGTGCAAATAAATTTGGCTAATAGAACTGTGTCCACAGGTTTTTGTCTCAGTGATGAAGTACAAAACGTTTGTCTAAACGGTGGAATGCACATGCATTTGGCTGATAGAGATTTGTTCACAAGCTTTTGGGTAAGCTTTGGTGAGGTGTCAAAACTTTTGCCAAAAAGCTGGCTGGTTTATCCAAAAACTCCTCCATACACAGTCAGTACTGGATAGCAATGGAGAGAAAGGGGGCTGTGCACAATCTCCTTGCTGGACAGCTCATCCTTCAATCATTTATTCCTATGGGTTGAGAATGTGCAATGCTTTTACAAAAACCATAAACAGAAACAGAAACAGAATCTAGTCTACTAATCCTATATGACTGAGCCGACAAATGTGACCTCTAGAGAAGTCCTAATTTATGGATTCTTACTGATTACTACTGCTTACGAACTGTATTCCCCTTATCCAAAATCTGTATACAGGCTGTATACATGCTGTAAACATGAGTCATCTGTATCTCAAACAAATCAGCTGGAAATGTGAGTCTATATCTCAAAAATGGCACTGGACAAAAAATGGAAATTGGAATTGGAAATAAATAAAACAATATATAGTAGTAAATAAATAATGAGAAGAAGATAAAGAAGAAGAAAAAGATAAAAAAGAAACAATAGTTTTAGATTACCACTCTTTCTAATAAGTATAATAATGACATTTATAACAATAGTAATAATAATGCTTAAAAAGATCAATAATCTTATTGTCTAGCTGTCACCATTACCAATACTACTACTACTACTAATAATAATAAAAATACTACTACTACTAAGAAGAGGAAGAAGTGGAAAAATAATTCTTAAAAAGAACAATGGTGAGACTGCCTACTGCGGTCACACAACAAATTATAGAACATTAATAATAAATGATTTTC
This sequence comes from Astyanax mexicanus, assembly GCF_023375975.1. Classification (NCBI taxonomy): domain Eukaryota; kingdom Metazoa; phylum Chordata; class Actinopteri; order Characiformes; family Acestrorhamphidae; genus Astyanax; species Astyanax mexicanus. The sequence goes on along the minus strand of NC_064410.1, from coordinate 53,797,660 downwards.
AAAAAAAAATATGTAAAAAGAAAAACAGTCGACTTTAATTACAGTTATTAATCCATCAGTAATTGCAGGCTGAGAGCGCGTATGATCGATTAAACCTCGTAAAAAATGGAAAGTGATGGGAGATGTGTGTATTTCTGCTCAACAGGAATAATGCGCAAAGCTGCCCGCGCGCTGTGTGCGGATAAAGGCGAGGGTGAGGAGCTCTGTGGTTGGTTGCATTGCGCACAACCATCGTAGCCCCAGTTTGTATATTTGTAGACTTTTTGTAGAGTTTAAATATGGGTAATTAAAGGTGTTTTACCTTCTCGATAAGGAATCAGAGGTTCCCATAAGCATCTCCTTTAGTTTCAGTGATCCACAGGCAGGTCCTTTCTGGAGAAGCTCTGGTCCTCGCTGCAGCCCATCTGCTCCTATTGTTCCCGGACGCAGCGCAGCGCGTGCCTCTCTCAGAAACGCAGCTCCAGATATGAGGCGGAGCGCGCGCGGCGTGTCTGCGGGTGTAGACCGTGTGAAGACGCGTTAGCTGAGTCTGAGCTGAAGCGCGAGGAGTCCACACATCGTCCACAGCCTGCTAACAGGTCTGTGCTGCTCGAGATCTTCTCTCCATCTGACACCTCAAACTTCTGCCGAGCTGAGAGAGAGACCACGTGACTCCCCGCTCAGACTTCCAGCAGCTCCAGCAGCTCTGCCTCATTTTCCTCCTCCTGTGGGTTAATAATAAATAATAATAATAAAAACACAAACAACATATATATATATATATATATATATATATATATATATATATATATATATATATATATATATCAGAAAGAAAGATTTGCCATGTCAAAATAAAGACTTAATATATCAAAATAATGATTTAATATGTCCAAATAATGACCTAATATCTCAAAGCAATTATTTAATATGTCAAAATAAGGACTTAATATCTCAAAATAATAGTTTAATATGTCAAAATAAAGACTTAATATCTCAAAATAATAGTTTAATATGTCAAAATAAAGACTTAATATTTATTTTAAATACTATAATATCTCAAAATAATGACTTAGCATGTCAAAATAAAGACTTAATATTTCAAAATAATTATTTAATATGTCAAAATAAGGACTTAATATTTCAAAAAATGATTTAATATGTCAAAATAAAGACTTAATATCACAAAATCTCATAATAATTATATATTTTAAAATAATGATTTACTATTTCAAAATCCTAACTTAGTATATCAAAATAATGATTTAGTATCTCAAAACAATGACTTAATATGTCAAAATAATGACTTAGTATCTCAAAATAATTAGATAGTATCTCAAAATAGTGACTTAGTATCTCAAAATAATGAGATAGTATCTTAAAATAATGAAATATGATTTCAAAAAAAGGCCTAATATCGCAAAATAATGACTTAATATTGTAAAATAACAAGTTAAGTTTTATTATGGAGAAACTATATTTTGGAGATTTGTACCTGCACAGAATTGATGCTATATTATTTTACTAGTCAAAATTAAATTAGAGATATATTCACTTAGTAGCCTATCTAAGTATGTAAGGATGTGTGGACCTGAGCGCTTTACTAGACAGAATTAGCCATTAGATTATGGCAATCAATGTAGAATCTAAAAGGTCTCATTTTAGTTAACACACATTTGCAATACAGATTTACTAATAGAAATGCTAATATTTGATAACTATATATCTTTATATAATACAGACTGTGTATATATATATAGACTATTATCATATGATTTACACTGATCTTTAATGTATCATCTTTTAATGACTATTCCAGCATCATTTCACCAAGCAAAATTCTCTGTTTTCCAGTCACAGGATCTGATTCTAGAAGCTCTGAGATGAGTTTAATTTGAAGATCCGTAGCATGAAAGTGCTTCCAAAGAATCTGCTGTAACTGAGACACAGAGTCATGTCAAGATGGAGCAGAATCTCAAAGCAATGTGTGCAAATCATGCAAAACATAGACGCTGAGATCAAATAGAGGCTTTACAGTATTAATAATGAAGTGCTTGGGGTACGCATAATTAACTGAATAGTTAATTTAACCTGTGGAAATTAAAATGATGGAATAATGTAGACCTTAGAACGGAAATTTAACATCCTGAAATATTACCTCACTGGAATAGACAGTATTAGACAGTACACACATGGGAATAAGGGTAATATACAGGTCTAAGAATTTAGGTATATAAACTAAATGTGTAATTCTATTAAATGCTTGGTAATTTAGTATGAATAAATGTGGCTTACATACATTCAGTTACAAAACACACACACAGACACACACACCAGTGCGAGTGCACAAAGGAATTCCAGGCATGTTCACTGTGTTCGCCCCCCTGCTCCCAGCTGTCCTCGAGGCATCCAAGTTACTCAGCAAATAAGCAGATGGACACATCTAATGGATCAATTATTTCTCTGGGATATTAAATCAATGGTCATTCTCTTGGGACAATGACCTCCTAAGCCCATGGGACACATTGGCATAATTTAACATGGATTCTACAAGCCTCTATATTTTAACAAAATTATTTTATATATTATTATATGTTATTTATATTGTGCTTTTCTCCAACTAATGTTCATTCTTCTTCTCTGGTCAAAATCACAAAAAAAAACTATTAATAAAAGTCTGTATACAGCTATATAGGTTTGTTATGTTCAGATGCACTGATATAATTGTAATAATGGTGGTAAGAATAACGACCATAACAATGATAGTTAATAGTAATAACAATAATAACAACAATGACATTTATTGGAACATTAAAGTCCATGTAAACTTTAATACAGCTGGTAGACGAGGGTGGGCAACTAAACCATGGCAGGTAGCTGAAGCAGAACAGTGGGCGGTATGACGTACACTTTAGTAGAAAATCTTTTAATAACAGTGATATCATTTTAATTTTAATTTTAACTCATTTTTTATTTTACAATATACATTATTGACAGCATCTGCCACAGACTGACATTACAGAATTGTAGGTACAGACATCCCATGTGGGTGTTTATTATTATTATTAATATTTGTATTTTTTAATTATATTATTATTATTTACAGTTTAAACACTTCACACTCATCTTCTAAGGCATCATAATTTAAATAACCTTTTGTAGAACCCTTCCATTTAAGAGTTAAAGTCATTATTAAAGCATCAATATAGTATCCCTTGGGCTCTCCCTATAGTTGGAAAGTGTAAAAACTGAGCTCCTCTTAAAAGAAACACTTGTACATGCATTTCTTGACAAGCTGAGAGATAAAGAACTAAGAATGGAACAATATAACGATGTATCATATTGCTTTGATTGTACTGTATCAAAAAAGTGGTGTCAAATATTCTAATGTATTATGGAACATAGGCGCTCTAAACTCCCTAAGACTCACCTCCCCCTAATTAGACTTACTAAAGTTATGCCTTATTACTCCACATGGTGGCGCTAATCAAATAAATAGAGTAAACCTGCGGTGCAGAATATTGATTGTTAAATTATTTGAAACTGACAACAATAAATACATAATTTAGGAGCATTTTTTCCTCTTCAGTAACACAGATGCCATGAAGTATCATGGAGAATTGTCTTGAGTTACAGCTCTAGAAAAAAATTAGGAGACCGATGTAGTTTCTCAATCAGTTTCTCTGATTTTGCTATTTATAGGTTTATGTTTGAGTAAAAGGAACATTGTTGTTTTATTCAATAAACTACAAACAACATTTCTCCCAAATTCCCCCAAAAAATATTGTAATTTAGAGCACTTATTTGCAGAAAATGAGAAATGGCTGAAAAAAAAAGATGCAGACCCTTTAGTTGAGATCAGAAATTAATATTTGGTGGAATATCCCTGGTTTTGAATCACAGTTTTTATGCATCTTGGCATGTTCTTCTCCACCAGTCTTACACACTGCTTTTGGATAACTTTATGCCACTCCTGGTGCAAATATGTAGGCCGTTGAGTTTGGTTGGATGGCTTGTGATCTTCCTCTTGATTATATTCCAGAGGTTTTCAATTTGGTAAAATCAAAGAAACTTATCACTTTTAGGTGGTCTCTTTTTTTTTCAGAGCTGTATATTGAGTGTCGCAGAATCACAGTATCGTGATATCATTGTTACCATGGGCAACATATCATGATACTAGCCCTGTGATTCCCACCATTATACAGCACCAAGCAAAAAAGTATGTGGACTGAGGGGGTAGGGTTATATTACAGGATTTTAAAAAGATATGACTCAGGTTGAGCAGCGCTGTCCTCCTTACCTCACACTCACACTTTTATTTATAGAACCAAAAGAGCTTAAAATCTAAATTAAAGAAATATACTGTAGCAGGTATAGGCTGGATGCATTGTTACAGCACTGCACAGGAAGTGGGCGGATAGCTACACACTCTTTCATTCTATGCTCAGGTAATCTTGTTAATTAGTACATCAAAAAAACTGAGGAAAGATGTTCATTTTAATGAACAAAACAGGCTGCTGTAATTCCATCGTGGTCATGCATCAGAACACTGAGAGGCTGGCTGCTCTAACAGTGCTAATTTAACATGGATGCGTTCTAATGCTTCACCGTGATCCAGGCCGATGTGTGTGCTGCGCTGCTAAAGCGTGTTTCTATCACCGACCCACTGATTTCTGCAGATAAAAAGAGCAACACTTTGAAATTCTGCACAGACGTCCCACCATCCACTGACATTTGATCAGAATGACTAAGAGGAGCCGTGGTGTAGGCACCCATCACTGACAACAATCACTGGCTAATCTGGCTCCCGTGCTACGCCTCCCTGCACTGCAGTAACAGGAGAGGAGATCAGTGGACCAATCCTGGCAGCACGACAGGTGTGGGCGTCTCGGAAAACACTGGAATGGCTGTGATGACGGCTGACGCTGAGGGGCTCGGAATCATTTGGTATGTATCCAACAGTTGTGCTGCATTTACTGTAATCACTCCACTGAGAGATTTCAAGGTTTGGCCTCTATCAGCGTGCCAGTCAGCCTGAGTATGTGCTAAGCTCCCAGTGCCCTCTTATCCTCGGCCTGCTGCTCCGCGGTCCAAGAATGAAGGTATATCAAAGTTTTAGAAATACTTTAATCCATGTACTTTGCTTCAGACTATCTCACATAAGTCTATGCTTCTGTCTGTCTGCTCCATTACTCTTTATATTGCCTATAATACTTGCAATGCTCTAAACACTATGTTGGTTAGGACAAGCACATGCCTTCTTTGATACATGTAAAGTCAAGCTCTGCCTTTTTTCCATCTGCTGCATAACCAGGCAGCCAATGCACTCTGAGGAAAGTGCCGGATCCCCAGCTCTAATACCTTAGCCAACAGTTGCCTCAATGGGATCACAATGGTCGTAATGGGAGAAGGGGGTGAGCGTTGCAAAAATTAATATCAGGAGTTTTTCCCCGGTCCTGGACATGGTACATAGCGTATGTGATATATCACATATATCATATATATCACATATATGGTAGTTTGTTCCCCAATGGTGGAACAAACTACCTTCCACTACCAGATCAGGAGAATCTCTCGCTATCTTTAAGAAACTCCTGAAGACAGAGCTCTTCAAAGTGCACTTACTCTCTTAACACCTCTAACACACTAACTACTTCTAACCTCATCTCCTTCTTCCCCTCCTTCACTCCTCTATCCTATTATTCCCCTTTGACCTCCTTTTATCCCTATCCAAAGATGTTTTACCTTTAAACTTATTTTACATTGTACTTGACTATTGTAAGTCGCTTTGGACAAAAGCGTCTGCCAAATGTAATGTAATGTAATGTAATGTAATGTAACATATATATATATATATATATATATATATATATATATATATATATATATATATATATATATATATATATATATATATATATATATGTTACATTAACTCACCTCAACATGCCTTTTGCAATCATTTATTCCCCCATGGGCATTGCTAAATTCATTATTAAAAACTATACAGTGGGCAAGGCTTTCATTGTTTTTTACTTTTACCAGGCATAAATATACTTTAGAGTAGTCAGAGGGGAAATGAGTTTTGATGGAAGCCATGATGCTCCCTCTCTTACTCACCGAACGCATCTCGTCCAGGAGGGGGGAAAAAAACACTACCCGCCCACACTAAAAACTGATTGGCTGACTCCCAGACTCTTTGCAGAGAACTTTTGCATGGGCTTTTTCACGAGGGGAGCACCTTTCTCTCCCCCTCCCTTTCCCTCTCTCGTCTGTGTGCATGTTTGTGTTCACTCTTGGGCCACTTGTTTTAGATTCTGGGAGATTTTATCTGACTTGCAGGCATCAGGAAGACCTTATTGATATGCAGTAGTCTCCCGCAACTTTCGGGAGACTTGGGATGTCTGCTATCCACTGCTAAGTCAATTTTTACTTTGTCAACTTACATAAAAAAAATCATAGTGTCATTGTTATTTTTCCTTTATTTATTTATTTATTTTTATCCAATTTTCTCCCCAATTTGGAAGTTTAATACCCCCACCCACTCATTAGTCCTCCCCCTATCAATAGAAATGCACCTGACACTAGAAGGGTCAGAAGTGCATGCCTCCTCCCACACATATGAAGTCAAGCTCCACCTATTTTTCAACTGCAACTGCAGCCACTATTTGCACTCAAGGAAAGCCAGATCCCCATTTATGTTACATCAGCCAACAAACATCTGTGACAGCCAGCATCACAATAGGAGTGATTTGGGGGATGGGGGGGGGGGGGTAGGGGTGTGTCTACCCACCCAGAGAGAGCATATGCATGACCCTGGAAACGATCTTGCATGCTGTGCCATTCCAAGCCTCCCAGATGTACATATAAATTTATTTTTTCATCTTCCACAGATATCAAAGTGTAAAAATTAAATTAATCATCCAAGGCCCCGAGTGGTCCAGCGGTCTAAAGTGCTGCCATTATAAGTGGGAGGTCGCAGGTTCAAACCCCCGCTCATGCAGCCTTGCCTTCAAGCTGCTGGCGCTCAGAGGGAGCAAAATAGGCCTTGCTCCCTCCAGGTGGGTGGATGGCGCTCTTTCCCCACATCACTCCTAGGGTGATGTCCACAGCACAGGGCGTCTGTGAGCTGATGTACCGGAACCGAGTCGCTGCACTTTCCTCTGAGCGCGCTGGCTGCTTAGCAATGCTGCATCAGCTGCAGCTCGAAAAGATGCGGTGGCTGACCTCACATGTACCAGGGGAAGCATGTATTAGTCTTCACTCTCCTGGTGTGTTGGGGCATCACTAATGATAGGGGGAGTCCTAATGAGTGGGTTGGGTAATTGGCCGTGTAAATTGGGGAGAAAATGGGAAAATTTTGAAATAAAATTTAAATAAATTAATCATACAAATGAAACTTTTAAATAATTAAACACGTAGATTATATCCAAATAAAAATGATGCAGCTCCAATGATTTAGCAGACTAAGATGCTGATATTATGTCCTGAGGATTGCAAGCTTGAATCCCAGGTCATGCCACTGCAGCATCAGCAGCCAGAGCGTGAGATAGCACATTTGGCCATGCTCTCTTTAGGTGGGTAGATGGCGCTCTTCCCTCATCACTGTGATTGTGTTGCTGGCTGGCACAGGCACCTGTTAGTTGATGTGTTAGAACTGAGTATCTGGCACTTTTCTCCAAGTTTGATGGAAAACATCTCTAAAAAAAAACATGTAGGCATTTAAAGTAGCATTAAGAAAAATTGATATTTTTGTGGAAGTGGAATTCCACTAAAGCAACTGATGAAGAAAAAACAGATTACATGCATTTCTGGACAAGCTGAGAGATACAGAAAAAAGGGAAAGACGGAAGGGTAATATTACAGGACTTTACACAAATTCATGCATAGTTATTGTGTTCACTGTCCTGACTGCTTCACCAAACTTACATAGTGAAATAAATACTGTGCCAGTGAAGCATTACAATGATTTAAAGCTGCTAATTTAACCTAAAAATGCTACATCTTTCTCCTGTAAAAAAGGAAAAAGGTCCTATAAGACTCAACAGCTTGTCAGTCTTTACGTCCCTGAATAACTCAAAATTCTTCCAAAACTCAGGCGAACATTGCCTGCTGTATGTGCTTTAGAAACAGCTGCCCATTCTGATCTATAAAGCTGCTTTAACCCTTGCACTGTGTAGGCTTAATTCCACTGGCACATCATTATCCCAGTGGCTGAGAGGACATCTGGACATGGTACCACTTTCTGTTGCTGAACACACAAATACAGAGGGCTGACTTAACAGCACAACACATCCAGATAATTGCTTACCTCAGTGACTGCTGACAGAACAGAGTGATGCAGAGGACTCAGGCTGAGGGGTTTCAGCACACTACACTAATACCCAGCACCAAAACGTGGGTGTATATAAATATATATGCTGTTTGTATGAAGCATCAAACGTATAGCTAAGCCCCAACACTGCTAATGCCAGCATGTTGCTCACCCTTCATTTCCTCACTCTGATTGCTCCAGTGTGGGAAAATACATATTTAAAATGTATTATGAGATATATTTTTGGAATGGATAAAAATGGTATTTGAATGCATTTTTAAACACACAACTCTGGAAAAAATTAAGAGACCACTCCAGTATCTGAATCAGTTTCTCTGATTTTGCTATTTATAGGTTTATGTTTGAGTAAAATGAACATTGTTGGTTTATTCTATAAACTATGGACAACATTTCTCCCAAATTCCAAAAAAAAAAATATTTAGAGCATTTATTTGCAGAAAATAAGTAATGTCTGAATTAACAAACACGATGCACATCTTTCAGACCTCAATTACTGCAAAGAAAACACGTTCATATTAATAAAGTTTTAAGAGTTCAGAAATCAATATTTGGTGGAATAACCCTGGTTTTTAATCACAGTTTTCATTAATTGTGGCATGTTCTTCTCCACCAGTCTTCCACACTGCTTTTGGATAACTTTATGCCACTCCTGGTGCAAAAAATCAAGCAGTTCAGCTTGGTTTGATGGCTTGTGATCATCTATCTTCCTCCTGATTATATTCCAGAGGTTTTCAATTTGGTAAAATCTATTTCATTTATATATTTTTTTTCAGTATGGGCTATTCACATTATTTTTGACCCGGCCACTGTTTTGAGATTATGAACTGTTGGGTTTATTCAGGTCAGTACAGAAGTGCTGCTGATCATATCTTTTAGCAAAGTTAAGGAACTTGTAATCATTAAATTTAAATGTGCCATTAAATGTCTCTGAGGTGTTCTGCAGCACTTGGCTGTCACTACAGGCGAGTGAAGCTGAAGAAATAGACAGACTGGAACATTATGAGTATAAACTGCTGGTAAAAGCTGCTGAACATCTGTAAACATAATACTGTGGCTTCCAGTAACCAGACAGCAAATGTATGTTATCCAGTGTGGTTTAATATGTATTGTTTGTACTAAACATACAATAAATATGTATGTATTTTATTATTGTAGCTTGTACTGTGTTCCTACAGTGTAGACATGGACATTTATATAATAATAATTGTTTATTTATTAATTTTTTTTTCCCCATTTTCTCCCAATTTAGCTAGGCATATTGTCCCACCCACTCAGCTGTATATCCCCCATTACAAGTAATGCCACAACACAAGGAGGGTGAAGACCAGCACACGCCTCCTCCGATACATGTGAAGTCAGCCACCGCTTCTTTTTGAACAGCTGCTGATGCATTATTGCCACGTAGCATTAAAGCGCACTCGGAGGAAAGCACAGCGACTCGGTTCCAATACATCAGCTCACAGATGCTTTGTGCTGATCAACATCATTCTAGGAGTGATGAGGGAAAAGAGCGCCATCTACCCACCCGGAGAGATTAAGGACAATTGTGCTCTCTCAGGGCTCCTGCAGCTGATGACAAGCTGCATGATTGGGATTTGAACCATATATTAAACAATTTACTGTATATGAAAGAAATTAAGGTTAAACAATATGAATGGCCAGTATTTAGAAAGGCATGCTGGAAAATCTGTTCAGGTCCATATATGTCTGAGCTAATGGTCTTCTTTTACTCGACACCTGAGTGATTGCTGGCCAAACACAATACTGCAAACGACACGGCCCATTTCCCTGACCTGCCTCACTACTCAGCAGTGCGTGGAGGTAAAAGAAAGGGGGTGGGGAACTGGCCTGACTCCTCTAAAGGACTTGTCAAAATCTACTTGGTGGCTGACAGGTGCTTTAGCTGAACACTGAGTTCTGAGTTAAACAAAATATACACATTCAGTAAGTCAGATGGAGGATTTTTTTATAAAGATTTTATAAAGTTTTGATCCACTGATAGTGTTTAGCACAGAGCTTCAAAAGCAAAAGTCAATATATTGAGCACAGCGCTGCCCTAGTGAAAAAAAGCAGATTAAAGTATATTAAGCATTATTATGCTATAGTGCACTAAAGTGTTCTTGTAGCCACATTATTAATCAGTATATTTAAAGAGTGCTTAAATTTAACAACTTTTTTGTACTTATTATACTTTAATTGTACTACAATGTTTTGCATGTTACAAATTTGCTTGTTTAAATGTTATTTAACACTGTATACTATAATTTAATGACATTTATATTTTCCTAATTATAATTACAGTGCACTGAAAAACATTTTAACTGTTATATTAATGTAATGATATATTTTTAAACATTTTACCAATGTAGTAACTTAATTTACTTTCTAAAAAGTTACATGATAAATCACACTTTAAGAGAACTACTGTAACAGTTGTTTTTAACACACTTTGCTAAAAATGTACAAAAGTACATTAAATTACATTAAACTAAAAGTTTACTTCATAGCTATCTATTTATTTAAAATACACTATATTGTACTTTTTAAGCAGTATGATCAAAGTTTACTTTGAAACATTTGATGAAAGCATAATATTAACGTACTTTTAATATATTTTAAGTAAGTACATAAATCTGTTAGTATATTTGCAGCATACTTAGATATTTCTCAGTATGTGTTAAATACAATTAAGTAGGGTGCAGCGCCCAGGAAAGTAAAAAAATACAGTTTGCCATGAGCACCAAGCAAAATGGCTGAAACAGAAAAAAAAACAGGCTGCTAATTAGAAGACCCTTCACAGAATCTTTAACAAGCAGAGGAAACCGCCTCTCTCTGCCCAACTGCATAGAATAATAAGCAAGGTTAGAGACACCGGCAGAGGTTCGCCCCGCTGAGCCAGAGCCCCACTCAGCCATGTGTGGATATAATTAAAATGGCCACTTAATCCATAACATACGAAATGTTCAGTGCAGCAGCCTCCCTAAAAAGATTTTTTTTTCAAAGACAAATTAGCATTGCATAATGAAATGCTTGGTGCCAATATACTGTAACTGAAAAATGTCCGACATTAATACACTGAGTGCGCTGAAATATTCTGCAGCCTCTTTTCATTTGCAAAGTGCCGAACTGTCTTTCACGCATTTCTGCCACTGTTTGCTTTAAATCTTAAGGGATTATTACACCAGAATGGATATTTCTTGCTCCTGGATGCTTTCGACATGGAGGAAGTGTTGTGGTTCAAGCCACCACTAAAGAATGCTCTTTCACATGCATTTGTTGCCAAGCTGAGAGTTACAGAACTATAAGCTCAGCGCTAGTTCTAACAGAAAACTCCTGTGCTCGTCACTCGTACCTCAACCAATCACCAGCTTCCACCTGTGTTTATAAGATCTCCCCTTGCACGCTGTCTTTCACTTTGTTTAGGCGTGAGTTCAGATGCCTGTTCAGAAATGGCCTGCAGTCAGTAGCTTCACTGACCCGAGCTTTCGTCTTATTGGACGTCGGGGAGCTTGCGCCATCTTTACACACGAAGTCAGTGATGGCAACAATGACAATACACTGCAATAAAAACAGCTTTTGGGTAATGTCTTGTTCTGCTAACAGACTGGGAAGGTTTGAGTTATCTAATGTTTATATTCACTGCTTCCAAAAATGTCTATGAAACGTAAAGTTACATTCTTTTAATAAAAGGATACCATTGTAAGAAGTGTTTTCAGTAGAAAAATAAAAAAAAAACAGGACACAAAGCTAATGATTGAAGTAAATGTAAATATACAACAGAATTGACATGCCAATTCATATGTGTCATATATGTATATAATTCAGACATTGCACTCATAAACAACAGTAAATGTAATGTGGAGTAAAATTTTTAGGTTGTATAGTCACCTTTACTTGGATGTAAGTAATAATAAACAGCACAGAAAAAAAGTACAGAAAAAACGCTTTACTTGTGATTAAAAGTAATTCCACAAAAAGTTATTCTACGTCACTCTAGGGTGGGCTTTGATTCATATTAGCAAACGTGCCCCCCCCCACAATGTCAAACCCACTCCTACGCCTTTGTAGTAGGGCCACATTTATTGGCTCCCATGGCATTTTTTAACAGGATAAAGGTTTCCCAGAAATGTCTCTGCTGGATTGCAACACTCATTTGGCCTGCACTGTCACCAGATTTATCATTTTTATCAATCAAGCACTTATGGGACCAGCTGGGATGGTAACTTGGGTAACCTAAGAGTGTGCAGAATCTACAGGCCCAACTGCAACATCTGGGGATAAATATGCTGCAGTATGATATGCAGAATCTGTCTGCTTCCATGCCCAATTGTATCTCTGGTCCTTTTGCTCTAAAATACTGTAAATCATCCAAACATTCACACACATTTCATTCATTCAAGTTTCATTCAAGTCCAACAACTCCTTCCTCTTCTTCTTTTATTTTGTCAGTGAGTGTAAAATGTCTCTGATGCAGCTTTGTGTTAAATGTCTCGACAAAAAGAACCCCTTGTCGGCTAAATGTTTAACTGGAGCTTGAACGCGCTCTACAGTTCTCTTATTTGTGCAGTGATGAATTTGTTGCTTCAGGTAGATGAGTCTTAATCCACAGCAGCAAGAACCCATTTCCTTCTCACAGTTAATAAAACCCCCTTACTTCTGCCTCTGAGCTTTAGGGGGGCAAAGGCTAAATGTTTCACTGCAGAGGCAATTTTATACACCTCGTAAAGCATATCTGTGATATTCTGCTTCTGGGAGAACAACAATGAATCTCTCCTCACTGGAGAAGCTGTTGGAAAAATGATAAGCGGCCGAGGAGCTGTATCATCCACCAACTATCTCTTCTACTCGAGACATAACTACATCAAAAACTGCCATCGTGAGATAGCAAGCCTTACATCAATCACTGAGACGTGGGGGTGGTCAGAAGCTGCGCTGAACATGTTCCTACATCACTGGTGCCGCCTGTGACGTGACTGCAGAGCTCTGTCAGGTGAGGGTCAGACTCATTTCACGATCACTGGATGTGAGACAGGTCGAAAGGTTACATGTGCTGCAGGGTTTGCTGTCAGCTCGACACATCCTCAGAGGACACTGTCAAATGCGGCAGGTTCACACCAACATCAGCTCTGTAGAATTGGAAGCAGCAGAAGCTGGAAATGTTTGACTGGCTCTCTGACTTGGGAACTAAATCCCAGGTTCCTGGCTCACCATAAAAGGATGGTAGCAGATACTGGAGGAGAAGGAGGATGATGCATGGGGCCAGCCCTGGGGAAATGTCTTCCTAGAGATAAAAATGGCCTTAATGTAAACTCTTATTTTAGATTTGAGCATCAGGATTCCAGGCATGGAGCTCAAACCCATCCTCAGCTCTGACCCTGAATTTACCTTGAGTTTACTTTGAGTTGCAGCACACCTAGATTTTCTTTAAATGGGAGATTTATCCAGATTTATCCTATCTGATGCCTGTTATATGTGTTTAGAATATTTTCCAAATAAATTGAAAAATAAAATTACTTAATCTATAATCTTGTTAAAACCAATGCTAGTGAAACACAATATATAAAAACTAATACCAAAAGAAAAAAATATATAATAGACTGGATTAGTGCATGTAAATTAGTTGGACAGCATAGATATGTAATAGAGATTATAGTAGTTACAGTGTAGCTCTAGCAACCTTTAATCTTATCACCATATTGAAAATATGGAAAAAATTCCAGCTCTGGAAAAAATTAAGAGACCACTTCAGTTTCTGAATCTGTTTCTCTGATTTTGTTATTTATATGTATGTGTTTCAGTAAAATAAACATTGTTGTTTAATTCTATAAACTACAGACAACATTTCTCCCAAATTCCAAATAAAAATATTGTCATTTAAAGCGTTTATTTCCAGAAAATGAGAAATGGCTGAAATAACAAAAACAATGCAGAGCTTTCAGACCTCAAAAAGTTTTAAGAGTTCTGAATAACCATTGTTTTTACCAGTTTTCATGCATCTTGGCATGTTCTCCTCCACCAGTCTTACATACTGCTTTTGGATAAATTTATGACACTCCTGGTGCAAAAATTCAAGCAGTTCAGCTTGGTTTGATGACTTGCGATCATCCATATTCCTTTTGATTATATTCCAGAGGTTTTCAATTTGGTTAAATAAAAAAAAACCTCATCATTTTCAAGTGGCCTCTTAGTTTAGTTATGTACACATTAATTCACATAATGTACCATATGTACCATAATTCACATCTCCTTGCTATGAGCACATTGGCCAGTGATTTTTTTGCAAAAAAAATAAAAAAAAATTCTGATTCTTTTGTTGTTTTAAGCTACTGCCGAACAATGCCAAGAAGATGCAAATAATTCAGTTCAGTCTTGGATGAAGGATGAAATCTGAGGGTCTGAGGGATTATGTATTATGTATTATGTATGTATTATAAATATAGAAAACTGTGAACTGTGAGCGATGTGAACAATACAGGCAACAAAAAAAAAATCTCTTTATGACATAAACACAGCTAAGCTTCTAAGGGCCATATGAGTTAACCATACCATCAGCGTACCACGGCGTATCATGCTGCCTGAGCCAGATTGTCATTACACAGTAAATGGATCTAATGGTGATTACATAGCAAATCTGAGATTGTGCTGCCCAGTAATCCACAGCTTTGAGATCTCCTTCCGGACTTCCATAATAAAGCTGTGGATATTACACATGGATATAAAGCACACAACAGAGGTAACGTGAAAGCTACATTCCATGTGTAAAGCTCTGTCCTATACACACACACTCTCACAAAGGAAAGGAATTGGGGATTATTCTGCATGTTAATCACGGGAAGTTAAGCTTCCCAACATCCGAGAAGAGTAATCTCGACAGTAATGATGGGTCACTTAGTGTAACTACTCTGTAGGTTATTAATGTGTCCGGAAACAATCAGAATAAAGAAATAGTGCCCTCCAGAATTAATCCCTAAGGTCACTAATGATGTTTAATCTTTGTGCCGACCATTGAGCCAGAACTTCGTGGCGGCGTTGTCGTATAATGTGACACCGTGCGTTAGGAAGAATGCATGGATTCGCTCATCTGCCCGGGCGCAGAGCGAGCAATAACCCCAATCAGCAGCCGTTTCCTACCTGTCAGAGTGAGTAATGAGTGTTTGGCAGCTTTTATATGTCTGGGGCATGTGTGACTGGGAAGGACAGCACCACCCTGCCTTTAACCACTTTATAAGATGATGATTCACTGCTCACTTCCTATTCTGACAAAGAGAAGCCGTGATTTATGCTGCAGACTCTCAGCCTCACCAATCACGCATACCGCTTCCCATTGCATGAGTGGAGTATGCAGAGAGATCAGAAGGGTTTCCCAGACAACTGACAGGATCCGGTGTCAGCCGGATAAAAATCTAACCAGTGCAGCAGTGGAGAAGCCATTACAGCAGATACACGGTTTTGACCGCTGAACTGGTGAAAGCACCTCTTGCTAGTTGTATGGGCTTGTACTGTAGGTCTGGATTTGAGGAGCAGTCTGCTCAGTGGACTCCGAACCAAAAGGATGACCACATGTCCTCTACTGTCCCATTTTTATCTTGATTTAATTTCAGAGCTTCTACAGTAGCCACACAGCCCTATCTGCTCACCTCCACAGCTGATCTATGTAATGTACATACAGTACAGGCCATAGACTGTATATAGCTGAACAGAGCATCGTCTCTCAAAAGTGAAGCCACCACAGGTCGGGCGCCCCCTCCACCCATCCCCATAGGTTTCAATGGCAAAACAGACAACTTTCAATCACGTTTTTTTCCAATATACTGCAATTCTACCTCCTTTATTTAAATGCAACAGCTAGTGTAATCTCTGCTTATATTGTCAAATTTTTATATCCCCACAGAATTCGTTTTTAAGAAGGTTATTCAGCTCTATTCAAAAAAGGTGTGGTTATTGTAAAAGGGCTGGTTATGGGCGGGACCAATAGCAGACCATCAGCTCCGCTCCGCCCCGCTCTGCAGTCTGTGACCGCGAGGCAGCCCTCAGGGGCGGGGTTATTTAAATGAGTAGGCTGTCTCAACACAGTCTTTCTCCCTCCTCTGGTCTCTACTGCGCAGAATCGGGTGTCAGGATCGCCAACATGGCGGAAGATTTTGGCTTCATTTTCATTAAATGAATGGGAACGGCGACACGACGTCCATCTTTTTTTACAGTCTCTGTTACAGGCCAAAAGTTTGGACACACCTTCGCTTATTCAACGCGTTTTCTTTATTTTTATGACTATTTACATTGTATTAATAAAAACATGTGGAGTTATGTACTTAACAAAAAAGGTAAAATAACAACAAAAAAAATAGTTTCTTCAAAATAGCCTCCCTTTGCTCTGATTGCTGCTTTGCACATTCTCTCAATGAGCTTCAAGAGGTGGTCAACTGAAATGGTTTTCCAACAGTCTTGAAGGAGTTCCCAGAGGTGGTTAGCACTTGTTGGCCCCTTTGCCTTCACTCTGGGTGCTTTTTTCACCGGCATTGTGCCGGTGCTGGTGCCAGGTTCCCGAACGGTTCTTTGTGTTTTCACCACGAAATCATAGCACCAGCTCTGGCACCAGCTTTTTGTTGGTGAAATCTGTGGTCCAGCTCACCCCCAACCATCTGGATTGGGTTCAGGTCTGGTGGCTGTGGAGGCCAGGTCATTTTGTGTTAAGTACATAAAACTCCACATGTGTTCATTCATAGTTTTGATTGCTTCAGTGAGAATCCACAATGTAAATAGTCTAAAAATAAAGAAAATGCATTGAATGAGAAGGTGTGTCCAAACTTTTGGCCTGTACTGTACATCTACAACAACCACTGGTCAATTACATACATAGCCTGATAGATAAAATATAGAAAAAATAGACTTTTATTGCAACTAACTATTTCATTTACAGTTTTATGAAAAAATCTGTAACAAGGTGGTAAAAGTAAAAAAATCTACAGATGAAGTCAAAATGAACAGAGATTACTTGGCTTTGTATGTACATTGATATGCTAAAAGTCATGGAATAGCAGTATGTAAACTAATCATGAAGAGTTACCTCAGTAGACAGCTTCCAGTGGCCTTGCCAGTGTGCTCATGTCAAGGCAATTTCTGGAGCTGGAGTCAGGAAAGATAGTAGGTGTAAAATGGATAGGATATTGCAGTTCTGAAGTTGTGCAGGCATTTAACATTCCTTGAGCCACAGTGTTGCATGTAGCAGTAATACATAGAAGTGGATAGCACGGTAGATGGTAATGATTGTGACCAACCATATCTGGCTAGAAATGTCCATAACAACAGACAAGTGCAGGAGGCCCCATATGCCAATCCTTCTGGTCAGTATAGTGTTCTTTAGCTTCTAAAGGATATGGCAGGAGTTACGGGACATGGACTGGCATATCAGTTTTAGTATATTTAGTTATAAAGGCTAATTATTAGTGATGCTAAATGGCAATTGTTTCTGTAATAATGTTTATTAATATACAGGGGTTGGACAATGAAACTGAAACACCTTTCATTTTAGTGTGGGAGGTTTCTTGGCTAAATTGGAGCAGCCTGGTGGCCAATCTTCATTGATTGCACATTGCACCAGTAAGAGCAGAGTGTGAAGGTTCAATTAGCAGGGTAAGAGCACAGTTTTACTCAGAATATTGCAATGCACACAACATTATGGGTGACATACCAGAGTTCAAAAGAGGACAAATTGTTGGTGCACGTCTTGCAGGCGCCTCTGTGACCAAGACAGCAAGTATTTGTGATGTATCAAGAGCCACGGTATCCAGGGTAATGTCAGCATACCACCAAGAAGGACCAACCACATCCAACAGGATTAACTGTGGACGCTGTAAGAGGAAGCTGTCTGAAAGGGATGTTCGGGTGCTAACCCGGATTGTATCCAAAAAACATAAAATCACGTCTGCCCAAATCACGACAGAATTCAATGCACCTCAACTCTCCTGTTTTCCCCAGAACTGTCTGTCAGGACAATACATTATTGTGGTCTAAAACCAGATGTTTCAGTTTTATTTTCCAACCCCTGTACATACTTCCAGGGTCTCAGAACTAAAGTTTACTTGATGCCCCCCAGCCGCAATATATCCATAAGTCCCTGTGTCTTCTTTTTTGTGAAACAAAATATGGTGAGTCTGACTAACAGAGACTGCAGTAAGTGGGTCAAATGAGGTGTCAGAATTGAGGCAGGAGAGGCTGGGCTAGTAAGCCTGGACTCCCACTTTACTCAGGGTAAACAAAGCTGAGTGTGTGAGTGTGTCAAATTGGACCGGTGCTTGCCCCACTTTCCCTGCTGCTGCTGCTGCTGCTGAAAGAAGGCAGGTCCAGTCTGAGAGACTAAACATTATGGTAAGCTGTGCAGACTGAAGGACTGCTGCTCTGCTGGACTGAAGGACTGTGGGCACTTGCATCTGGGGCTCTTGTAGGCAGAGTGATTGCGTAACATGACCCAAGGCCTCAGGTGAATTTGGACACTGGACACTTCCGCTCGATTTGCTCACCGCAGAATTCGTGACACAATCTTGCGCTCCACCGCATGAGTGGTTCGGGAGTACAACTTGCCGAGAGTGATGCAACATCACAGCAATAACACAATGATGACATCGTTACTGCGAGATGTTCGGGGTTTGACTCACGAGGTGGTGGTTGCATGAAGCTGGAAGCGAAGGGGGCAAGGAGAACATGAACAAAACTCTAGATTCTTCTGAACGCATTCATAAATATTCAACAGAAGAGCTGATCAGAGAGCGTTTTGGTCAGTCAGCACGCTCGTATCAGTTTACAGCATCTACCAGGATGAATATTGGTACCAAATAATTTAAGAGAAAGAAACAGCAGGCAAGCAAAAAGCCTGCAATTAATTTTTGATTCATGGACAGACATCCCCTCTCGTCTTTGACTTCCCGGATTCTCCTGCATATATTAATAGCATCTTTCTGATGCTGATCAATCATATACACTGCTTGGTCAAAGAAAAAATCACACAGTCTAATAATGTTTAGCTTTGATTATGACATGCATTGGCTATAGAAACATTTAAACAAACATTTTGCAATGTCACAACATTTATTTCTGTCCAGATTTACATTCATTTGTCCCCAACACCTTCTACTCATGATCAAAGGTTTGGACCACTACACAAGTCTTCTCCAGCACATCCCAAAGATTCTCAATGGGGTTAAGGTCTGGACTCTGTGGTAAACTTTTAATCCATGTGTGAAAATGATGATCTCATGCTCCCTGAGTCACTCTTTCACAATTCCAGCCCCATCAATCCTGACACTGACATCTTGGAATATGTTCGTGCCATCAGGGAAGAATAAATCTATTGATGGAATAACCTGGTCTATATTTAGTATATTCAGCTAGTCAGCTGACCTCATTCTTTCAGCACATACTGTTGCTGAACTTAGACCTGACCAACTGCAGCAACCCCAGATCATAGCCCCGCCCCCACAGGCTCGTACGGAAGGCACTAGGCATGATGAGTGTATCACTTTAGCTGCCTCTCTTCTTAACCTGACCATTGTTTAACAAATAAGAAGCTACTCCCTGCATCAGTTAAGGTTAAATAACTTGTTGCAGGCTGAAACAAAATCACTCATGCAGTAATTATCCAGTGGGAGGCTCTTACTGAATTGCTTATCTAAATTCAGGTGGTGACCTTTGTTTGTCTAGATAGTGTATAATATCCTGAAAATCAGGTCAATATACAGCTCTGGAAAGAATGAAGAGACCACTTCAGTTTCTGAATCAGTTTCTCTGATTTAGCTATGTATAGGTATATATTTGAGTAAAGTGAACATTGTTGTTTTATTCTATAAACTAAAGACAACATTTCTCCCAAATTCCAAATAAAAAAATTGTAATTTAGAGAATTTATTTGCAGAAAATGAGAAATGGCTGAAATAACAAAAAATATGCAGATATTTCAGACATCAAATAATGCAAAAAAAAGAAAACAGGTTCAGAAATCAACATTTGGTGGAATAACCCTTGTTTTTAATCACAGTTTTTATGCATGTTGGCATGTTCTCCTCCACCAGTCTTACACACTGCTTTTGGATAACTTTATGCCTTTACTCCTGGTGCAAAAATTGAAGCAGTTCAGCTTGGTTTGATGGCTTGTGATCATCCATCATCCATCCTCTTGAGTATATTCCTGAGGCTTTTAATTTGGTAAAATCAAGGAAATTCATTTTTCATGGAAAATCAAGGAAAATCATTTTTAAGTGGTCTTTTATTTTTTTCCAGAGCTGTATATGTGGTTGAACTCAGTAGACCTAGTGTTTTCTCTGGGAAGGATTTACATTTAACCACTCTCTTTCAAAAGTGCATCAGTACAGTTTAGTTCTGCAGTTCCATGGTAGAGAATTAAAACACAGGGAATATAAAACACTTGTCTATATTACTCATAGTTGGCAAAGGATGCAAAACATGTTGAGTTAAGGGTACAAGAATCATTCTTCATACATTTTATACATACTAGCCGCTATCTATTGATGTTCTTCATGATAAGAAGAACATGATAATAAGGGTAGAATAGAATAAAAACACTACATTATTTAAATAATATTATATATTATAATAACTTAAGTATGAATAACACAGATGCTGTTGGATAAATCTATAAACATGTAAATATATGGTTGTAATGGAGGTTGCTGACAGAAGGGGTTTTCTGGGTGGGATGTCTGCATGAATGCAAAACCACAATTTCAGTTGGAGGTCAGTGTTTGAGACACCAGAACAGAGACAACGATCATCTGTACTTGATGCATCTGCTACGTTGGCAGAGCCAGGCTGGCATCTGGTCCTGTGCTTGTGTCAGCTGTTGACTCAGTAGACTGCCCTAGTGTATGGGAATCTTGCCCAAAAGTGGCCCCCATTCGGCGTGACAGGCAGCCAAAGCCTGGCCACTAGTGATGAGTCGATCGTGAACGATCCGACGCTAAGAATCGACTCTTCAAAGTGAACAACAGGAGCCGGCTCCTGATTGTGAGAGTTTTTTTTTTTTTTCATGTTAAAGCCACACGTGGTTGGACAAGATGTGTGGTGGCATCTGTGAGTCTTCACTGAGTGGGACGGGAGGAGTTACAAACACACACAGCATAGTGAGCTCAGGAAAAAAAGCTAGAGGAGATTTATTAAATAAATTTACAAATAAAATACACAATCAGAGACCATATTGTCTTTTTTAGATGGGATTTTTGTATGCATCATTTATTTTTGTACTGTTCCATGTTGAGTATGTAAATAAAACCATTTAAATGATAAACATTTGACATAATCTATGTTTTTACCTTAGTAATTGGCTACACATAAGTTGGTAATAAATTAATTTAAGCAACAAATAATCTAAGGGCCCACTGGCTAACAATATATATATATACAACTCTTTTTAAAAATTACAAGTTTCTCTGATTTTACCAAAGTGAAAACCTCTGGAATATAATCAAGAGGAAGATGGATGATCACAAGCCATCAAACCAAACTAAACTGCTTGAATTTTTGCACCGGGAGTGGTATAAAGTTTCCCAAAAGCAGTGTGTAAGACTGGTGGAGGAGAACATGCCAAGATGCATGAAAACTGTGATTAAAAACCAGAGTTATTCCACCAAATATTGATTTCTTAACTCTTAAACCTTTATGAATATGAAATTGTTTTTATTGTATTATTTGAGGTGTGAAAGCATCTTTTTTGTTATTTCAGTCATTTCTCATTTTCTGCAAATAAACGCTCTACATAACAATATTTATACTTGGGAATTGGGAGAAATGTTGTCCGTAGTTTAAAGAATTAAACAACAATGTTCCTTTTACTCAAATGTATACCTATAAATATATAGGGTTGTATATAAGATATCAACAAATCAGAAGCAAACTAATGTTAAAAAAGAGAGTTTTTCCTGCTTTTGTTGGAGCGATTGTGTATACTGTCCAAGAAAGGCCTTCTACTAGATGTTAAAATTTGGCTGTGAGAGTTTGATGGCATTCAGCTACAGAGGTAATAGTGAGGTGAGAATGCTGGATAATCGCCACATACCTTATCCCTAACTTACAAAATCATCTCCTCAAAGTATTTGATGAAGCACCATTATTCCAGATATTAATGATGCAAATAGTTTCAGAGAGTTCTATTCTATTGGCAGTGCTTTTCTACAGGGACGTGATAAGCTATCTGTGGCTTAAAGTAGCATAATTATCAATCATTAAAAGTAGTACAAAAATATTTGGACATTGTGTTTGAGTGTCAAACTGACAAAGACAGTGTCTTGTTCCAGTTCTCTCTCTGAGACAGAGGAAGGTTTCTGTTTGTGTACATATGTAGGGATATAGTGAGCTTTGTTGGGATGATCTGTTTTCCAGAACTCTCCGAGGTTAGAGACTTCACAGACAGGCTGATGTCCGGCCAGATCATAAGTGGAATGGACACGTCATCCTGAACGGTGAGAACGCACATATGCCTTTGTGTAAACATGACATTCCACTCAGACCTGCCATAGAGGGATGCGTGCACTGTTCACCTTTACCGAGTGTGACAGCTCTCACACTACTGCGCTGTATCTGTGAAGTGTTTTGACAGGCCCTTGCAACAAACACTTACAGTATTCACCATAACTCTTAGGACTGTGGAACACAACTGCTTCTGTTTACAGGCCCAGTGCAGTGTTCAACAAATCACAATTATCCACATTCACCTGCTGATACGTTCTCTCTTAATGTAGCACCTTTTATACGGGATAAACTGCTCAATACTGAGACTTTAGAGTGGCATTAATTGCTAACCAGCCCCAATGGACATCCCTTCCTATATACAAACACTATCAATGATTTCTCCCTTTAAGGACAAATCAGTTCTTCATAATTATTTATTCTCTTTTTTTACCATAAAATTACTTTTAATGGAAGTAAATGTAAAAAGAGTTCATTTTAGTTCATTTTGGACATTGTCTATTGGTCCATTCATCAAGAAATGTTTAAACACAGTTTAAGGGACAGTTTGTGTGTTCAAATTATGTATTAATCTAAAAATACACAAAAATGGAGATACTCGGTTTTCATTGGAGAGTTCTATAAACTATATATTTATTTTATAAACTACAGACAACATTTCTCCCAAATTCCAAATGAAAATATTGCCATTTAGGGCATTTATTTGCAGAAAATGGAAATGACTGAAATAACAAAAAATATGCAGAGCTTTCATAAAGGTTTAAGAGTTCAGAAATCAACATTTGTTGTTTTTTTAATAACAGTTGTCATGCATTTTGGCATGTTCTCCTCCACCAGTCTTACAGACTGCTTTTAGATTACTTTATGCCACTCCTGATGCACAAATTCAAGCAGTTCAGCTTGGTTTGATGACTATATTAAGTAAACTAAGTTTAAGCACTGGCATCTCTTGAGAGCAGTGCTTCATGCTTCAGCCAGTAAGTTTTTTTTATTGTTTATTACAGTGGAACTATGTTTGTTTTCGCCTTGATTCCACCCACAGTCTTTCTACAAAACTCCATGACTAGAAACAGAGTAAATTGCTAGTAACTATTGATAATGTGTTTGATAGATTGAGACAGATTATAGCCCAGAAGGACTACAAGACTGGATCATTTTCTCATGCATAGGTAAGCACTAAGTTTCAGCTAAAGTTAACATGCTAAGCAATTTACTAATAGAATTAGTAGTGAAGTGATGTGACCTGTATTGTGTATGTCATTGTATATGGATAGGAACTTAAGCAGTGTATTTAAAGGGTAGGCCAAGAAACAGCCAAAGCATTACATAACTTTTATTGCTCTCTCTAAAACATAATCATCAGTATGATCATTAGTATGCTACTGGCATGAAGGGCTTTTCATCTCCACAGCACTGCTCATAAAATATACTGCACTCTGATTTAACCTGCTTTTACAGATACGTAGCTGAATCGTGGTATTTCAACATGCCCCACTAAGAGAACAGAATGTCTGTTTGGGTTCAGTGGTAGACTCATTGGGTCTGGTGTCCCCATGTTTGGAAAAGCGATGAAGTGTCCTATTGGCTGTCCTTCTTCTGGGGAAAAGTGATTAAGTGCGAGCTAAAGTGCCCTATAGATCTAGATATTTTCATAATATGCCCTAATAGGTGCCCATCTATAGGTGTCTTCTTGTCTTTCCAGGAGAAATGGATGCAATTCTAAAGTATCTTCAATGCCAATGAGAATAGGATGCATTGCTGTATAGGGTTCTCCTACAAGTGCCTGATTAGGAGCTTCTCCAAAAGAGAACTTCCCCAAAGGTGGATTATGGGTGCACATTACAATGGGATAAACTGTATTTCATGGTACAGTATAGAGTACCAAGGTTAGAACTTTTAAAAAATTAATTCATATTTTTTAACTTGCATCTATTTCCTCCATTTACACCACTTCTTAAACTGTTTTTTACATTTAAAAAAAAAAACTAAAAAGTCTAATGAACGCATTGGCACATCTACTGATCATAATTTAAAAATATATTAATGAACGTTATTATAAAGTGTTACAGAAGAATGCTTCTTATCTGTTAAGCAAGTATTTCTTAGCTCAGTAAAACACTAGCATTACAATAAATACAAACAGCAATTTTACAAAAAGCAGCGCTTTTACAGCCCTGTTTTCCTTTAAACATCTCCTAAAATAGAGTTATTTCTAGTTCTCATCATATCAACACCTGGTTTGGTAAATTGGTAAATGTGGTAAATCAGGTGAGCTGCTGACGGAACTGAACATATACACATGCTGGCTGAGGATATGCTGCTCACAGGATATAACATACTTAGTTACAAAATAGAATTTCTTGTTATGTTTTACTGTATTTATGTTAATTTGCATCTGTTCAAATCATATGTGGTGCTTTTTTCAGATTAAAAAACACTCATATTCCTGAGATAAATGGATTAGTGTAATTTGCTTTGGTGCCTAAAAACTTTGCACAGTACTGTATGTTTTCAGATTTTTTTTTTTGCCACACCCCCTGTAGAATGTAAAGGCCATATTTTGCAGTGGATGCCCTTTAAAAACACCTTGAACCTGCCACTGTTTGGGCTGCTCTGTTGTACATATCTCATATTCACATAAGTACATCACGGCTGTTTTATATCAGGTCCATTTTAGTCCATTTTACTTTCGTTTGGTCCAGTGAGAATGTTACTCCACTGTGAACGGGCTAATTTAACATCACGTCTGCGAGAGACAGTGGAGTGTGCGGTGAGCAGGGCTGTAATGTGATTGAGGGCTTAAAGAGCAGTGCGGGTCGCAGTTCGCAGTGTGAAAGGTGCAATAATACCTCGTCACGCTGCCTCCATTACTGTATCCACTACTGCAAAGCAGGAAAGGGGGGTGAAACCAAAGTTGCTTAGCAACCTTTGTCCTTTAAAAGATTATTCTTCTCAGCCTGGATATCTGTTCTTCTTATACAAATATTACAGTGTCAGGATGTTCTGTGGAGCACATGCTCTATACAGAGTGTCATGGGGGGTTTCCACACTGTCCAAATGTACATTTGCCTGGTGTGTAATTGCTGCTGATGAGTGCAGCTGTCCAGGAGAGGATTTCAATTAGGTGAGGAGAGATACAGCTGACAAAGGGAATCGGTGGTGCTGCTTCCAAGCTGTGGACAAAAGGCTGAATGAAAGGGCGGACGTGTGGCAACATAGCAGCTGAGAATATATATTCTGTTTGAGTGACAGATAAACAAACAGCATTACAGCCATAAGTACACTTAAAAAGTGGTTATGCCATAATGTAAAAACAAACGAGACAGATATGTAGCCAATATGAATTAATGATGTTACACTTATATAGCGCCTTTCTAAAAACCCAAATGAAGCAGCCAATAGCGTACAGCGTACTTTTAACCAGAAACAACCGTCCACCTGGAAGACTGCATCGAGCACTACAGCATTTTATATCAATCCATATAAGTCATACACACATTTACACACACACAAATTTACATACAAACCAGATTAATTTAGAGTATTGTATGCTTATTTTAAAGCATCCAATTTACCTGATCCCTATGTTTTTGGACTGTGGGAGAAAACCCGAAAACCAGAGTCCCCGAAGGAAACCCACGCAGACACAGGATGAACATGGAAACTCCACCCAGATAGGAATTTGAACCCTAAAGGCCAGTGCTGAGAGGTGAACGTGCTAACCACCAGTGTTGGGCATGTTACTTTGAGTAAGTTATTTTACTTACTTTGAGTAAAAGTAATTAGTTATAGTTACTAGTTATTTAGAGTAACTAGTTACCGGTAAAAGTAACTATTGCGTTACTTTTGTGTTACTCGCCCCCGTAACCCCCATTTTTCATTTGGGGACATAATCTACACTCAACGTGCACATTTTTACCTTTGACCTCAGTGAGTTTGAAATAGTGTCGGTATTTCCATCTGGGAAAGGCTGTTTTGCCACTGGAGTACTCCTCACTGGCCATCTCTCACTATGCGCTCTAAACACCCACCCACCTATTTTCTCTGATTGGCTGAAGACGTAATCTTACTATACCTTAGCCAATCATTATCATTATCTCATCCTCCCCTCCCTTGTGACTTACACACACAACGCACACACACACTTGCGCCTTTTCAGCGGCTAAAGTAACGTGCAGTAACGTGGTATGGGAAATGGTAACGGCGTTATAGTTACAGTCAGAGTGATTAGTTAGATTTACTCGTTACTGAAAAAAGTAACAGCAATAGTAACGCCGTTTATTTCAACGCCATTATTCCCATCACTGCTGGTTAGTTCCCAACACATTTTTGGGTAGTGTACCTCTTGGTGAGTAATCGTTAATTGCTAAACATGCCTCTACAATACACTTGTACATATTCTGACTAGTTTTGTTTCCTCTCATGGCAGGGGCTTCTAATTGACATTTTTCAGCAGGATAATGCTCCCCCACACACAGCAAGACTAGAGGTGACAAAACAGACTCCTTTCAATTTTCCTCAATATACTTATCCTTTTGCTCTAATATTGTAATTATTGCTTATATATATGATATTTGTTGACAAGTTGAGAGAAATAAAAGTAGAATCTGAAGTAAAAAAAGGAAACATGTGTACTGAGGTGATAAAGTAATATTTCAGGATTTTATACAAATATAACTTAAGTTATAAAATGTTATGTGGGTCCAAAGAAAGATCTTGTGCAGCTCCACCAAAGATCCATTGTGCAGTAGAAGCATTTCATGTCAAAGTGAGAATCACACTCACCATTACAGTCAGCAGAGCATAAACAAGATTTTCTACAGATTCATCAGGATGTGTGGGAACCATGGAAACCTGTAACCTATCCAGTAGAAACATTAGCACGTCATGGAGGTATATGACAAATGCCATGCATAGTGGCCAAACCAGTGGTCAGTGTTTCATCTGCTTGTTTAACAGTCCTGAGTCCTGGCGCTGCTGGTAGGTGTCCTTCAGGGAGTAGGTAACACATGGCACAAGAGAGCATAATGGGGAACGACAAGGCTGCTTGGTTGGAGCTCCTCATTCACAGGCAAGAAAATGTCAGAAAATGTTCTGTGTGAAGGAGAAGAATAGCAGGTTGTACTGTATGTTTTAAAACCTTCTGAAAGATGTATAAATTGTTCTTCTACTGCATGATCAATGTTTCTACTGAAGCTCTCTCTCACTCTCTCTCACTCTCTCTTTTTTTGTATGCCGATCAAACTCAGTGTGGGTCAGTCAGCCCCCTTCCTGCACACAGCCACCCCTGCAGTTCCACAAGGTCACAAACAGGTCATTCATTGTAGAGTCAGTAAAAGACAACTACGCAAGTTGCATGCATTTTGAAAATAAGTACGATGGTCTGATGTCATTAATTTTTTTTTTTTGGCTACAGAGAGCAAAGGTATTTTAGCACCACTGATACACGGTAACAAAAACAAATCATAGTTCCATTTTGCAACTATTTAAAACATAAGTGAGAGTAATAGCTGGCCAAGCTACACTGGTGAAGACCTTATTCACCTTCTAACCAACAGCAAGAGGGTGAATAACATTATAATGCACCAAAGTAACCACAACAACTAAATTATATAAACAAAATAATACAAAAATTCCTCCACCCCCACCTTAAACAACCCAACTAATAATCCCAACAAGGAACAACGGGTGGCCACTGAGCATGCAGGGGACTCCTTGAGAGGTCCTAAGCCCCCAGCAAAAACTAGCATCATCACAGTATATTTGTAGAAAAATCACAGTGGGGGCCAAATTATGCTTTGGGTCAGTGTTTTAAGAGGTACAGCTGTGAGACGACAGTGATATTTAAATAAAAAGACCAAACAAATTTATTGTAACACTATTGTTACTAATTATTGTAACAAAAAAATCACACCATTCGCCAAAAATGAGCTTCCCCATCAGTGTGCCACATGTGAGGGAGGGCAAGAAAGCCCCTGTTATCTGTGCATTATTGAACTTTAGTTTTTCAGTATTTTAGGCTCTTTCTATTCATAGAGATCAGAGCCTGGTTTTGTGTGACTGGAAATATATGGTGGCATAACGAATATGACCAGGACTTTTGTTGGTAAAAGAAAGAAAGAGATTAAATTAAACAGGTGTTCTTCGCACAATTCTGGATTTTATGATTGTATCTACGTATTTTATTCTCTGTGTATGGATCCCACTGTGTGATTAAACATAGTGTACTATTCACACAACAGCTCCAATCTATGTGTGGCACTGTTTTGCAGATATTTGTACATATGGTACGATGTGCACTAGAGCTTCTTTTTACTGTTTTGCCAAATAGAGCTTGTTGAGGGATGCAACCCTCTGTTACCCACAATTCTCTGCACACTTACAATACCAAGGGAAAAGAGGAAAAAAACAGCACCATGAATAAGTGAAGGAAAACAGAGCCTCTAGATCATAGATCACTGATATTTGTGTGTGGTGCTACCATGAAGCCTCAGTAGACTGTTCCATCTGTTCCATAAGTGTGACCAACAAGCTACAGTCCTACTGAGGGACAACCCTACCTTGACTTTGGAATATACTACAACTTATCTCCCTTATCTATTGTAGCTAAATAATGTGTTTATCTGCACTTTTTCTGCTTTTTCAAGCGCCATCCTAAACACACCTGGACCTGCTGGGGTGGCTGTGTGCTGGTAGGATGCCCTGGAAATTCGCTCTAGAAAATTAATTCATATTCAGAACCTTCAGAACAGCATATAAACCATTCCTCTCCTACACGCACAAGACACTGCATGCACAAACCCTCGCTCACTCGTACACACACTCTCACACTCTCCCTTTTTTATGCCGATCAAACTCAATATGGGTCAGCCAGCCCCCTTTCCTGCACACAGCCACCCCTGCAGTTCCACCAGCACGTGAGTGCAGTGTTCACTGGAATGCTGAAGCCTTCTCCCCTCACTCTCACCGATCCAGCTCGGATTTACCATACAAGGGCTCATCTTTTATTGAAACGTAAGCAAGGATGAATACATGAATATATTCCGCTTCTGCGCCGTCCATCATAAGTGTGACTATTTGTGTCTGAAACACAGGCACCTTCCTGCTTTTCCAAACCACCTACTTTCACAAACGCATCCCACGGTTTACACAAGTACTTCCTATTCCATTTTTACGATGAGTGCCACGGTTGGCTTTATTTGCAGGCTGCGCATGGCTTTTACAGGAGAGCGGGGAGGAACTGAGGAGGAGAGCTGGAGAGAGAAAGAGAGCGAGAGATGGAGAGAGAGATTTTCATCACAGTGAGAGAGAAGCCACGGCTTGTCAGATATGAGAAGACAGAGCGTGGGCGTGCTGGGGGTGAAGCGCAGGGCCCTGTTAACGCTCCTTCTCTTCTCTCCATCTCTTCATTTGCAACACACAAGAGTGTCCAAGCGCTCACAAAAGCCCTCTTCCAGAGGACCTCAAAGAGCAGGTGCCTCTCAAAAGGCCCTAATTAGACAGCAGCACCAAAATCATTAATACAGATAACAAAGAGCTGCTCTCAGTCTCCCTCTGAGTCAACATGAACAGGATCATCCACTCGCTTTTAAAACTCCACAATGCCTGCTTATCCCTTTACACACCTAATCGCTTAAACATGGGCATCATCACATGTTGCACCCTTATAAATTACCCTCGGGAGAGCGGATTGGATGATTTTTAGTTGTAAAATCCCTGTGTGCAATGGGCAAGACTGACAGTAAATGCTGGCATGATTCAGGCATGATTCCAGACTTCTGTAAGTGTTCCTGAGCCCATCCAATGATTTCCAGTACAGAATTATGCCTGAAATTTTAAACATATATATAAAGATTCACAACCATACCGTACGGTGGCTGAGTGGTTAGCACGTTCGCCTCCCAGCACTGGGGTCTTAGGTTCAAGTCTCTTTCTGGGTGGAGTTTCCATGTTCTTTCTGCATCTGTGTGGGTTAATGCCGGGGACACCGGTTTTCTCCCACAGTCCAAAAACATGAAGATCTGGTAAATTGCATACTCTAAATGGATCTGGTGTGTATGTGTATGTGTGTGGTATGTATGTACGTTTGTGTGTGTGTAAATGTATGTACTAGGGGTGGGAATCGTTTACTATCTCACGATTCGATTCGATTCCGATTTTGGGGGCCACGATTCGATTCAAAATCGATTTTTGATTCAAAACGATTTGAATTATAAAAATTTCTGCTTCTGGCTTATGAATCTTATTGAAAAAAAACCCTCCATAATATACACTGGTCCTGGAGCAGGTAATGTGTTACAAAAACAATAAAATGTGCAGGAATGTGGGTCCTCAGTGACAGAGGAATCACTGGGATATCACAATGACGTTAATGAACAATAAATAAATAATAAATAACACTGCTTTATTACCAGGCTACTAGCGGTGGTGTGTAGGTGACGCTGCTGGGCTGATGTGATGATAGCAGTGGAGCGCTAAAGTTCAGGAGCAGCTGCTGATTAACTAGTTAATTTAAGGTCGTTGTATTTCTTCAGAAAGGGGGCAGGAGGTGGAGAAATTAATTCATATGGTCCATTCCTTAATTCCTCTGTGATGAGGAGCTGAAATTAGCTCTGATTAGCTTATTGTATTTTTCCGTTCCGCCTTAAATGCTGCAGCCCGCTGCCACCTGTAGCGTTATTTAAGGTGGAACTGGAAAGTTAGCTAGTTAGCTAGCTAACAGTTACTGAAACTAACTACTAGCGATCTTTTTTATGCTTGTTATGAAGCATTCTGCCATAAAACATTGAAACTACACGTTAATCTAATGTAATATAGTGCTTGTTCTGCCATCTTACCGGTGATTCTCAAACACCTACGCTCTGTGTGTGTCTGGAAGATCTCCGTTTGAAAGGACAAGCGCTATCCCCAGGGTTGCCAGGTCCAACAAAAATACCCAGCCCAAAATCAGTCTAAAACCCGCCCCTCAGAATCGATTTTGGGACATTTTAAATCGATTCTGAATCGTAGTAAATGAGAATCAAGATTCTTATGTGAATCGATTTTTTGGCACACCTCTAGTATGTACGACTGTGCCCAGATATAGATTGCCACTCTGTCCTGGGTAAATACTGTAGTGCCCGATGCAGCCCTCCAGGTGGACGGTTGTTTCCGGTTGAGAGTACGCTGTTCGTTATTGGCTGCCGCTTCTAATCGGTGTGTGGATGAGTGTTAATGTGTAATGTGCTTGAGTGTAAAACGTGTAAATTGTAAAGCACCCTTGGGTTTCTAGAAAGGCGCTATGTAAGTTGAACTTCATTCATTCATTCATACAACCATTTTGTTACATTTGTAGGAACATATTTCAAAGATACAGCTCTGGAAAAAATGAAGAGATCACTTCATTTTCTGAAACAGTTTCCCTGATTTTGATATTTATAGGTATAGTTTGAGTAAAATTAAAATTGATGTTTTAAAACTTCCAGTTTAAATACATGACAGTGGCTACTCTTAGCGTCTTAGCATCATGCTGGTTTTATGTTGTGCCCACATTTTAAAAAGACCAGCAGAAATGCTTCAAAATGGCATGGAATTAAATCTTTACAATCACTAGACAAAAAAAAAAGCCTGACTCTCATCTAGTTTCACGTTCAGTTGGTAACATCTCTGTGTAAAGACTGATCTGGGAAAGACTTAGACAATAAGGCAGCTCTCATATACAAGGCAACTTCTATTGAAAGTTAAAATGATTTTTCCTTCTTTATTTAGGAGATTTGGAGACTGTTGTGTGACATCAACTGAAACATTTCTTAAGATAATTTAAACTACTGGTATAAACAGCTATGGGTTAAATGTAAGATACGTAATTGTCTAAATTTTCAAGACAACCCGAACAGAATTCACCAGATTGTATACATGTAAAACTCTATTTAAAGCTCTGTGTTGTGTTTTTGGCTTTTTGTTAGCCTTTTTGTCTCAGTTAAACCTCTTTTTTTTATCTGTAAAGTAGATGTTGTTGAATTTTTTTTTATTTTATGCTCATGTAATATTGAATTCTGTTCATGTAGTTTGCAATCAGCTACTAGAGCCCTGAGAGAGCACAATTGGCCTTGCTCTCTATGGGTGGGTAGATGGTGCTCTCTCCCCTCATCACTACTAGGGTGATGTCGATCAGCACAAGGTGTCTGTGAGCTGATGTATCAGAACAGAGTCGCTGCACTTTCCTCCGAGTGCACTGTGATGCTACTCGGCAATGAAGCATCAGCAGCAGTTTGAAAAGAGGTGGTGGCTGACTTTACATGTATCGGAGGAGGCATGTGCTAGTCTTCACCCTCCTGGTGTTGTGAAGTACTAGTGATAGGGGGGGGTCCTAATGAGTGGGTTGGGTAATTGGCTGTGTAAAGAGAAAATTGAAACAAAATTAGAAATAAAATTATAAAAAAAATGAATACTTTCTACTTTATTTTACAACGTTTTTACTCCTACACCAAATCTTTGTCTGCTGTTTCTTTTTAAATATTTACAGACTAAGTATTATTCCTAATTTTAGGCATCCTCATTTTTAAATAAAAAGTCTAGTCTAGTCTATATAAAGTCTATAGCTTAGCTAAGATACATTAAACACACATGATTCAGCCCGTCGATGCAAAGGAAATGCCAGCATCAATAATTTACTATGACACAGCAGATAAAAGGACGGCTCAAACTGCATGACGAGCTCACTGGTACACTTGCTGTGGTGTGTGTGTTTGTTTGTGTGTGTGTGGTCAGTATGTGTGGTCAGTATGTGTGCTGTGTGTGTGGGAGTTGGTCTGGATTGGTGGGAGGTGAGTTCAATGTCTTTGAAGCTTTCTAGGCTGGCCATACTGTTCAGCAGAACACACTGAACACTGAACTGCCTGCTGAAGCCCAAGCTTTATAAAGCATACAAATATAAATCATATACATCAGCCTCTTCTTCAGGAAGCGTGCGTAGCCTGTGCAAGAAGCATGACATCACGTCGTGAGACAACCTTTTCAAACTCCATTTTCTTCACTTCGATGGGTCAGAGTATGTTAGAAAATACCTTTTACAGTAACAGTGCTGTACATTAACAGATGGCACACAGCCATCTATAATTCAGACGGTACAGAATTCAGTCAAGAGAAGTCAAGAAAAGGTTATGTACTGTACACTGACATGCCAAAAATTATGGGACGCAATACTATCCCACAGTGTCGCATCAATAAAGAATGCTGCTCTCACTGCATTGGAAGATGGTGCAGAAATGAATTATTATTGTGCATTCCTTAATTCCTCTGTGAATGGGGAGCTGAAATTAGCTTAAATTAGCTTTTATTTTATTTTTCTGTTCCGCCTTAAATGCTGCAGCTTCTGCTGTCTGTTGCACCATTTAAGGTGGAATGGAAGAGTTAGCTAGCTAGCTACTGAGACAAACTTCTAGCAATCTTTTTTATGCTTGTCTTAAAAATTTTGACTATAAAACATTAAAACTACACATTAAACTCTGGTAAAAGTGTCACTTTGTGTTGCCATTCTACCAGTAATTCTCATGCCCCTCTGAAAAATCTTTGTTTGAAGGGCTAACAAACCCAGACAAACCAAGTCTCCCTGAAGCTGCTGGAGTCTCCCGCATTTCGGTAGTGGCTCCCTGACTCCCGCGAGTCACATATAATCTCCCGGAATTCAGAACGAGTGCGACAGAAACTTTTTTTCTCGAATCGCGTGTGGGAAGGAGAGAGAAGACAGAGAGGGTTCTGATTGGCCTGTTCTCTGCAAAGAGTCTGTGAGACAGCCAATCAGTTTTTAGTGTGGGCGGGCAGTATTATCCCCCCTCCCGGACGGGATTTGTTCAGTGAGTGAGAGAAAGCAGATCATGGCGGAGGCAATATTAATAATTATTGTAATATGATATGAAATGTTTTTGGTGTTGTGCATTTTTTTGTGATATTGTAACTGTCAATTTTTGTCAAATAAAGGCTTTTTTCCCCCCCCAAAAAAAGGAAAGCAGAGGCAGGGCCTTCCAAAAAGACAAAAGATAAAACTCATTTCACCTCTGAATACTCTAAATTTAATTTAAAAAAAGTAAAATTAATTAATATAGAAGTAAAGTTCCGTTGTCCTTTGGTGTGTGAGGAAGTTTTTTTTGTTTTTGTTTTTTTTGGCCGGGGGGTGGTATCCTCCCTGAAATCAACTTTTGCAACTTGGGATGTCTGCAAACCCTGTCCCTACCCCTACAGCCTAACAAGGGTTAGGGGTAAGAGATAAGGCCAAGGGGTGAAATGGGATTGGCCCAATGCCTTATAAGGCTTGTTTTATACACATTACACCAGTGGTGTGCAGTGAGGCCCTTCTAACCCTTCAGAGAAGGGATGACAATAAATGCATGAAAATAATTACATAATTTTTATTTAGGAAATATATATCATAGCTATTGTGAGTGTAAGAATTTATTTTATAAATTAACTAATTTGGTGATGTGGGGGTCTGGTGGGGTGGTTGCAGAAGGGGTACCCACTTTGTTCACTGCACGCCACTGCATTGCACTATGGATTAAGAAATATTTAATGCCAATACAACTTCATAACTAGAACCTGATACCCACTATCAAACTCTGATAATTTACATCATCTTGAAGACTACAAGCCATGAAGAACTGTGGTTGTTTTAAGAGCTAAAGGAAACTCTACCCTATAAGAAGCCTGTATCAGAGCAAAGTTCCTAATAAAGTGCTCAGTGAGTGTGAGTTAGAGCCGTGCTGGTTAGAAGATCAAATAAAACGAGTTTGTCAGTAAATGTCCTTGGGAGTTTGGCAGTGTGCTTTGAGGGCTTGCGTGTCGCACAGGATCAGAGTACAATATCTCACACACTGCTGAATTATCTTCATTTCCCTCTCTCTCACTGTCACATGCACAGAAACACTCTCTTTCTCTCTCTGTCTTTCCTTACTTCTCATTCTTTCTTTCACACATATAACAATCTCTTTATCTCTTACTCTCTCTCAATCTTAACTATTTCTCTTTCTCTCACTAACTCTCATGCTCACTAACTATAGCTCACTCTCTAAAATTGCCTCTATTCTTGTCTCTATGTCTCTCTCTTTTCCCCTTCTCTATTATATTTATATCTCTCTTTAGCTGTATTTCTCTCTCTCACTAACTCCCACTCCAACTCTATTGGTCACCCCCGAACACTAACTCTATCTAATCTCTATAGCTCTCTTGTACTCTAACTCTATTGTTATATTTATTTCTCACTGACTCTCACTTTCTCTCTCCCTCACATTATTTATATATTTGCACTAGGAGACAAAAGCAGTGTGTAAGACTGGTGGAGGAGAACATGCCAAGATGCATGAAAACTGTGATTAAAACCAGGGATATTCCACCAAATATAGATTTCTGAACATATGAATATGGACTTGTTTTCTTTGCATTATTTGAGGTCTGAAAGCTCTGTTATATTAGCCATTTATCATTTTCTGCAAATAAATGCTCTAAATGACAATATTTTTATTTGAAATGTGGGACAAATATTGTCTGTAGTTTATAGAATAAAATAACAGTGTTTGTTTTACTCAAACATATACCTATAAATGGCAAAATCAGAGAAACTTATTCAGAAACTAAAGTGGTCTCTATTTTTTTTCCCAGAGCTGTATATAATATCTGTATTTCACTTTCTCTTACTCTAACTGTATTGCTCACTCATTAACTCTCACACTCTACTGGATTCTCTCTCTCTCTCTCTCTCTCTCTCTCTCTCTCTCTCACACACTAACTAACTCTTTAATGCTATGTCTCTTTCTCCCTTTTTCTCTAACTGTCACTACTTCTCTCTCCTTTTTCTTACTCTATTGCTTTCTCATGTTTTCTATTCATTCTTTCTCTCTCTCTCTCTTTTTCTCTATCTCTCTCTCTCTCTGCTGAAAGCTGTGTGAGTAATGACCCTGCGTTTCGCCGTAAGGTGACGGAGCCTCATCCTCTAAAGCCCTGTGACTGAAGATTTAAAATCCCAATTAAAGTGTTGCAGAGTAGCAGTACAGTACAGTACACACACACACACACACACCCAAACACTTATACACTGGAGCCACTGGGGCCACCACAGACCCCCCAGCCCCCCCCCCCCCCCCCCAACCCCCCAAACCTGCAGTACAATAGCAATAGACGCATTTCCACAGCCTGCGCTGTTCCCGCATACAGAACGAAGGTACAGTAAATTAGGCCAAGGAGGGGGAGGAAGATGAGCAGCAAAGAGAGAGAGAGAGAGAGAGAGAGAGAGAGAGCAGTGCTGATTATCCCTCCATGCAGAATTTATAACGCTGATGTTTCAGTGAGCAGCAGGACTGCACAAACAGCAGAGCCTGCAAGGAGCCCATCCCCTCAACTCCAGCCTAAAGTATCGCTTTCAAATATACATTACTCCTATCGGCAGCTTTCTTTCTCTCTCTTTCTTTACCCTCCACGCCTCCCTGCGCTGCCTGCTGCCGGCTCGTACAGCGGGTTACAGTGTCCACTGTTCGCGCTCGGAGGAGGACTGGAGGGTGAGGAGGGAAACGGGTGGCCGTTGCTAGGTTGGATCAACTTTTTTTTTTCTGGGATTTGTAGCAAATGCCATTCAGTTGGCTTGTGTAAAGCAGGAAAGCTGGTGGTAAAGATTATTTTCTTCCAGCATGTAGTTGAGCTGGTGCGGGAGGGGAGCTTGGGGGCTGATAAGTTAGTTGCTATGCAACCAGACAGTTCTGTAGGAAAGCACTGCCATCCTCACTCCGCTGAAATCTGGCACTATGAAAACACCCAGAGCTCATCCTGTGCTACCAAACACTAATACTGATGGCCTTAATAATCGAACAGAATTCCAACCGAGGCAAGCGTCCATGACTGACACCTGCGTCCCTGCTGAAATGTACATCAGAGAGAGGACGACAGGGCCTGGCGCACATGCTCAGTCACGATTATCCACTTTTTCAAAACAGATGACAACCATCTACAACAGAGAGAAAAAGCTACATTACATTTCTTAAAAATCATATTTTTTATTGAAAAATTACGCCATAAGTGTTCCACTATTTTTACTTGTATCTCAGGGACCATCCCAAATCAGAAAAGTATTTTACGCTCCTAATCAATGACAGTATGAATCCAAAATACCGGTTTATAAACGTTTTGTTAATATACATCCATTTCTCCATTTCAGGCCTATGAAACAAGCTGTAATAGGGACAATTTAGCTCTAATAATGTAATAAGGTAAAGATATAATTTAAAACAGACAAAGTCAGTGGGTGATTGTAATCATGATTAAGTACAAAAGCACTTAAAACCTTAATCATGTTAATCATGTACAGATGCAGCATCATCTACTCTGGGTTCGGGGCATCTTGGATGAACAATCACACAGTAGTAATGCATATTGTGGGCAGGGTCTGTTATATAATGGAGTTTTTTCAGTAATCTTCTGTAAGGCAACATTAATGTAAAAAAGTACACAAAATCGTAGAGCAACATACTGTATGCTTCCTTCAAGATTACCTCTTTCCATTGAAGTCCATGCATATTTTGACAAGACAATGCAAACCCACATGCTGCACATATTACAAAGGCATATCTAAGAATGAAGTTGATTTTGGACTGGCCTGTCTGCAGCCTATGCCTTGTGATGCCACTTTCATAGTTTTAAACAAGCATTAAGCAAGAATTTATATATTTTTTGCTCCTGGGAAACAGCTGTGGACTGTTATAAAATTTTAACCCACTGCAGTAAATATAAATCACACAGGTCAGTGGAGCATAAGCATGATTCTAAAGCTGATGTTTTAATATACAGCTACTACATACAGCTCTGGAATAAATTAAGAGACCACCTCAGTTTCTGATTCAGTTCTTCTGATTTTGCTATTTATAGGTTTATGTTTGAGTAAAACTAACATTGTTGTTTTATTCTATGAACTACAGTTTTCCCAAGTTCCAAATAAAAATATTGTCATTTAGAGCATTTATTGGCAGGAAATGAGAAATGGCTGAAATGCAAAAAAATCAAGTTTATATTCATAAAGTTTTAAGAGTTCAGAAATCAATATTTGGTGGAATAATCATGTTTTTTATGCATCCTGGCTTGTTCTCCTCCACCAGTCTTTTACACTGCTTTTGAATAACTTTATGCCACTCCTGGTGCAATCATGTAAGCAGTTCAGCTTGGTTTGATGGTTTTGATCATCCATCTTCCTCTAGATTATATTACAGAGGTTTTCAATTTGGTAAAATCAAAGAAACTCATCATTTCTAAGTGGTCTCTTATTTTTTTAAATAATTTCTTATTAATGTCTGTGCATTAGTCTACGGTGTCAGCATTGGCTCACAGATCTCATATCAGTTCACCC
Source organism: Astyanax mexicanus (assembly GCF_023375975.1). Taxonomy (NCBI): domain Eukaryota; kingdom Metazoa; phylum Chordata; class Actinopteri; order Characiformes; family Acestrorhamphidae; genus Astyanax; species Astyanax mexicanus. The sequence continues at coordinate 53,758,514 of NC_064410.1, read as the reverse complement.
CTACAACTTCCTTTTTTGTAATATCATGAAAGTTGTATGATGAAACTCTACCTTTAAACACTAATCTTGAAATTTAAATCCAATACACAGAAAATAGCACTACAAAAAAACACTTCTAGCATGTCAGAGAGGAAGTGATGTATGTTTTGTGTGAGGCAGGGTCAGAGGCAGCTCTGAGGTGGTGAACGCTTTCTGCTTCACACACTCCTGCCCGAGACTGCAGGAAAGCAGCACAGCCCTTTATCACACTAGAGGAAGGACACGCAGCTGTGAATGAAACCTTTACAGAAGTAATGACGCGAGCCGTACAGTAGAATTCCAATCAAAACTCTTCAACATCAACACCCCCATCCCAATCCCCCACTCGTCCGCCTCCGTCCTCTTTTCTACCTATCTGTTTCTATAGCAGAGCCGGATGTGTCAAGGCACTGACCTGTGTGACTGGCTGTCTGAAGCGGACACCTTATGTAACCATGACACTCTTGAATTCTGAAAGAACTCCACTCTCTTGCAGTTGTGGTGCTGCTGAGAGTTTGACTGAGCTTGGACTGCTAAAAGAGAATTAACAAGTGTAAAAGCATTTGTTCACTATGCTTGAAGGCAATCATATTTTATTAAAGGGAATTGGACATATTTAAGGATGGATGGAAGTTTGGATTGATATAAGGGTGATTGAAGGACAAATAGATGGGTTGGATTGATGGATGGATGAATTGGTAGATGGATAAATAGATGGATTGGTGGATGGATGGATTTATGGGTAAATGGATGAATGAATTGATTGGTGTTTGGATGGCCAATGGATATGTGTGTGGTCATTTGGACGGGCTGGTAGGCAGTTCCTGGAATTGAAGGATGGGGAGCAGTTGGGTGGACAGATGAATGGGTGGTTGAAGGAGTGTGTAAATGAGTGGATGAATTGATTGGTGGTTGGCTGGCTTGGTTGATGAATGAACGCACAGATTAGCGGGCTTGTGGGTGTTTGGTTGAATGGACAGTTAGATAATTAGGTACCTGGCTTGCACGCTGGGTGAGTGAAGGATAAATAGTTGACTGGTTGGAGGAATGGGTGGTTGGGTGGAGGGATGAATGGATGACTTGGTGGTTATTTTGAATAAAAGTTGAGTAGGTGAATGGACGGGACAATGGGTGGATTAATGGATGGGTGACTGGCTGGGTTGGTTGAATGGAAAAACAGATGGGTGGTTGTGCTGATGTTTGGATCAATGGATGCATTGACAAGTGGATGGATATCTGGCTGTCTGTCTGACTGGCTTGGTGAATAGGAGGTTAATTAGATTAGTTTTGGGTGGGTGGCTGGTTATATGAATATATGAAAGGGTGGATGGCATGGTAGCTGGATGACTTGTTGAGTAGGTGGAAAGGATGGGCATTACCCTGGACAAACAAAGTACTAATTTTAATACTACTATACTGTGTGCAAAATACATTTTACAAACCAAATTAAATGTTTGTAAATCATTACATCCCCTATATGTGGGCTGATGATGAATGGGTGGTCAATTGGTGGGGGGATGGTGGAGGAGTAAACCTAGAGTATATATATGGGAGGTCAGAGGGTTAGGGGGTAGATGGACAGTTGGTAGATCAATGGATGGAAAGATGAGTAAATGGGTAAATTGACTGGCCTGAATGCATGTAGGCCTGCACTCTAAAAAACAGAGGTAAGATATGAGTACTTTTTTGTACTCAAAGGTACACTCTTCGTAATTGTACCCTCAAAGGTATAATATTGGTGTTTACAGGGTCAGATTTGTTCCCTCTGATGTACAAAGTAACAACAGGAAGTACAGACTTGTACCATTTAACCAGCCAAAAGGTACATTCATTATTCTGTATCACTGCACTGATGAACAATATATATTTTAATTGCACATTTTGGATCATCAAGTTTTTGAGCCATATTTAGTTGATGATAATGTTTATAATCTTTATAATCTTTACTGACACAAAAACCATAGGTACAAAAAAAAGGACTTTCACTGAAAGGTACTTTTTTGTACCTCAATATAAGGTACAGCCCCAGCGACAAGCTTTATACTCTTTTAGGTACAAATCTGTACTTACTTTTCTTAGTGTGCAGCAGTTATGTCTGTTATTTAGACTGAAGAAATGTAGTCGTGGAGTTTGTGTCAGGTACAGTTATACAACCCCCTTCAGCTGATCTGAGGGGTTTATTTCAGGACAAAGCATTTTGCTGGGCTTCTGTATGGATATTTTTGTAGATTTTGTTCTGGTTACATTAAAACCCCATCGCTCTCTTGTTTCTCTCGGTGCTCAGATTTTTTATTCATGATAAGTGCAATAAGAATATTGTGTCTTATGAATGTTCTCAGCATATCTGTGATGCTGTGAAATTGAATGGAAATGCTGTGGATGCTAAGATACAGGAGAGAGGATTTAATGTATAACATTGCTAAACGCTCTGGACAGCATCTTAAATACACTTATTTAGCCATAAAGGTGTTTAACTTCCTACCGAACAACTTTTTTATTAATAGGTACTAGAATATTAATGCTAATGCGTGTTCGTGGCCTGATGTTCTGTGTCCTCCTTCAGAGCAGATACGAGGTGAACTGAGGGCCTGAGAGGAGCTGAGCCGAGTGCTTGCAGTGGCTCTTCAGTGTGAGGAAAAGAGGAATAATGCAGATGCTGATAGAGTCTGTTTTCACCAGGGAGCATGCTCAGGATTACAGGTCTCACACACACAGTGTAAGGGATAAGAACAAACAAGCACACACACACACAAGCACACACACACACACAGATGCTTATGCATGCATGCACGCACAATGACAGAGAACATAAGCTCGCTGAGGAAAACGATTCAGTTCAGGCTGAGTCTTGCTTTTACAATTACGTCTCAGATCAGGGTTGCAGGGATTCAATTTCCACATAATTTCGTTCTTTCTAAAAAATTGCCTTTGTTCTGAGCACGATTTATCTCACAGATTCTAAACGCAGCAGGATATGAAGGTAGCGAATGTCTCAGAATCTCTTTGTCTTAGACATCCACAGCTCGCATCCTAATTTCAGCCTCCTCAGGATCACATAATGCACCACGAACCGCACTTAGAGTTCTTCTCAAATAATAGCTAATAATGTTCTGAAGCTACATTGTCTCAGAAATGACTTTAAAGCAGTTTAAAATCAAGCAATCAAGGTACTCTAAGGTAGTAATTAGGGATGCTTAGTTTGTGTATTATGAGTATGTTTTTTTTTCTTAGTGATACTGATACCTACTTAGAATTAAGAAAACCGGAGGTATAGCATTTTTTAGTAGTGTAGTTTTGTTGTGACATTAGTGACATTATATAAACTATTTTGTACGTTTGTACTCTTTCAAACAAGCATATTTTTAAGATGGTATAAAATTATGCTTAGATAAAAAATAGAGATTAGTCTATGTATTTTAATCTATGGCTCAATAAAATGCATATATGTTTTTAAACATTATTTTAGAATATTTACTGTGATATTATTGTAATTACATACTTTTACTCTTTTCTATGATGCCAATCATCTTTGGTCTTCACTACAGGCATACTGACAGCCCAAAAATATACATTTATAAGGTTCTGCAAAAAGTGGCTCTGCTTTTTTTGAATGCACACTCTGGTGAACTATTTCAAAAGGACAGTGCTCGTCCACACACATCCCACACTGCTTGGCCCTTTTCAAAGATTCTTGCCATTTTTCTGATGCTTAGGCATTTTTCCATTTTTCCTGCTTCCAGCAAATCAATATCAAGAAAGGACAATTTATTTGCTACCTAATATGTAGATCTCACTACTAAACAAGTGCTATTTTTTATATAAATCAAAGTTATTCACCTTATGTTGGTGGTTTTAATGTTTTGGCTAACTGATGTATATAACATATGTTGATTATAGTTTATTTTGATTATTTTAATGTTTGCAATGTAAATCAGTTCCTCTTATTTCAAACAAGCAATGATATTCAGGATACGGGTGAGGTGGTACAGTCTGCCCCACAGCTGCAGGAGCCTAATAAGAACACGGATAGATGAGTCGAGTGCTTTAAATATTGATACTTTTCGACATCCCCCTGGCCGAGGGTGAAATTCAAGAATTCACACATCCATGAACTTGACGTTCCCATCCTAAACAGAAATACTGGCTCCACCAGAGGGATTAATTAGTATTAATTAACTGTTGTATTAAACCAGAGTGGCTTCAGGTCTCTGAGGCAGTGATACAGCTGTGTGTGGAGCAGGGATATGAAGCATATTCTAATCCAACCTGCCAAATACATTTGGAATCCATGTTCTGAAGAGTGATGCACCAGCACTTTCTAAATGGATTCAGGCCACACTATAAAATACAGTCAAACCCAAGAGACATTTAAACCAGTAAAACCTGTGAGAATTGAAATTACATAGAGTTAGGCCCATAAATATTTGGACAGTGAAACAATCTTCAAATGAAACAAATGAGACTCTCTAAAGCTATTTTATGGCTTCATGGGCTATTACTTTATTAATCCATCATCAGTTTAGCAGGTAAAAGGTCTGGAGTTCCAGGTGTGGAAGCTGTTACTGTGAACCTACAACATGTGGTCAAATGAACTCTCAATAAAGGAGAAACAGACTGAAAAAACATCATTATCCTGAAAAATGAAGAAATCCTCAGACAGATAGCAGAGATGTTAGGAGTGGCCAAGTCCTGTAGTTTGGTACAGTTTGGTATATTCTGAAAATAATTTTATGCCATGATAGTGCTTAATAGTACAGATGGCCAATGACCCAAATCACACTGGGAAAGTAACCCAGGAGTTTTTTTTAGGGTAAATAAGTGGGATAATCTGCAGTGGTCGAATCAATCACCAGATCTGAACCCAAGCGACTAGAATCTGACTCCCCAGCAGCCCTCCAACGTCAAACTGGCATGCGGATGAAAATGGCATGCAACTAAACCTAAAGAAGACTGAGTACCTCAAATGCGGCCCTCAAACAAACTGCACCATGCAAATAGATGGACAGGACCTCTCAAAGGTCACCCACTTCAAATACTTTGACTCGATGGTCTCTTCAGACAGCGACATGGTCCCCGATGCTCGATGCCAGGGTGAAAACGGTATGGCTCAAGTGGAGACAAGTGACCAGCTTCCTATGTGACAAGAAAATGCCACGACACCTCAAGGCAAACGTTTACAAAAACGCTGTACGGCCGGTAGTGTTTTTCCAACCATGTTCCCAACAAAGATGGATAACAGCACCAATCATGGAAAAGGTGAGGGAGACCAGACTTCAATGGTACGGTCATACCATGCCTAGCAAAGAGGGATCCGCCGCGAGGACCATGATGTGCCTGGAGATTGATACCCGCTAGGAAAGAAGAATACAAAGCTAAATGTAAAAAGACCCACAAACTAGCAACATCTGAAGACAGCTGCAGTAAAAGCCTGGAAAACAAAAGGAGAAAATCCAGTGTTTGGTGATGTCCATAGGTTACATACACATAGACACCAGGCACTCATTGTTTGCAAACAATTCTCAACAATGTATTAAAAATGAACTTTTTATTGTATGGTTAACTTAATTTGTCTAATTACTTTTGAGCCCCTAAAATGAGAAGATTTTGTAGAAAAATTGTTGCAATTTCAATTTCTCGCTTCATAGGATATTTTTGTTTCGCTCCTTGAATTAAACTAAAATCATTTGTTTTAATTTAGATCCAGGGCAGTAGTACGCAAAGCTCAAATCATGCAGATTGTGTCACTGTCCCAATATTTATGGACCTAGCTGTATATTGATGATATACAATAGCCACCCAGTGCAAGCATACACTTTAAACACATCTCAGTGAAGCCATGCTCCTAGCCTAGCGTAGCTAGCATAGCTTTTCTGTTTTCAGGCCAAGCTCTTAAGATGAAAGAAGTATGAGGATGAGCATTTTCCTTTTAAAATAGCACACCAGAGTGTACAGTACATTCAGAAAAGGTAGGGCTACAGGTTACAGGACCTTCATGTTAACACAATGGGCTGCCAAACTAGCTGTATTGAAGACCAATTGTGATCTGGGATTGTACGAAATTGTGCATGACAGCATGACACCAGGCCTTCTGGACTCCTAATGTTCTCATGTAAAAACAACTGATAGAAAAATAAAACACTGGCTGTGAGCAGAGGACAGCTTCCTGTAAGAAATAAGAACTCTTCAGCATGGCCACTGCAGTCTTTTCAAAGCACCAGAGCTTTTCTTTCCATCTCCCAGCATCCAGGCTTCAAAGCAGACAGGCCGTACTCAGAGCAGGCACCACAGCTCCTGAAAAATATATATTTTATGGCCTATGGGATTCTGCCTACCACTTCTGATATGATGCACTTCTCTGGAACTGGCCTTGCTTGTTTTAGTGAATGCAGCGCTATATACATTTAATATCTAATACAGTTTATCTTCAGGCTGTCTATCAGCATTTACTAATGTACATAACCAGCCATTCAGAGTCAAATCCAGTCAAATCTCTCTGCTTGTAGTCCAATAAAATAGGAATAGGTCTGACTACCTACTTCTCATTCAAGTTTTTTCCTACATTATAAATTAATACTAAAGTCATGCACACAATGAAATAACACATAAGTAATAATTTAGCAACGTAAAAGTGTCAAAGAAACTAAAATATTCTACTGTGAAGCATTGATGGGTTCTTATCTGAGGTGCTGGGAACTCTGATTAACTTATCCTGTGCAACAGAGGTAACTCTTGACCTTCCTTTTTGTGGAAGTCCTGATGAGAGCCAGTTTTATCATTTTACAGATTGACTGACGTATTTTTTCTTTACTTAGTTGAGTAGTTATTGCCATAATATGTATTACAACATCACTCAAATAGAGCTATTCACTGTATATCAACCTCTATTCACAACTTTACAACTTGTAATTAACTCTTGACAAGTTCAGCACAGCTGTTAATTGAAAGTTTAATGTCAAAGTTCAAAATGATGTATTGTGCAAGACTAACAAAATCCCTGTATGGGAAATTGGGCCTAAAACTTAGATTTAATCCTGAACTTTCTGATTTAGCGTGGGATCGGGCAGGGGGTAGCAAAACTACACTTCATCTAATAGTCTAGGGTTAAATGCTCGGGCAAAACTCTGTTTTATACACTAATTAGGGCCCTTGGGCAAGATCCTTATACTACATTCTCATACCAGTGAAACATTAAACAAATGTAATTCACTTGAATAAGAGCATTTGGTAAGATATGAAAATGGAAATGGAAATTCAACTCATACAGACTGAAAACAACAACATTTATAATCACATTTCTAACAAATGACTGTAACTCCATAACTCAGCTGCTGTGATTTTTGGCTGATATACTGTAGCAGAAGCACAGGTCTTACTATAAATGTGGGTCAGTATATTCAGGATGGCTGCTCCATCACTGCTGGATAGGGTCATTAAAGCTAGATGATCTGTTGGATCACACGACTCCACCACATTTATTATGCCTGCTGAGAATCCTAGATCTGACAAGATAAAAAAAAAATCAAAAGGCTTCTTTCTTCTACTGATATTGCAAAAGTGATTAAAAGCATAGTATCTAAACTGATCATGTAGTGTTGGGGTGGCTTGGGAATGCCCACACCTGTGTAAGTTGTGAGGTGGTAACTTGTAGGTGAAACACAAGCTAATACAACTCTGGAAAAAAACTAAGAGACCACTCCAGTTTCTGAATCAGTTTCTCTGATTTAGCCATTTATAGGTATAATGAACATTGTTGTTTTATTCTATAAACCACAGACATTTCTCCCAAATTCCAAACAAAAATTTTGTCATTTAAAGCATTTATTTGCAGAAAATGAGAAATGTCTGACATAACAAAAAAGATGCAGAGCTTTCAGACCTCAAATAATGCAAAGAAAAAAAGTTCATATTCATAAAGCTTTAATAGTTCAGAAATCAATATTTGGTGCAATAGCAATGATTTTTAAACATAGTTTTCATAGTTGGAATGTTCTCCTTCACCAGTTATACACACTGCTTTTGAATAACTTTATGCCACTTCTGGTGCAAAAATTTAAGCAGTTCAGCTTGGTTTGATGGCTTGTGATCAACCGTCTCAAATTATCAGGCAAATAACTTCACGAAAATTCCAATAAACAGATATAACAAAACATTTTTTGTCACTAAATAACTGCTTATTTTTGCAAAAAACACTGCATTTTCTAGTTTACAGGACATGGTTAAAAAAACTGTATAAAACAGAAACTTACCGCTTTTTAACAAACACTTTCTGGCACCATTCCTGCCAGGAAACTCCCATTATTTTTCAATTTTCTTGCATATTGTTTGTAGTTTAAACTGTATTTGACAGAGATGTATATGCATAACAACAGTAATTTAGGGTGAATAAGATAAATATTGCTTTTCTTGTTATTGTCAGTTTTGTTAAACTTGACATTAAAACATGACTGAAACTCATAGTTTGTGTATAAGTACTACTTATAAATACTGAAAATTAAGTGAATTTTACTCATTTGTTTACAGAGAAAAATCTTGGCTTAAGCTTGTGAAAAAAACATTTTGTACTGTATTTATATTTATAATATTTATATTCAAGTGCCTAATGTTTGTAAAACAACATAATATTAATCTTAAATAAATAGTGTCCATTTGATAGGTTGTTTCTGCAATCTTACACACGCAAATAAATATTGTTTATAATGTCTTTATGGCAACCAGTCAGAATAAAGGGCCTTCACAGATATTCACTTTGTGAGACGTCTACCTTGGAAGCTGAGATGAGCCAGAAAAACATGGTTGGCACATAATTAATGGAATTTTGTCTCCATTTCCTACAACCTCAGCCATGGCAGGAAATGTCATTGCTAATGAAACTAAATAGCATCTGAGACCACGGCGTGTCCTCAGGTTGCACCATTACTCTGAGAGAGTTAATGGTGGGCAAACCTGTAAATTGGCCCAAATTTAATAAGTCCAGTAGCGCTGGGCTTCATACAGCCCATAAATGAGTCTGATGAAACCGGCAGAGCTAGTGAGAACCTCCACACACTTTCCCTGGGGTCCACCACTTTCACCAGCACCTCCACTGGTTTCTGTGGTCTGCTTGAGGAAATCAGTGACATAATTTCCAGTAATGTTCGATACACGACCACAAAGACCCACCTATGTTTTGGGGGGAAAATGATTTCTCTCATTATTTATTAAAGGAAAGGTTCCTAAAAGCATCAAATGCAGAGCCACTTCCCCATGCATACATAATTAAGGAGTGGTTGGAGTGGAACACCTACATCCTTTATCTGTAATTTGACGCATGCAGATCCACTCTGACCCACTCATCTGTGTCTGACATAGGCCATTACACTGTCACGTAGCTGCACTCTAGCTAATGGAGAAGCAATATTAAAGATAAGCTTTTATAATAAACTGCACTTTTAAACATGATTGGAGACGGGAGAGGGGCCGTAAATCGATGGCAATTGTACATCCAGTGCATTGGGATAAAGGCCCAAATGAGATTTGACCACAAAAACGTCTGGCATCTGAAGGTCAAACAGCTACTTAGAGCGCTTCAGGGTTGTGAATTGAGTCTTCAGGACGTTAGCCAGTCTACAGCCACTTCATACAGAGTATGGAAACTGATTTGTCCATAAACATCAGAAAAACAAACACATGACTAATGCTTTCATCTATATCCTTAAAGATCATCATCAGGATCATTTCTGTCTGCACTTACTCTAAGATGTAAATAAACAGAGCAACTCAGCAGGACAGCGATACAGAACAAATCACCAGGGAAAGTCTTAGTACTCAGCTAGAATGCATCAGTTAAAGAATATCGACCAATCGACACTTTTATTTGCTGACACCACCCTTTTAATCAATGCATTCAGCTGAGCTCTGGTGCAGATAAATATACACCTACTATAGGCATTGTGCCTAATGACAGGTATAGGTATTTGTTCTGTGGAATGATGGTGCTCCATTCAATACTTTTGGGATGAGTAAGGGAGTATATCTATGGGTGAATAGATGTTTCTCTCTTAGAAATGCCCTCATCATTTCCACATTAATGCTAATTAGTACAGGCGTCTGTGGTCTGGTGTAACAGAGCTGGGGATCTGGTGAAACATAGGACGTCCCAGCCATACCCTCCTCAAAACAGCCTCTGGGCACATGGCATTTCCTTGACATTTGATGCAGTGTGTGGACAGTTGGTGGATGTTTTGGTGACACTGGAAAATGTCAGCTGGTTAGAAATGTCAAATTAAATGGATCTGGCTCTCTAATGGTGTTGAGATTTGGGGTATGGAAGTAGGTCTGCAGACCCCATTATCATCAGGTCATTTCTGGGCACTCTACAACTTCTGACCACGTCTTACATGAATCTCCCCCACAGGTTTGAGAGGAGGGGGAAGGAGTAATGAACTGCACTTCAAAGCCACTCTGATGAGGAAAGAGGTGAGAAAAAAATCCCACCCCACAGAAATGACTCTCGCTGCCTTTATCCTGTATCTAAAAAAAGGTAGATGGAGGTTCCGCAGAGGACTTTTAAGTAGTGCAGACAAGTCTGTTGCTATAAATAGTGGCTGAGAGTCAAAGAAGCTGGTCCCAGAGAGGGACGGTTGGCGAAAGACGAGGAGAGCTCAAACTGGGACGCGCTTGAGCCACACAGTGACGATCAAGCCTGGTTCGCTTACTGTACACTGTTAAAATTATAAGATCTTTGAGATACTTTTTGGGGTTCTTCCATTTGGAAGTGTGGAGGAACCCCCTTAAGGTGCTTTGAGGAACCTTCAAGAAAAGGTTTTTAGAGAAAGCCTTTCTAAAAGGCTTAAATTACCTTAAGGGTTTCCTCCCAAATATTCCACCCAAATAAGAGTATAGACTGTAGTTGGGTGCTGGTACAGTGTTTAGGTAACACATAAACCCAAGACTCAAAAATTATTGATTTTTGCAGCACGGTAACATAAACACTGTCTCTCTGAACCTGCCTCTGTCTCTGTTTCTCTTTTACTCAGGTTTTGAAGCAGCACATGCTCTGTTTGTCTGGCAGACAGAGAAAAGCAGCTTTTAAAGAAGCCTGTGCAGTGGGTGATCGATACAGAGAGTGAACAGGCAAAGAAATATGTTTTTGATGTTGTTTATCTCTAGGTATGAGATAAGCCACTCTCCACTATTATTGTGGAATCACCGAGCTTATTGACATCCTCATATCTTCTTTTTGCCAGATCACCAACAACAAGGCATTCAAATTGTTGTAAGATTTCATAAGTGGAGTTATGAATATAAATTAATTTTAGGAGATTGACCCACACCCTTACTCCTCCCACTCTCCACCCTCTATAAACCCTCACTTCCTCTCTACCTGGATGTCGAACAACTTCACACTCAACTCCTCCCCATCTTCCTCCTTCTTTCCTTCAAGTGTTGAACAGCTCCAAGTGTCACTTTTGGCATCTCCAAGTGTTGTTTTGGGCATTTCCAAGTGTCCTTTTGGGGATCTCCAAGTGTCCCTTTGGGCATCTTCGAGTGTCCCTTTGGGCGTCTCCATGTGTCCCTTTGGACATTTCCAAGTGTCATGTTGGACATCTCTCAGTGTCTTTTTGGGCATCTCCAAATGTACTTTTGGGCATCTCCAAGTGTCCTTTTGGGCATCTCCAAGTGTCCCTTTGGGCATCTCCAAGTGTCCCTTTGGGCATCTCCAAGAGTAATTTGGGCATTTCCAAAAGTCTTTTTAGATATCTACAAATGTCCTTTTGGACATCTCCAAGTGTCCCTTTGGGCATCTCCAAGTGTCTGTTTGGGGATCTCCAAGTGTTTTTTTTGGGCATCTCCAAGTGTTTTTTTGGGCATCTCCAAGTGTCTTTTTGGGCATCTCCAAGTGTCCTTTTGGCATCTCTGAATGTCTTTTTGAGTATCTCCAACAGACATTTTGGCATCTCCAAGTGTCCGAGTGTCTTTTTACGCATCTGTCCTTTTGGCCATTTCCAAGTTTCCTTTGTGCATATCCAAGTGTTGTTTTGGGCATCTCCAAGTGTCCCTTTGGGCATCTCCAAGTGTCTTTTGGGCATCTCCAAGCGTCTTTTGGGCATCTCCAAGCGTCTTTTTGGGCATCTCCAAGTGTCCCTTTGGGCATCTCCAAGTGTCTTTTGGGCATCTCCAAGCGTCTTTTGGGCATCTCCAAGTGTCTTTTGGGCATCTCCAAGCGTCTTTTTGGGCATCTCCAAGTGTCCCTTTGGGCATCTCCAAGTTTCCTTTGGGCATCTCCAAGTGTCCCTTTGGGCATCTCCAAGTGTCCATTTGAGCATCTCCAAGTGTCCTTTTGGGCATCTCCAAGTTTTCTTTTGGGCATCTCCAAGTGTCCCTTTGGGCATCTCCAAGTGTCTTTTGGGCATCTCCAAGCGTCTTTTTGGGCATCTCCAAGTGTCTTTTGGGCATCTCCAAGCGTCTTTTTGGGCATCTCCAAGTGTCCCTTTGGGCATCTCCAAGTTTCCTTTGGGCATCTCCAAGTTTTCTTTTGGGCATCTCCAAGTGTCCCTTTGGGCATCTCCAAGTGTCCTTTTGGGCATCTCCAAGTTTTCTTTTGGGCATCTCCAAGTGTCCCTTTGGGCATCTCCAAGTGTCTTTTGGGCATCTCCAAGCGTCTTTTTGGGCATCTCCAAGTGTCCCTTTGGGCATCTCCAAGTGTCTTTTTGGGCATCTCCAAGTGTCTTTTTGGGCATCTCCAAGTGTCTTTTGGGCATCTCCAAGCGTCTTTTTGGGCATCTCCAAGTGTCCCTTTGGGCATCTCCAAGTGTCTTTTTGGGCATCTCCAAGTGTCTTTTTGGGCATCTCCAAGCGTCTTTTTGGGCATCTCCAAGTGTCCCTTTGGGCATCTCCAAGTTTCCTTTGGGCATCTCCAAGTGTCCCTTTGGGCATCTCCAAGTGTCCATTTGAGCATCTCCAAGTGTCCTTTTGGGCATCTCCAAGTTTTCTTTTGGGCATCTCCAAGTGTCCCTTTGGGCATCTCCAAGTGTCTTTTTGGGCATATCCAAGTGTCTCTTTGGGGATCTCCAAGTGTCTCTTTGGGCATCTCTAAATGTCACTTTGGGCATCTCCAAGTGTCTTTTTGGGCATCTCTAAATGTTGTTTTGGGCATCTCCAAGTGTCTTTTTGAGCATCTCCAAGTGAGGTTTTTTTTTTAAATAAGAAAGGTAAAAATAAAACAAGGATGTATGAAGATCAAAAACAAGTTAATTGAGAAATACATTCAACACTGAATTACTAAACTAATTTATTGTTAAAATATAGAAAATTATTATATTATATAGTGTAATATTATTATATAATATTATTATATTATATTTTACTATATATTAATACATGTTGCGCATCAAAGGGTTAAAATAGGATCAGCATAAATTATGTTACTGTAATTTTGTTGTCAAATATCTCCATCTAGTGGCAGGACAGATGCATAAATCAAATCGCGTTTCATCTAGATTGGACCTCACAGGCCCCAGTAGTAAAGCCGTCGCTACTTAGCGGCTGGAGCGGCGTTAGCAACCAGCAGCCATTTCTGTAGTTATGTAAACAGCGGAGGAGAGAGGATCAGTTAATTTAATGAAACTAGGGATATATTAATATTTACTGTTTTATTAATGATCTGAACATGACCTCCCCAAACCCCTCCGTGTTCCTGCTGATGATCAGCGGGCAGATCGAGGGCGCGCAGGTAAATCTGAACTGAAAATAACGGATCTATAAATAGTGATTATCTAGTGATTAAACTCAGTTAAATAAAGGTAATAAAGTAACTAAAGCTGCTGCTGTTTATGTTTTAATCTCTTCATTTATTTCTAGTTTCCAGAATACGATGATTTATACTGTAAATACTGTTTTGTTTACGGACACGACTGGGCTCCAACTTCAGTAAGTAAAATCCAGATTTATCACTCTGTGCTTTTCTTTTTATCACGCAGCCCCTAAGGTGACATCATGTTGAAAACAAATGAACGACTTGTTAAGGCGTGGGAATGAGATCCTAATGATTGGCCACAACTGCGTGGGAGTAAGATAATTAAGTTAATTTAAGTTGTGGCTATTTAATTAACACGTACCACATTTTAGCTTCGTAGCCACGGATTAGGATCTCATTCCCACGCCTTAATAAGTTGTGGCCACGTCTTTTTTACATGATGTCACCAAGGGCTCCGTTTTATTATTTCCCCTCTCCTTTCTTAAATCCAGAATGTTAGCTATATTCATGTTGAATATTTAGCTAATGTTAATGTACACTACCAATGCAGCATACACTGTGCAGGTCAAGAGCTGTTTGAGCATCAAAGGCCAGCTCAGACTATGCCAAATCAGCTACCAGCAAAAGCTGGTCTTGAGCTGGAATCTTTGTTTCTATATGCTTGTCTTTATATTAATTTATTTATTGATGAAATAATTAAATACCTTTACCTTATTGCAGGGCTTAGAGGAGGGAATATCTCAGATAACATCGAAGGGCAGAGGTTCCACTCAGAGTCTGGTGTGGAACTTTCCTCTCGACATCACTTTCAAAAGCACCAACCCGTTTGGATGTATGTATTTCTATGTGTTACTAAATATAAGGATACAATTTGAAGTGTTTATTTGTTATATGTTGAACTTTAGAAATGAAAAAGGTTTCCAAGTATAGTTGGAATATACCTTTGCTTCTGTGCACAACCTGGATTTGAAATAAAGCAGTCAAGATGTTATTGAAGTGTAGATCCACTTGGATAATTTTTTACATAGTTCTTCCATTTCCCAGTTCGTCTCATTATGTAATTGGACCCACGTATATGTTTATATATATTTATCAGCTCCACTGATCATATAGAGCACCTTATAGTTATACAATTACTGTATTCCTTCCACAGGACCACCACAGAGGTCTTGCATCTGGGCTGCAATTGAAAAAAGGAAGACCAGTGAGTTTTTGGCTTTCTAGGTCACATGATATTGCGTTCAGTAGCTCCTCCATGTCCACTTGCTGTGGTGTTTACTTGGTTCTCCATGGAAACACGTGGCCAAAGTGTAATCATGGGTGCTTGGCAGTGGACAAATAGCTATTTTATTAAACGCGAGGAGACGAAACTCGGAGATGTGCGTCCAAATGGAACTAAAATTAGTGAAAAACAGCAGGTAATTCAGCCTGTAATTTTCTCAGAGGACGTCTGAGAAAAACACATGGTCGTTCCAGTCGGGAATAAAATCACAGAGGACCCCCAAAAAGGAGAAAATGAAGATCCCCATAAGGACAGCAGCGAGTGGAAATGGAGGAGCTACTGAACGTGATATCACGTGACCGAGAAGGCCTAAAAACCCAATCGTCCTCCTGTTTTTTCAATTGCAGTCCTGGCGCAAGAGTTTTATTACTGAATAGAAGGACAGTGAGTGAACACAGTGTTTAAAAACTCCAGCAGCACTGCTGTATCTGATTCACCCATACCAGCACAACATACAACAACCTCATACACCACCACCATGACCCACCACCCAAATGATACCTGCTCTGTGGTGGTCCTATGGTGACCTTCCGTTTTGACAAATTTTCAATTTCCATTTATTCTGTATATTGAAAAACAAGAATTTTTGTTATTTTAGTTGCACAATGTCTCTTGCATGCTCTTGTAATACATGCGACTGAGCTCCATTGTAACTGTGTTGATTTTATAGGGCCTCAGATTGTGGTTAGTGTCTATGGACCGGACACGTTTGGCAATGATGTTGTCAGAGGTTATGGAGCAGTACACATTCCCTTTACCCCAGGAAAGTAAGTGGGATGTTCATATTGGAACGTAATGCATGAATAGAGGAGTTTCATCTGTTTGCTTTATGTCTGTTCTGTTTAATTCACATATTAATAAACTCTTCCTGCAGACACACACGGACCATTCCAATGTTTGTTCCTGAATCCACGTCTAGACTGCAGAAATTCACAAGGTAGTAAAGCAACCAACAGTCTGATTACGATTTACATGAACTCTAGACATAAATTAAACACCATCTAAACTACCATGAATTAAACTATCATGTTTTTTGCAATACAAGGTGCACTTTAAATTCTTTAATTTTCCCCAAAATTCGGTGCATCTTATGTATAAATTCAGTTTGTAAGGAACAGTAAAGCCACTCCACTGAAGTGCAGCGTTTTAACAGATTTTCAGTGAAGTTTCTTCAGCACAGAGTCTGAAGCAGTATTAGCATTAGCAGCTAACTGCAGCACTAGCCCTTTTGCCGTTCAAAAGTGTGTATATGAGAATGTTTACCGTGTTAAAACAAGCTACGTGGGACAAACTGTTAGCTAATAGCACCCTGGCTTACTGGATCACTCAGGGTTTCTCAGTGTAGTGCTATTGGGTGGCATTTATTAGCGCTTAACGCTGCTAACTGTTGCTAGCACAGCTGCTAACCATGGCTAGCTCTGCTTCTGACTGCGCTGTTGAAAATATTGGAAATGTAAGCTTACAGTAAATAAATGGAAGCGCTTTACCTACCTAAATAAACAGTTTTCAGGAGAGAAATATGTGTAGATTAACAACATGGCCACACCCTTGTTCCTTACTAGTGTCTCCTAGAATGTGCCTTATAATCCAGAGCGCCTTATGTATAAAAATAGACCAGAAAATTGATTTTTTTTTTTCACAGTGTGCCATATAATCCTGTGTGCATTATAGTCTGTAAAATACTATAAAAGTCAGTGTAGTTTAAATCACTGTACATATGGTCCTCTTTCACATCATCGCTACCAGAAATTATTTTTCAGCATCTTCTGAACAAAGAAGCTGAGGCAGAAGGTCCAGTGGGAAAGTTCCAAAAGAAATAAAAAAAAAATAGCTATAAATATTGTGTTGGGTCCTAGAAATGAGAAAGCAACACTATAAATACTTTTTACATTAAAATAGCAGTTTCAGAGTCATGTTGATGCTCCACTGCTTGTATCTACATTTTACAACTGTAGAGGGAGCCCCAGAGTAAGAAATGTCAATGCAGACATAATATTAATAATGTATACTGCTTTAACCTTCCTGTTATGTTTAACAATAAGGAACAGCAGTAATATATTTACAGGTCAAGCTGGCCAGTGCACATTTAACTACCTTAATATGGTTAAAAATATTTTTCTTTATAAATGTAGTATTTCACTTAATGCATTTTAATTGAATTAAATCAAACCATTAACAGACTTTGTTCAAGACTGTATTTATCTGTACATTGGCAAAATCTAGACATTTGTTTTACTAGTTTTTAATTAAACATTGTTTAAAAAAAATCTGATCTGCAATATGACAGGAGGGTTTAGCCTAGATTTTTTTATTTATGTGACAGTGGAGAATCTTCTTTTAACAATCAGCCATTTCTAGTACATTTCATGCAGGTAAAAACAGGTATGTTTGATGGTGTATCTGTAACTATTGTTTGTTGTTCGCAGCTGGTTGATGGGCAGACGTCCAGAATACACAGATCCCAAGGTTGTTGCCCAAGGAGAGGGAAGAGAAGGTAAGGCACAGCTAAGCTGCATTTTTGTTTTTTGGACTCAATTTGTATAACATACACTCTTAAAGTGCTTACAGGAAGCTTCAGAAGGTTCTTTGAGTGATGCTGTAGAGCACAGGTGTCCAGTCTTTTCCACACTGGGCCGGCTTGGCTGCAGGTTTTTATTCCAGCCAAGCAGAGTGACGTCATCAGTTGTTTGAAGACTGACCAACTGATTAAACTAGTAGATAAAGTTGTGCTGCTTATTGTTTAGAATGAAAACCTGCAGACACACCTGCCCTCTGCGGATAAGACTGGACACACTGCCTTAGGAGAAGCACTTTTGGTTCTGTAAAGAATGGGTAAATGGCCTTCATATCAAGTGGTGATTCTTTAGCAATCTAAAAGGCTAGTCACACACACACACACTCTTGCACATATCCGCATTGATGAAGGAACACCACCTTCAACTTCAACGACCTATCCAAGAATGAACTTCTGGTTATACCAGCAAAACAATCCATTCAAAACAACTTCACTATAACTATCGACTCTCTCTCTTCGCTAAAAAGGTTGCTATAGGAATGTGGGTGTTATGGTTGATGACCAGCTCTGCTCCACACACCATGTTGCCTCAGTTACAATAACTTCTAACACAGTAGGCCACCCAGCTCCTGGTACAAGCAGTGGTCATCTCATGCCTCGACTATTGCAATGCTATACTAACAGGCCTCCTGGCCGGTGTCGTAAAAAAACACTTCTTATGATCCAAAAAGCAGCAGTGCACCTGGCCTTCAACCAGCCAAAATGGGCACATGTCACTCCACTGCTCGTAAATGTTGTGTTAGGTCTTTATAATAAAAACACTAATATTTTAATAATGGAAGTTCCTTGTATAATTACAACATTTCATATTTAAACTAAACTAAACTCATATTTAAACTATTTAAAAAAACAAATTTAAACTGAACCGGAATTGAATCGAACTGGGAAATCAGTGACGATACCCACTACATAGAGTAATAGAGGTAAAAAAAAAAAAAATACATAAAAACATTTTTTAGAGGAGGGGAAAAAGGAAATGAGGTAAGAAGTAGTTAGTTAGTTAGAGGTGTTTGGAAAGTAAGTGCTCTTAAAGTTTCTTAAAGATAGTGAGAGATTCTCCTGATCTGGTAGTAGAAGGTAGTTAGTTAGAGGTATTAGGAGAGTAAAGGCTCTTTGAAGAGCTCTGTCTTCAGGAGTTTCTTAAAGATAGTGAGAGATTCTCCTGATCTGGTAGTGGAAGGTAGTTTGTTCCACCATTGGGGAACTCTGTATGAGAACAGTCTGGATTGCTTTGTGTGAATGTTTGGCAAAGCATTCCAGATAGAAGCTGCCGGTAATGATCATTACCACCCACTGTGTTGTCCACATGCATAATACACTGCTCAAAAAAATAAAGGGAACACTCAAATAACACATCCTAGATCTGAATGAATGAAATATTCTCATTGAATACTTTGTTCTGTACAAAGTTGAATGTGCTGACAACAAAATCACACAAAAATCATCAATGGAAATCAAATTTATTAACCAATGGAGGCCTGGATTTGGAGCCACACACAAAATTAAAGTGAAAAAACACACTACAGGCTGATCCAACTTTAATGTAATGTCCTTAAAACAAGTCAAAATGAGGCTCAGTATTGTGTGTGGCCTTCACGTGCCTGTATGACCTCCCTACAACGCCTGGGCATGCTCCTGATGAGGTGGCGGATGGTCTCCTGAGGGATCTCCTCCCAGACCTGGACTAAAGCATCCGCCAACTCCTGGACAGTCTGTGGTGCAACGTGACGTTGGTGGATGGAGCGAGACATGATGTCCCAGATGTGCTCAATCGGATTCAGGTCTGGGGAACGGGCGGGCCAGTCCATAGCTTCAATGCCTTCATCTTGCAGGAACTGCTGACACACTCCAGCCACATGAGGTCTAGCATTGTCCTGCATTAGGAGGAACCCAGGGCCAACCGCACCAGCATATGGTCTCACAAGGGGTCTGAGGATCTCATCTCGGTACCTAATGGCAGTCAGGCTACCTCTGGTGAGCACATGCAGCCCGTGCAGCCCTCCAAAGAAATGCCACCCCACACCATTACTGACCCACTGCCAAACCGGTCATGCTGAAGGATGTTGCAGGCAGCAGACCGCTCTCCACGGCGTCTCCAGACTCTGTCACGTCTGTCATGTGCTCAGTGTGAACCTGCTTTCATCTGTGAAGAGCACAAGGCGCCAGTGGCGAATTTGCCAATCCTGGTGTTCTCTGGCAAATGCCAAGCGTCCTGCACGGTGTTGGGCTGTGAGCACAACCCCCATCTGTGGACGTCGGGCCCTCATACCATCCTCATGGAGTCTGTTTCTAACCGTTTGTGCAGACACATGCACATTTGTGGCCTGCTGGAGGTCATTTTGCAGGGCTCTGGCAGTGCTCCTCCTGTTCCTTCTTGCACAAAGGCGGAGGTAGCGGTCCTGCTGCTGGGTTGTTGCCCTCCTACGGCCTCCTCCACGTCTCCTGGTGTACTGGCCTGTCCCCTGGTAGCGCCTCCAGCCTCTGGACACTACGCTGACAGACACAGCAAACCTTCTTGCCACAGCTCGCATTGATGTGCCATCCTGGATGAGCTGCACTACCTGAGCCACTTGTGTGGGTTGTAGAGTCCGTCTCATGCTACCACGAGTGTGAAAGCACCACCAACATTCAAAACTGACCAAAACATCAGCCAGACAGCATAGGTTCTGAGAAGTGGTCTAAGGTCCCCACCTGCAGAACCACTCCTTTATTGAGTGTGTCTTGCTAATTGCCAATAATTTCCACCTGTTGTCTATTCCATTTGCACAACAGCAGGTGAAATTGATTGTCAATCAGTGTTGCTTCCTAAGTGGACAGTTTAATTTCACAGAAGTTTGATTTACTTGGAGTTATATTGTGTTATTTGAGTGTTCCCTTTATTTTTTTGAGCAGTGTATTATGCATCAAAGAATGTTAAGTGTTAAATCTTTGGAAATGCAAATGTTCTATTCACCTGAAGACCACTCCCGAGTATTTTACGCTGCCATCTTTATAGCTTCTACAGTTGTGGGATTTCCCAAACTGATCTCAGACATAACATTTCATAATCAATTTAAAGACTGATATCCCATCACTTTTGGCATTCACTATACATCTCAATTGCAGAAATGGTTTTCTATAGAAGAAGCGTTTTTTGTTTCATAAAGAATTATGAATGTAATAGATCTGTGTTCATGTGAGAAATCTTTAAAGGTCTCATTCCATTGCTTTTTTTATTCAGTCTAGTTGTGGTCTCTATTATGAATTAATGCCATGTATAACGTTTTTTCCAGCTAAACTCACTGGTTGACAAAGACACCCTAATGTCTCTCTGATCAACTCGTATTTCTAGCTTTCTTTTTTAACTAGCTACTGCAGACACGGGAGGCTGAGAAACAGTTTAATATGCAGCATCATATACAACTCAGAGACCTTTAGTATTTCACAAAGAACAAGTGGATTTTAGTGGAAGGAGACCTTTAAATGCTCACATCTCTATTTAAAAACTGTTCTCTACAGAATCAAAGACGGTCCTTCTCTGGCATCATTCAAAGAACCATTCAAGCACTCTTATTATTAAGAATGAACTTCAGAACTGTATCTTCAGTGTTGTGGTGTATCTCCTGGTGGGATGCTGAGTGTGTTCTCTCGTTGGTGTGTGTGTGCAGTTACTAGGGTGCGCTCCCAAGGCTTTGTAACTCTGCAGTTCAGCATCATCACCAAGGACATGAAGAAACTGGGTTATGACACCACATCAGGAGAGCAGGCGCCGGCTACTCGTCTGGCTGGAACAGAGCAGCCCTACAGAAGTTGATGGCAGTAAGCCAATAGACTAATTAATTTCATGTTTCATTGATGTGCAGAGACAGTAAAAACTGTTGCTTAGCACCAAAATATCAGGACCTTTAGAAAGTGCTGAACTTTTAAAACTGCTGATTTTATATATTTGTAATAAATCTTTTGTAACAGATTTATTGTGGTACCACCTTATTCTCATCACATGTGGGGGGGTATTTGAGACCAAAATCTTTATATAAAAAATAAAAATAAAATAAACTTTTTACTTCGTCATCACCACCTATTTATTATATTGGCTGCAATATTTGACACTGATTGGGTTGTAGCAGGGTGTGCATTTGGACTATTGTCAGTTTGAGGAGTTGACTTTCCAGGTGTTGTGCCAAATTCTGCCTTACCACCAGCATCCAACTTCCCTCCAGTGCGTGCACATCACAGAGCAGAATGTGTGTAAAAGAGCCTGTTGGAAGCATTGGCTAAAATCACTGTATTTCAAAATGCTGGGGTGTACGGAGGTGAGCTATTCAACAAAAGTTTGTACTTAATATCATGTTTACTAACCCCAAGTCCATTTCACACCAGATTTCTCCTTTAAACTGCAGCAAAAAACCAAAACTTTCTAGACCAAATTCAGTCTGGAATAGGTATGAAAATGCCCTTGGTCTGTTGGTCTGGGCTGTGGTTGGGACTAATCTTGGAATACACAGCATATATGAATGAATGAATAAATGAATGGATGGAGAATTTCTACTGAATGAAAATATAATGTTTGATTGTCTTAAGGATTAAGACTATCCTGTCTCTCCTATTTCAGCTAAACAAGGTTAATGTCAAAACACCCCAAGTCTGCCATCATACACCAGTGTGTGTCACTTTCTGCGTTTATTAAACAGCATTAACAGACTAAAATAATAAATGTCAGTGATACGGTTTATTTTTAACCATTGCAGCTACAGGTCCTTTATCACTTGCTGCGATTTAGATGGCATTAAAACATCACATTTGCTCATGTGACTTTTCTACAAAACCATTACACAGAAATAAGGTACAGAACAATATGTTACAATAGAACAAATGATAAATTATATTATACAGTTATAATGCCAACAAGTCGAGCACATATCAATAAAAAAGCAGCCTGCTCCCAGTAATATGAGACAGTTTGGTAAATACACAGACACAGTAACATGAAAACCAAAAATAAAATAAAATAAAGGTGTTTATGCGTGTCCACAAGGTTAGTCCTCCACAACATATGCTTAATGAGTACATAGTAACAGAAAACGAGTGATACACAAACAGTAACAGCAAAATGAGACGGGACAAACTGAGCTAGATACTGTAGAGATCAGTAAAAGCAGAACAAAACAAAAGAAAAATGGGAAAAGTAGTTTGCATAACTGTTTTTTTTTTTCTAAACAATTTAAAATCAATTGTGACAAACTGTCGTTTTGTCAGCAGAGGAGGAGTCGGACATTACAGGATCGCTGCCTGCTTTCACAGTCACATCCATCACAAGCTCATCCCATACTTTTATTATAATTTCATTATATATATATTTTTTTTTATCATTTATTTTATTTTATTTAAAAGCGTTCTTCCCTCAGATGCCTGAGTTTGGTAGCAGATTGGTGACAGTGAAGACCCAGGCTCAGCTACACAGCTGCACTAAGGCAGCACTAGCACAGCATTTCCAGCAGAGGTCACAAACGAATGGACAGCGCAAACGCATCCCATTAAAAAAAGAAAAAAAAAGAAAAAAGATATTGGCAGTGGTTTAAGGAAGAAAAAACTAAAAACCAAGAGCACTATCAATTGGGCTCAAACGAAAAATTAAGAAAAAATTATATTTCTAAATACTCGAGTTATAAAACTATACCTAACAAGAGCACCTCTTTTATATATTTCATTTCACAAGCACTGACTTTGGTAACTATGTTTGGGCAGGAGAAAAACTGCAAGCTGCATCTTTGTGCTTGTGGGGTTGAACCTACATTGTCATACTTGACATATATGACAAACCCAGGTAAAAAGTCTTGATATCTGCTTTCCCGATAAAGGCTGTTGATATATCCATCTGTGATGTCAAATAAAGTATATTTAAAGTATAATTTTAAACAAAAACCTTTCCGCAATATCTACACAGACCAGTGTATTACGTATCTGATTCTGTTGTGTACAATAAATGTGTACATATCATACCTTGTGCATCAATCTTCTGTCTGATATGGACTAAAGGATTAGAGAGCTAAGATTCTGATCTTTCGGCTAGATTACTGTAAATCCCCTTCTGCCACAAGAACGTCTTGTTGCTACACACAGCGATGCTTTAATGGAAATCGACGTCCGATGTACTTTAAGATTACAGCTCAGAATAGAAGACACTCAAACGGAGCCCGAAATGGAAATTAAATAAGTAAAAAGGAGTCGGCCTACTCGAGAAATCCACCCCTGCCCTACCACCACCTATATAAAAAAAATAAAACCATATATATGTAATGCGTTTAAATGTCCCACCTCATACGAACACTATTAGAACATCAATGCATTTCATACACGTCAGAAGCATAACCGCCATTTAGCTTTAATGGCGAGGAGTGATAAATGTTTTGCTATTTTTAATCATTTTAAATGATGTATATGAACTGATCGCATAAGGTAACAGTGATTAGTTAGCTATAATATAATATTGATAACAGTAAGATGCATTTGAACCTGATGAAAAGAAGAAAAACAGTTGAACTCATCATCCTCCTCCTCCCAATTCCCTTTGTTCCTTCCGTGATAACTAACACACACATACATTTTCGTTTGCACATATAAATAATAAACAAGACTACAGAAACAGAACACATATTTCAGATTGTTTGATACTCCATGTATGACTCAAATAACTCAAAACAACAGAAGCTAGGCAGTTAAATACTAATCATTAGCATTGATTAGCTGTGTCAGATAAACAGTTATCATAAGGATGCTGTGCAAAGAGTGAGCTTTATAACAACAGTACTGAACTGAACTGTATTGAACTGAACTGAAACAACCCACACAACCAACTGAAGATAAAGAGAACAATCTCTAAAAGATATGAAGATTTTTTTTAAGGAGAAACAAACAAAAAAAAAATCAGAGGCATTTGTAGAAAAGTAGAGCCATATTATGATATGGTAACCAATTCCCCATCATGCACGTTAAAAAAAAACCAAACCTCTCCACTTCAGTATGAAGTTCATCCTCCAATGCAACAGATTTGGAACCACTGAGACATGCTGCTTTAGGACATTTTCTCCATGTCCTTAGCAAACATTTTCTTCACCAGGCGTCTTTCTTTCTTTTGCCTGGTACACAAAGTCATGTCTTTCCCAAACAGTTGATCATTGTTTGCCAAGCTAAGGACTAATGGTGAGCCAACAGTCAACACAAGAAAATCAGAGCGTGTGCAAAATCCCTGCTTAGAACATCAAAATTATTACCATGTAAACTGATAGTGTCCTCTAAACCTGTGTCTACTTATGCGTACTGTAAATACACATAGTGTATATGCACTGCGTAGAACATATAGATAGGCTGCATTGATTAAAAAGGGTTAGCTTTAGCGATTATACAGCTTTAAAAGACTACAAATTAGAAAAAGAACAGAATAAGAAGAGAAGAAAGCAGAATCCCTTAGGTTTTTTAAGCCCCCGATAAGAAAAATAAGCAATCAAAAGAAGTTACAAATCAGGACTCCTTTAAATGCGAGGCTGTCTTTTTTTTGGAAACAACTGCAGACTAAAAGTGTTGAGAAAAATCACACCTAGAGATACAGTAATCAATCGCTGACGGTCCATTTGAGGAAATTTAGAAAAATAAAATACCAATCATTCTATGGTACCTACCTCCAAACAGGCCGGAGAGAGAGCAGCTCTCCTGCCAATGTAAAAACTGTAAACACCACTGCTACTCCAGAAAGTCTCAAAATAGCACATCGGTCTGGGGAACACAACAGACTATATTGTCTAAACCACGGAAAGGGAGATGAGAAGGAGGGGCTGTGGGTGTGTTCAGGCAATGACAGCCTGTATTGTTCCTCACAACAGGAAGGGGTTAGTGGTGCCACCCGCCTGGGCGGCAGTACCTGCAGGCTGCAGAGCTCCACTCATGAGGGGCTGGGGCATGGAGAGGGAGCCAGGTGCACCCATGGCTGGCATCACCTGGCCCATGGGAGCGAGGGGGGCCATGCCACCCACAGGCCCAAAGCTGGCAGGGGCCAGAGAGGACAAGGGCAGGGGGTCATTGCTTCTCAGGTCCATGCCGCCCATCATGGGGCTCACTCTCATCTGGTTGAGGGTGGGCGGCTGGGGCTGGTTCACCTGGAAGGGGTTGACTTGAGCAGCAGGGGCAGGAGGTGCTCCTAAAGAATAGATGTAGAGAGAGACAAGTGAAACTATGAGCCTGCGTTTCAGAAATGTACCAGAATAAAATAATCTTAGCCAGAATTTACATTCTAAAGCAGTCACACTCGACAAAGAGAATTGAATAGAGTGTGAGGAGCACAGACCCTGTTTTCTGCTGTCCTAATTGCAGTTTAGACCAATCACAGCATATCAAACATGTTTTCATGAAACGAAACATGAGAAGCTTTTCTTTATATAATTGATATGTTTATACTACCACCGTACAAAATCCACAAATGCTGTTTTTTTTTTTGTTTTGTTTTTTACAGAGATCATTTCACCTTAAACTGTCCAGCAGCTACACTACACAACTAATACACGTTTCATACTGCTGCACTATTTAAGGTGGAGGGAAATTATAAGAAACTAATAAATTAGCCTTTTCATTGTTTTAAATAGTTGACATCCTTTTTTATTGGGTTATGCCATTTTTTTTACTTATAAATGAATAAAATCACTTCCATGTTTAAAGCTATAATCTCAAGTCAGTCCAATATTAAGTCTACACCCTTTTTTCAGATATTTGTTTTTTTTGGTAGCCTCCATGTTCCACTGTGCTGCTCACCTCCAGTCTTTACACAACATGTTGATCCCTTTTTTCTTTTACCCACAACCTCACAAAGTTTTTTGGTTTCTAAAATTTGTTGATCAGCAAAAAATATTAAGCTGCCAACAACAAATGTGTTTCATATGCTATGGATATTTTTTAATTTGCTATAAAATAATCAGGAAAATTAAATCTGGAAGTGTAAAATTTCCAATGGGTTTATAATCTGCTACTATAAACTATAAACACTGTGCAGTGTACCGAAAGGTTAGTGAGATATTTACAGCCAATACAGATGTTTAATTAACAGACTGTACCTCCAGCAAGGAAGGGATTGGAGACAGGAGCTGGCTGTGGAGGCTTGGTGATCAGAGAGTCCAGGTTTACCAGGACAGCATTGGGACCCAGGAATGACTCTGGGGTTTTTCTGGTTGGGCCGCCTGGCTGCAGGTCGAACAGGTTGGAGCTAGCAGACTTGCTGGTCTGTAAGGGAAGGGATGAACTTCCTTTGCCATCTCCTGTGAACAAAACCAGCTAAGCTTTAATATTCACCCTATTAAGCAATCAGAACAATCCTGAAATGCAAAATATGAGAAAAGGGAAATTTACCCGTCATCGCTGAAGTACGAAGACTGTCAAAGTCAGACAGATCTTCTTTAGAGGTACCATTTGATGCGGAGAAGAGATCAAATGAGCCTGTTGAAGACAGTTCTACAGTTACTCATACAGTGTATGATCAGATGTTTATCTCACCAGTGACCATTTTATCATAATTAAAAATATATTTTCATAAATTCTTCTGTATAAGTTCCCCAACATTAACCACATGAGAGATGACAGCCACTGCATTATAAAACAAAATCAATTAGGGCACTATTTAAATGTGATAGTGGAATTGAATATTTTGTATATATCTTTTTTGATTGGTTCATAAATGTATAAAAGCAAAGGCAGGCATAAATTCTGAGTAAAAGAATATATTTTACATATATTTAAAAAAGAATTATCATTTTTACTGTTTTAAATGGTTGATAACCATTCTTTATTAGGTTACCACATTTTGTTAAAGCCTTGTTTTTAACTTATACATTAATAAAATCACTCCTAAGTTCAAAGCTACAATTTCAAGTCTACACACTTTTCATATATTATTTTTTTTGTCAGATCAGCTGTATCGCTCACCTGGTCCAGAGGCTTTGGGGCGTGTGGCTGGCCCCGAGCCCCAGGGATCAGCAGCTGCAGGAGCAGGGCTTGACCCCCAGGGGTCACTGCTCTTCATGGGAGTGACGGAGGTGGCAGCAGTGGGCAGGCCCCAGGGATCCACAGGAGCTGCTGGCTTAGGGGCAGCACCTGGATACACAGAGATAAACACTTAAATATAACAATTCACACTGACCCACAGTACAGGTGTCCAGTGACCATCCTGCCCAGCCATTTCCTGACCACCACCCACCATTAAATGATGTAATGCTTCCACAATTACGGAAGTATAGAACGTGTATTTGACCTCAGACCTAGAAAGATTCTTCCGATGAATGATGATGGGAGTTCATGGAAAATATTAACTGGAATGTAATCCACCAATTTCCCAATCAGATTTACTGGACTAATCTAAGCAAAATTATTAAGGTCTAAGGTAAAATATTTGAAATACAAAGAAAAGGAAAGAATAAATAAGTGAATATAAAGCAATGAATGAATATTATAAATAAAAGATTGCTGTTAAGGGTGGGGTGGGGTTAGAAAAGCTAAACCAAGAGCTAAAAAAGAACCAGTCCAGCCTGTTATAACTGTCTTATCATGTAGTGTCATATTTTCCACATATCCTTTAAAAAATGAAGGGGGTGGGAATGTGTAATACAATGTAATACAGTGTAAAGCAGGCCATATGAAGACATGTCAGTAACTTTAAAACAGAGCAGACGTAGTTAATAAGCCATTAGAAAGTAGTCACTGTACGGAAAGAAGAGCAGTTCACGAGCAAGGCGGGTGCTCCACCTGCAAATCTGCATACTGAGAGTCTTTGTTTAGCAATCACGGGAATGCACTACGACCAGCCCTGCTGCATTTTTCAGTCATCACAAAAGAGAGAACGAGAGATAAATAACGTGTATAGAAACGGCACAGAGCAAGAAAGCAGTAAGAGTGAAAAGAGAAAGAATGTGTGTGGTGGTCCTGTGGGGTCCTGACCATTGAATAATAGGGAAAAGGAGGATAATAAAGTATGCAGAGAAACAGATGTACTAAAGTCTGTAATTATAGAATTACAAAAAGCTCCTATATGGTGGTCAGTGGAGCTGAAAAAAAGGATATATGATTGTATTGTTGTGTCTATGGGAGTGTTTTCGCACCTGTATAACTATAAGGGTATATTATATATGTCACAATAATTACATCATTGACTTATCGTTTAATAAATGGACATGACCTCAATAATATTTGATAATCGTGATATCGTCTATTGTGTTCATTTGAATGTTTGTTCACTTATAACAGTGAACAGGTATTTTAGCCAGTCATGATAAATGACCAATGCATCAAAAACTGTGACTCCATACAAACATTTTAAACTGGAGTAAGTGAAGAAAAAATATATATTTTCCAAACTATGAATATTTAAAAAGCTTTTGTATTTAAAATAGTATAATTGCTTTGTTATTTTATAGTATTATCACAGTCATCGGAATTTAAATGGTTTTAAAATGACAATAATACTGTATCTCAATAATTTCTGGGATGATATATACCCAAAAAAAGATATCATGACATTAATTATATATAAAGTTGTTAAGTGTTTTCTTAATTTCCAAAGTTTTGGGAGACACTGTCTCGCTCGTGTCTGGCTAGGTGCAATGTTCTTAAGCTTTGATGGGAAGGGGCAAAAGTCATGGGACACAATCACTACATATGTCACAGTATTCTCGATATCTCTATATCCACTGTATCCCTCACTTTCACAGGCCAAGCTTCTTCCGTTTCAATGAAAGCCAGTGTAAAAAGCTTATATCCTATTACTTACGACATTTTTTAAAATTCTGATTGGTCCTGTATCCATAATAATTTGACACAATCGCAGATTTATATGACATCACACTATACATTTACGTACCTTACAGTCATGATAATAAATCTACTCTGAAACTTGTGAGTTGGAGAAATAGTGAAAGCGAAAGAGTGGTTACTGGGAGAATGAAGGAGATGGAAAAAAAGATTGAGAAAAAAATAAAAAGAGTGAAAGACAAACAGCAAGAGTTGGAGAAAGCAAAAGAGAGACAGAGAGAGGAGGGCTGAGTGAGCCTGGGGGGAACCATCTGCTTCAACATAAGAATAAAAACAGGCCAAAAGAACGCCTACAACATGTAACTGCTCCAGCAGGTCCTAAACCGCTGAGTTAACATGGAGTAAACACACATACACTGATACAAGTGCTATTATTAGACAAAGACAAACGTCAAATGTCCTGTGCATGTGTGTGTGTGTGTGTGTGAGAGAGAGAGAGAGAGAGAGAGAGAGAGAGAGAGAGAGAGAGAGAGAAAAATGGTGTTACCATAGCTGTGCCATGGGTCTGAAGGTGGAGCTGCAGCGGCTGCTGCTCCGCCCCCCCAAGGGTCAGCAGGGCCTTCAGGGACTACGTCCATCAGATCCATCAAAGATGACTGTGGAGGCTGAGACACACAAACACACATTGTCAGAACCTGCTGCTGTTTTCTGCTTCTGAAGAAAAGCATGTAAAAGAAAAGTAGCTCAACACAAGGCTAAACTGCTACACTCTACAGCTGCAGTATAAATACTCACAGGACAGTGAGACAGTCCGCAATGAGAGACAGAGAAAGAAATAAAAACATTAATTGAACTGAATGAACAGACAGATATTTGTTGTTCAGCTGAAGGTACAGTGTGTGTGCGTGAGTGCGTGTGAGCACACAGATAGCGAGAGGAAATGCATTAGCTGTGCACAAGAGTGACTATTTTATTGATGACTCATCAATAGCTCAGCGCATCCGGGAACACTGAGCCTACCTCTTTCTTCTTTTTGGCCAATTTCCCCGAGCCAGAGTCTTTGCGGCTCTCCTCCAGGGCCATCTGGAGCCGCAGGTCATCCCCACGGCGCATCCTCTCCTCCTGAACACACACAAGCATACACATACATACAAAATGAGATTATGTTATCAGCCAGCATCATCTTAGCAACAACCTGAGATAGCATAGTAATTGCCTCCTAACCACCTAACCCATTAACTTCTCCACAGCAAAGGTCAAAAACACCACTGGAAAATGAACTTTTCTAATCATTCTTTGTTTTCTTTAAATTAGAAAATTCAGAATAATCTATTCCCTACTTATTAGCTATTTATATGATTTGTCCGTTTTCTTCAACCTCGATGGACAGGTCTGCAAGCTGATTTTGATCTTGTTTACATACATTTATTCCTTATTAAAGATGCAATTTTACTGTTACTGTTTACTTTAGATATATGAAATATATCTGAATTATTTGTTTTACTTTTTACTCATTGTTCTGTATGCCCTTTTAACTTTGTAATGTAAAGCAACAGAGTTGTACTTTTGACAAAAAAGGTGATGATTATGTGCTTAGTATTAATATTATAATTATTATTATTATTATTATTATTAACTACATTTACTTTTACAATAAACCACTGTAGCTCACTGGAACCACTGTCTCATTAAATATGCACATGAATAAAACAAACGTGACATATGTCCAGGCGCTCCTGAAAAATACATAGCGTGTGTCACCTTGGTCTGAAAAGTGCCTGATGCTCACTGACACAATCAATAGCATGATGAAACTCCCCACCAATCAAAAGGTGACAGCACACAATGAGGCACGCCCCGCCAGCCGCCCCCCAACCCCCAACTGCAGAAGGAGGAAACAAAGGAAGGAAGATCCTGCTAAGTGGTCATAAAGTGTCTCAGTGGGGAGCAGCAGACAACAAGCTGTAATCTAGGCTTCATTCTAACTTGGCAGCAGAAAATCACTTCAGATTCACTAAGCTATATCCATGACCAGCACCACTTCCAGGAAGCTCCAGGCCTGAGCAGCGTGCTGCTATTCCTGTCTGGGTATGGGGAACTAGTGCCACAGTTAAGGTGCAGGCTGCCCATGTGATGGTCTGGCACAGACCAGGAGGTATGAGGAAGATGGAGAAAAAGCCTGACAAGGAAGCAACATTCCACCTGACTGAATTTAGAGCTTAATATTAAGTTGTACTCTAACATTCAGTTATTTATTTAAGTACTTAAGTATTTGAAGGATAATAAAACTGCAAAAAAAGTTTTGTTTGTGTTCATTTAGAGACAGTGTGCAATGATAATTCATTACAGCTACCGCAATTTGGCAAAAAAACAGTGTGTTTAAAACCAGGCCCTGGTGTTCAGACAGCTATAAATGATTCAGTACCTGCTGTGAACAGTTCAGTAACTAATGTTTGTTATTCAGTGGGAACTGCTCAATTAGCAACTACTACCAATGATCTAGTCATTGCTATAGATTATTCAAGACCTGCTGCTAACAATTTAGTAACTGTAAATATTCAGAAACTGCAACAAATTAATTATAAAATTAACAATAAATGTAAAGTAACTGCCTTAAATAGTTCACTTACTGCTATAAAATGATTCAGTATCCACTTTAAATGATTTAATAACTGCTACAAATGATTCAGTACCTGCTGTAAACGATTCAGTAACGGCTGTAAATGGTTCAAACACTGCTGTGAATTATTCAGTACCTGCTGTAAACAATTCAGTAACTGCTATAAATGATACCCTGATTATCTCAAATTTAACTACAGAACACCAATAGGTTAGTAACTACTGAAAGTTATTAAGAATTTGCTCTTAATATGGTAACTTCTATGGAAGTGATATATAACTTGTCTTTTTAGGGTGAGAAACTTAAAAATGGCCTGCACTCCAGGTTTAATAGGTTAACCAGTTTTTAAAAAATCCCCCCATGCTGAAAATATTTTCATCAATAAAACCTATTGATGGAAAAATAAAATGTTCATGTTCTATTTCCAAACTACACAAAGAAAGAGTAACTGAATAACTGTATTATTACAACCACACCCATCTCTAACACAGGCCAGAGTTCCCCGATTTCTAGGACAAATTGTTCTAAATTAGTGACCGTGGAGAGAACCCCACACTCTCCTGTTGCTTAGGTGAGGGTGCAGAGTCAAGGCTCTGTGTGCATCTGTGTATGTGTATCTGTGGGTGTGTACACTCTGAGGCACAGCCCAAATATCCTGAGGTCCCACAGGGGTACGGCTCCAAGCACTCAGAGGACCCTCCTACTGCACACCTCCTGCCACCAGCAGGCCTGCCTCTGACTGTCGTAATGAAATTCATCCCAGATGTCTGAACAGGCACACTTCCTACACACTGCTAACTACAGACGAGCCTGGCCGTGCCTCAGGGGCTATACGCTTCCACATCCCCTCCACTGCCCCTGCTTTATCACTTTTATAACATGTGTAATCACAGTTCCAAATCCCAGCGAGACCTGCGGTTGCATTGCTTCCACACTAATTTGTACCCTAAACCGAGCAATATCCCTCTGCTGGCTCCATGCCACCGGAAGAAAAGTCAGCTCGGCGGATCTGTGTAATCTGTAATCAGGGGAAAGAGCAGCATGCGGATGGGGGAGGTCACATTTCTCCATTTCTCTCAAAACACTACCTCACAAAAAGAAACTCAAGACTTTAGTGAAGCAGTTTTTTTTTTCTATACGCCACATTGAACACTTATTTTTGAATGGGATTGTATGGGATAGTGGTGCATCTAAAAAAGTTTGAATATCACAGAAAAGTTACTTTATTTTGAGTAATTCTGTTTAGGGAGCCTCGTCATCTGCTGGTGTTGGTCCACTGTGTTATATCAAGTCCAAAGTCAGTGTTTTACCGGAAAACTTACAGCACTTAATGCTTTCCTCTGCTGACAACTTTTATAGAGATGCAGATTTCATTTTCCAGCAGGACTTTAAATAAATTGGTCTTATATAATAATCTAATTTTCTGAGATAAATGACTTTCTCTGGCTGTAAGCAATAATCAACAATAAAAGAAATAAACACA
Source organism: Astyanax mexicanus (assembly GCF_023375975.1). Lineage (NCBI taxonomy): Eukaryota > Metazoa > Chordata > Actinopteri > Characiformes > Acestrorhamphidae > Astyanax > Astyanax mexicanus. The sequence continues at coordinate 53,725,041 of NC_064410.1, read as the reverse complement.
TGAAATAGTTCGCTCTGGGTGTAATACATCTATGAATTTACTGTCATCTTCTATGTTTTTTATTTTTCATACAGTTTGCAAGAACCTGCCATCTGCTCTTATGATGTAAAAGTGTACAAGAAACTCCTGCAAGGTTTTAAGGATCAGAGTTGGTGGCTGGGTGTGCATAATCTTAAAGGGTGTGGTGTTTTATTCAGGGCAGATGGTGTTGGGAGTTTGCTGACTAACAACGATTAAAGACAGTAAAAAAATCTGTAAAAATCTCACATGTTTAGCATTGGTTAAGATTTTAAATAAAATGAAGGCAAGGAATTACTAAAGCAGCACTCAGGATCTGTTCACACAAAAGCAAACCTGCAGAATAGCTTCAAGAGCAAAAGAACTCATAAATGAGTAGTAATGAACTGCCAACAAAGAACACAGGATTATGGGAGAATTAGCCTTTATATTAGTGGAACTAAACGCACCCCAAGGGGAATGCCTGAGTACCAGCAACAGTCTGCCCGTGCAGACTTGCCCACTCCAACCTCAATGCAATTCTTTTCCTCCCGATCTGTGCAATACGCCCACCGCAGCAGACATGCACACCATAATGTATGCAGTGTCTACATAAATTTATAAGCAAATGAGCCCGTCACTGTATTTGTTCCTGTAGATAAATGCATCCTGGAATAATAAAACTAATATATAAATAAATTTGAGCCTGTGGATAACCTTTTTGGGTAATATTTAATTTCATAAAGGTAGTCTGTGATAATCTAAAGATCTGTTGAAAGGTGATGTTTTCAACATTCATTTAGCATCTTCTATATGAATATAGAGAATGCACTGTGAGCAGAGAATTAAATCATAGCACATGCATAAAATGCTGAGTATCAAAAGGGAGAAATACACTATAATGTCCAAAGATTTGCAGAGACCCCTTCATATGAATGCAGTGATCTACTTCATAAGTTTCATTCATTGCTGACAGAGATGTAAAAAATTCACCAAAGCTTGTCTAATCCCTGTAGAGAAGTACTGCAGATAAACAATAAACAGGAACTATCAGCACCGTGGCTCCTAATACCAGGTGTAGTCCAGAAGAGTATAAAGTGGAACTGTGTTCTCTGGCATGATGGTGGTCTAAAGCCTAATCCGGACAGGATTAGTTTTTCAGGGGGTCCTGTGGTAATTTTCTATTTTATGGGGGGGGGGACGACATACATGGTCGTCCAAAACGACCATGTATGTGTTTTTCCTCAAACGTCCTCTGAGAAAATTACAGGCTGAATTATCTACTGTTTTTTGCTGAACTTCGTCGTCCTACAATATTTTAAGTCCCGTCCAGACTGACACCTCTAAGTTTCTTCACCTCACATTTAATAATAAAACAGCCATTTTAGAATGAAGTGTTGTATGATTATCCTAATGCTTCTGTCACACTCAAATGTAAAATCTAGTAGAAAGCCTTCCCTGGACAGTAAAGACAGTTACTCCACCAAAAGCAGAAAAAAATATTTTTGATACCCCTAAATGCAGTGTCTCAGCAGGTGCCCCAATACTTTTGTCTATATAGTGTAGATGTACATCTATACTAACGAAAATATATCAAGCAAATTTTGGCTATTCCTCCCATGCAGTGATTAAGGCTACTGTCATAGACACGTTCCCACAGATGAAACGTGAGCACTCCTGGTACATAGATGATTCAACATATAGCACACCTGCTCCGCCGCCTCCCTGCTCATGGCCAGCGCCAACTGTAGCTGTAGCTCCTCCTCCCCACTCGTCTGCGGCCGGGCCTGCTCAAGCTCTGATGAAGCATTAGGAGATGTAGCTAAAACAGAAAGGAGAAACACAGGCATACATTAACGTACATCATAAGTGACATTCCAGGACCATCCCTCTGTGACGGACCCGGTATGTGAATGACAAGCCAGAGTGACACGAAACAAAGAGAAGGTGTGTAACAGGTTTGTGTTATTGCTCAGGGTTATAAGTGTAATACCATGAAAGGGGAAGTTCAAAAACACATGCTTGCATGTTCGGAGGCTATCTAATAGCCTGTTATGATTAAACCCACATCTTCCATCTTTATACTTTCCTTTTTAAGGAGGTTCTTACATCTGAAATCCATACCAAGGTTCATGTTTGCAATACATAGTATACTGTTTTTACATGGTTTTAAACTGCAGTGACCAGACTAAAACACTTTTCTGTGTTTTGTCATTATTACCTACATGGTCTGCATCTCTATTATTAACGCCAATTGGCTTGTAGAATTTTGCCAGTTCAGCGAGTTGCCTTTCCAGGCAAGAATTAGACTCCCCGTCAAGTGCATTTACTGTGCATCACACAGTAAATAAGCATAACAGATTCTGCTCACTTCTGCTTATTAATAAGGGTTAATCTACAGTTACAGTAGATACAGGAGACACCAGCATAATCTGTTGAACCCATACTGCTGCATGACACATTTGTATCCAAGGTGAGTCAAATTTTGGCACAACATTCATACTTTTTCTTCTTCTATTGTTTAATGGGAGTCGACAGCCTGTTCCAACTTTACATATGTGGTCTGAGAAAAGCACTTTCACACATGATCCAGCTGGCTTGGACTTAGACTTAGACTATCTCTTTGTTCAGACCAAATTTTGTTCCTTTGGTCCAGACTGAAGTTTGGACAAACAAGGTAGGAGTGAATGATGAGTGTGCATGTGAAGGATATTGGTCCTACATTTGGAAAGGCATCTTGAATAATAAATAAACAATAAACTACAAACCAATGAGTGTTAGACAGGAACATTGTTCTCTGGACTCATTAAATTGCAGTGTGAAACCAAATGTATCCGGAACAAAATGTATAAAATTTAACAAACACAAAAACCAGGGTTCGGACTCTGGTTCAGACATTCAGGTGTAAAGATGCCCTAAGCTTCTGATGAAAATGAAAAAAGCACAACTGAAGGGTAGAATGATCGTAATATAAATCCTGGGTTGTGAGCCAGATGTTAAGAATCACTAAATGCCCAAAGCTCCAGATCACATGGAGACTTTGAGACCACACAGAAAGTGACAAGTATAAACACATCCACGATAAAGAAAGACACATCAAACAAAGGCCCTGCCAGGCCGGTCTAATCCTCTGTATACTGGAACACATGGACAGAGTTAGAAAGCACAAGGGTTGTCTGCTAGGCCGTCGGGATAAGCGTAAGCATCCACGGGGCTAGAGCACGGCCCAGCGTGGAGGAGAACATGCGTCTGCCGCATGCTGGATCAGCGGGGCCACGCTGCGAACACTCATTATAGGTTTGTGGTTAAACCAATGACGACCACTTCCATGTGCACTGATTGGATTACGACTGGCCGTGTGTTTGGCCTGGAAATAAACAGAAGTCTCAAAGCATGAGCAGAAGAGCCATGTCAGCTCAGAGCACAGACAGAGTTGTAACATCCACTGCTCCAAATCTGCCTCCCTTTTACTGAGAAGTCCAGATTTCAGCTCTCTGAGGGAAGACGTATGAGGAGTGACAGAAGTAGGTCTGGGGAAGGTACACTATAGTAAACCTAAAAGCTGATGTAAACAGTTTTGCCCCTATTACAGAAGGGTGATGGAGATTATTTATAGATCTGAGTGAGGGCGCTGCAGGTCAGAGGGAAGTATTTGTGGTAATGCAAAGACCTTTCAGATCTGCCTCATTATTCCCAGCTGTCTGACAGTAAAGCAGAACTGATCGATAGCCTGGGAGCCACAAATCCATCAAGCTCTGACCAGCAGCACTTCACATCCATCTCCTCCCTAACAACTACAGACAAAAATGGAGAGAGAGACAGAGAGGCAGACAAGCAGACAGAAATGGGCAGAAAAAGAAAGAATGGAAAGTGTAGAAATGGGAAGAGAGTAAAAAATAGAGAAAGATTAATAAAGTGAGTATAAGAATTTCCCTCTGGGATCAATAGAGTATCTATCCATCCATCTATAAGGTGAAGGGGCAGAGCAAAGAAGAAAGAGAGCAGCGGAGAAAGAAAGAGAAAATGGAGAGCAAAAATGAGGGAGACCAAAAATGCCAGAAAGAATGGAGAAAAAAGAAAAAGAGCAAGAGAGAAAATTGAGAGAAAAATGGAAAATAAACATTGAGCAAATGAAGAAGGAGAGAGAGAAAAGAGAGAAATCAAAAAGGAGAAAGACAGCAAGAAAAGATGAGCCAAAGAAAGAACATTAAAAGAAAGAATGAGAAACAAAATGAGATAAAAAATATATATAAAATGAAAAGAGAAAGAGAGAAACTGCAAGAGAAAGAGATAGAATGAAGCAACCAAAAAATGGAGATATAAACGAGTGTGAACACAGACAGAAAATATAAAGAAAAATGGAGCACAAGTAAGAATAAGAGCATGAAACAGCAAAAAAAAAAAAAAAAAAAAAAAGAGTGAGAAAAAGAGAGAAAACAGAGAGAGTGAGAGTGTGGAGACGGTATGAGGAGACAGCTGGGCACCGTTTCCTGATATCAAACCCAGAGGGACTGAGGGCTGATGGGAAACTACTAGCAGTGGGCCCCGCCTGCGTGGGAGCGGGGCAGAGGCGAGGGCAGGGGCGAGGGGCAGTGGGGGAAGAAGCCGGGCGTGGAGCGTTGCGACATCCTACGTTACACCACCAGCGTCTCCCCACCCCGCCCTCTTAGGGACAAAGTGGAAACATGACTCAGAGAGAGGAGCCGAGCGCAGTCAGCTGGACCGCCCGGCACGTCCACCAGCAGCAGCGCCCGGGACAAATTAAGCACTGACTGACCCGACCAGCAAGGTCAACCTTTAACTTTTTCCCATGACTCCATAGACATGTTCGCATGACGGGCAAAAGAAGGAGGATTCCAGCAGCTATTACCATCACAAACACCCATTACAGGCACCTCAGAGAACCTCTTACATCATAGACCTTTCAAAATAGGATGTTATTAGTGTTGGAGTGGAGGGAAGAGGAAGAATCACGCCACTGAAATTCAAATTAATCAACTAGAGCTTTGAACTTGTCACTGTGATAGAGACACACTCACACAGGCTGCTGTAACCTCAAGAAAGGTTTTCAGAAAGGTCCATATGGGACAAAGATGGTACCATTGGCTAAAAACGACAAACAGCTGAATGAAAATAGCTGGGGAGAAGTTAGACTGCATTATCCTAGCTGGCTGAAAGCACAAGCCTATTTAAAACACAGGCCAAACTGTAAAAGCTTCAGCTACTGAGCCAGAGCCTCAATCTGATCAGCTACTACAGGCCCAGAAAAAAGGTTAAAAATATGTTGCGCTAAATATTATGCAAATAAAATTTATTCTGCTGAAAAAGGAAAAAAAATATATATTTAATTAATTTATACTGAACAATTACCAATTTATTTCAGATTACACAGTGTTTTTTCCATTGTAGTTGTCTCATAAAGCAAGACAAAATAAATGTAGGCCGATAAATTTACGCAGTGGTAAAAAATGTGCCAAATGGTAAAACCTGTAAAAACTTGTTTTTAGTATTCTGCCTTCAGTCAAAGTTTAATTTCAGTCGCCTTGGGTTTAGCCAAAAATGTTCATTTTGATGCAGAATAGAGATCTCTTTGGGTGTTTTAGGGGCTCCAATACTTAGGACGTCAGGGGGTTTCCAGCCCTGATAAAAAAAAAACAGAAAAGCTTGTTGGTGTTGGTGGTGATTCGGGGGGGATTATCTTGATGCACGTCTATGAGCTCTGATATGAATCAGTGAGATGATGACGATGACGAGGGCAGAACGATTCATATTGAAAATGTGCTCTAAATACAGAATAAAGACACTGTGGAAACTGTACAGTCAGATAGTTTTGATGTTATAAAATGACTAGACTGAAGTCAAAAACATATGAGCATTGGAAATGTCACTCTACACGTTTCCACCAGCTGTTCCACCAGTCATGTCCTCCACTAGGTATTACAGAAGCTCAATCTAGACAAACACACTATATAGACAAATTTATACGGACACCTACTAATTCGCTGTTAAAAATAAGGTCAGGATGTTGTATGATTACCACCCCACCTCCACAGCTCAATAGACCTCTTGCTTTTTTTTTTGCATTTTAAACTGACTTAAAATTTTTACAGAAAATTCATCATCCCACTTGCCCACACCTGGCATTAGGCATGGTGCCAATAGCTCCATGTTGATCTGCTACAGAGAGCCCTATTCTATTAGCAATACTTTTTTACAGGAAATTGGCAAGATATGTATTGTGTATGGGCATTTGAACATACACAATACATACATTTGATCGTGAATAGGTATTACTTAAAGCTAAAGTTTAAGTTTCCCTGACAAAAATGAAGCCTACACAGCGTTTAAACTGAGATTTTTCCATTAAAAAGAAAATACAGTCTAAGACTAGGCTTAATTTCAGTCCATAAAACTGAACTACACTGTACCTTACTATTTCAACTGATCTTAAATAAATGCAGCTCATAATGACATAAAAACGTAATAATTATAGAATGGCTGCCTATAGCTAAATCTGCTTAATGCTTTATTTAGTTAGCTGCACTAGTCATGATTCCCAGGCCACAGGGTATTCTTGTCAACATTCCACACAGGACCACCTTATATGGTCACAAGGAACTATGATATCACCACCCTACTCTCCTACACACATTACAGACACATAACAGAGGTCATAAAATCATAAATACATTTTACACTGTCTTTAATCCAAATCTTAATCCCAACATTATATAACATTCCCATATGTTTTTAAACTCTGCTAAATTATTTTCCAGGAACAAGCTATAAAATGGGAAAACAAGCAACAGCTGTCTGTCTGTTTTCAATAAAATGCTTGTGCACTCGAGTTCCCCCTATCAAAAACAGCTTGAGGTGTGAATTACACTCAACAGAAAGTCCATTTACAATCTGTGGAAGCACAATACCAGGAAACTTACTCAGGAATGTAAAACATTCCGTTGTTAACAGCCCAGCTTTTCTTGCGGTGGTCCATTTTTCCCTCTTTTGTTAATGACTCAGCTGCTTGCACTTCCGTTCCCCCTCCTTTTATGAAAATCACACAGAGCGTAACACTAACCAACACCCCTACCAACCCCCTCCCCCTCAAACCCCCAAAATCTTTCCTGCTGAAAAGACCAGCATGGCAAGCTTGTCAAGCTGGTTGATCAGCTTAGATTTTGAACAGAATAGTTTGCTTTTCTTGTTTGAGTTTGATGGTTTAGCTGTTCTACAAAAATGATAAGCCTAACAATAATGTAGATAACTAATACAACAAAGCTTGACCATCCTGACTGACCAGCATGTCAAGCAGGACCAAGCTGGGTGACAAGCTGGGTGACGAGCATGAACAAAATTAGATTTAAATGTATTTGAATGCAAGTATTCTGGCCAACAACTAGCTAGCATATAGGTCAAGGGAAAGTTTTTGGTTGATCAAAAAGTCTGTCTGTCAGCATAACCAGCAAGACCACACTAGTTGACCAGTTGAGTGACCAGCATAATTGCACTTAAATTTATGTAATTTGTCATGCTTGGTCTTGCTGGTCAACCAGCCGGTCCAGCAAAAGAGCATGCATGATGACCAAGCATGACTAAATCAAATTACTTTAAATGTAAGTATGCAGGTTAACCAGCTGGCTTACCAGAATATGGTATGTTTTAGCTGTATGACCAGCTTTTCACCAGCAAAACCAAGCTGTTTGGCAAGCATAACCAGCAAGATCACACTGACCAGAATGAATGTAACAAACACTACACTGGTCAAAGCTGGATAACCAGCAAGCCTACCAATATAGGCTATGTTTTCAGCTGGGGGATCATGTGTGCATCCACCTTGTCAAAAGCTGGATCTAAATTCCACTTCCAAATCATCCAGCACTGTTGATGTTCCAGTGTTGTATCACCTGAACCCACAGCACAGTCCCTCTCCTGAGACAAGCTTCCCTGGTGTAGATGATCAAATTCTTCAGTCATGTGCGAGTGGGAGGAGACAAAGAGGCGCATCCTACTTCCTCCACTAGGCACAGACGCTCAGAGAAGAGAAGCAGACCTCAGGGAGTTCAGGAATTCTGGCTTCCTGTAAGCGGCTCGAGGCAAAAGGGAGCTAAAAGCAAGGGCAGAAGTGCCTTAGAAGAGCTAGACACCCCCACTCCCCACCCTACCTTCAGCACTAAGTATGGGGGGCATAGCTGAGGAGGTGTCCCCTGAAGAGCAATGGCAGACATGCCGTTTCCCAGTCAGATTAAAGGATTACTGCATGCAGCCAGAGCTCCAAGCGTGGGCTCCTTGATGAGGGCATTGCCAGTGGAGAGCACTAATCCTGGGTTAGGCCATCCCCAGGGACCACTGCAGACAGTGCTCTGCATCCCAGAACAGCTACACTGCAATATCTGAGATCAGACCACTTATATTTAGTTGATCTGATATGTACATAACTCATTTCCAAGAATGTGATGGTAACCAGAATTTAAGGTAGAGTTTACAACCCAGTTCCTCACACTTGTACTCAGCATACTGTTCTTTAGATAAATGAATATTCAGCAATAGTCTGTTTCTATATTTTTGTTTCAATAGAAAATCTCAACTCAAAATGCTGTGAAGTCAAAAATAAGTTTAATCCCTGTCTATAAACTACTGTCCCATAGGGTTTAGCAGAGTTCTAGAATATATAGCACTGTGAATAGAAATTCTCTAATGATATAGATATGTACTATTTACTATATATTCCTTTCTACTGAAAATATCATACATCACTGTAATGTATCATTGCTGTCACTGGAGGGGAAACTGCATTTAAATTTTTGCAGTTTGGCCCTTTGATATAATCGAATATGGCAGCTCAAACAACTCAAATAGCCAAGTGAAGATACAAGGTTTGTGTGTGACAGTGAGGATATGATGTAACCTTTTACCGATTTTCCCAGAAAACAGTGTGTCATACTGTGCCAGAAACCACGATAGCAAGCTAAGTGAGAATGAATTAACTTAACAGGTTTTGACGCAAGCATGAGAGGATACTGGCATTGTTCCATTGCTTTTGAGCTGTATTAGCCTTTTACTTCCAGTCTGTGAGAAAATTAAAAAAAAATAATGACAAAGAAGGGTGGGGGGGGGGGTCTTCTTTGTAATTTTTTTTTAAATGTTCACACAAACTGGACACATCTGAATACAACTAATGATGTAAAGTGCATAAAAACACAATAAAAACAAATATAAAAGTGTGTGGCAATCTAAAACCCAGCATTACCGTAATTCAACCACACAACATCCTCTCAAATCAGTCACCACCTTTTCCTACATGACTAAAACTCCTCCTTTCATAACTTTGTCTTACACAACACATGAAATGGGCTTGCACAACATTCCACTGTCAGCATACTTACATCCGTGATACGAGGCCGGCGACCCTTCTGACCTCCCGTATTCCTCAGAGTAACTGGTGGACAGGTTAGGCTGGCTGGATCCGCGGCCAAAGTTGATCTGGTGGTTGCTGCCAACGCTGGTGGCCACCTGAGCCATGCGCTCCTTGGTCTTCAAGGCCTGAGAGCGCTCTCCCTTCAGCCGGTCGTCGTCCTTCAGCAGCACCACCAGCTGCTTGGACTTCTCCCTCACGTTGATGCCCTGGTCTTTGCCATCACGGTCAATGTACTGAAAATCTTTGAGAGTCTGGATAGCAAAGATGTTCTCTTTGCACTGCAGGGCCACACGCTCCGAGCCAGTCTTGATCAGGTAGTCCAGCAGCGTCAGCGCTTTATAAACGTGCCGCCAGTTCTTGCCGTGGTCGTTTAGCCTCTTCCAGATCATGCTCATGATTTCAGAAAAGGCCACCACATTGTAAGTGAGGTCGGAGATTTCCGACATCAGCGAGCTGGAGGGGCCCCATGGGTCATTGGAGGTCGCTTCTCTGACCTTTTTCTCTGCCTCTGAATAGTTATTGACCACATTTTTCATCTGCCTCCTGATGGTAGAGCTCGGCATGGTGAAGTCTTTGTTATATCCTTGAGAATTACACGAAAGAGAAACTTTTATTCCACAAAAACAAGAAAAAAAAAAAGGCAGCACTCTTTCTTCAGTTCTCAAAGCCAAGATCAGGTTCCAAAAAAGTTCAGCTTCTGCAAGTCCAAAAGTGTGTTCCCTGCTTCAACAATTCCCGGAGTTACTCTGTGCCTGTTAAAACCATTTCCACACAGTGTAGGGAGTCAGCATGGCGAATTCCTCCATTACCTGGAACAAAAAAACAAGCAGTACAGAGTTAAGAGCGGACTGAAAAGACCAAATGTTAATTAATGTTTAAAAATGAAAAATGAATTGTCTGAAAGTTCATTTGGTTACTCTATACACCCACAGGCCTTTTAAAAACACATATTCCACAAAGATGAACTCATCAGCAGCCCATTCGACATTTCTCTTCTTTTTGAAGTCGTCGTTAACGTAAGCCAGAATGGGGTTACGCTGATACGCTTGGGGCAAAACTCTTGCCCTTTGCGTCAAAGCTGCACATGCAGCTAACATCTAGCGAGCACATTTCCTGACAGCACCAGCAGCTCCTTGCCGTTAAAACAATCCCCCCCAGTCAGATAAAAAGAAATGGGTCACAGCTGTGCACTTTCCAAACACTGAACGTGTAGTAGGCTTCCATCCAGGTAGTGAAACACTACCAGCACACATACACATACACAGACACACACACACACACACACACACACACACACACACCCCACATGCGCAGAGGATCATAGGGTGGCTCAGTGCCTGACGTGGTTCCTGTTACAGTAATACAACACTCCTCCTGCATGTGGAGAGACGTTTCGTTTCTCAAAAGCAGCTCCTGTGTTCTCTTCTTCCAACAGAACAGGCTGTGGTGCTGACCTCAAGTTCATTACTGTGAAACAAAATGACTGAAGACTGTGGTTAAATTATTAAGTCTACAGAAATGCAACTTTGTGTGTGTACTTAAAACACATCTAACAACACAAGGTTTATTTATCAGTCAATTAATCTTTATGTAGAAAATATTATAAATTATTTGGCACCTAGTTTATTGTATTTTTGAATAGTTTAATAGTCTATTTTAAGGCCTATGATGTTAACTGACACTAGGGACAATAATGCAGTGGTGAGCTTACATACAGGATCTAAGGGGCTAACACAATCTTATTGGACAGGTGGAGCAGTTTAGATGAAGGGTGGGACTATTTTATTACAGTATCAATCTACTGTAATGACTGGGGAACAAAATCATAGTTACATGCTTAGTTTACACATGGTTACTTAATGCACATTGAGCAACAGGATTTATAAAAATAAAATTGTAGGGCTCCAAATGGCTAAGCAGGCAAAGACGCTTACACTATGGCCTTAAGATCGCGAATTTGAATCCAGAGTCATGCTGCTCTGCCATCAGTAGCCAGAGCCCGAGAGAGGTCAATTGACCATATTTGCCCCTCATCACTACCATTGTGATGCTGGCCAGCAACAACGTCTGTTGGCTAATGTATAAGAGCTGGGAATCTGGTGGTCTTCTCCAGGCATGTTCTCTGTAAGAGAGAATTAAATCTTCTTCCTATCCAGTACTGTGTGAACTACCAAAGCTGCTGCACTTCCATATGTTTGAAGAAATGCACAACAGCATGTAAACTTGTGTATTTCAAGGAAGCAGCTATCTTTAGCACAGCACAGGAAAAGGCTGAAAAGTAAACTGCCTCATAACGAGCAGATTTGCATATTTCCCCCCAAACTGGAACAGGATTTCAATCTGACTAACCAGAAATGCATTTGACTACCAAGTGTTAACATGTGGTAAAGATCTCATCCAAAGAAAATTCAGATTGTGATAGGGTGTAAACTTTCAATGCAGCATTTTAAAGAAACTGGTTGACAAATAATTAGGTAGGTCCTAAAATTTGGACACAGTCTACCTAAAAGTAATTTTACTTCAGTATTAATTTACAACACTTTAACATAAAATATGTAGTTGAATTATCTATGAAAACACAAAGATCTCATTGCATACTGGTCAATACACAGCATTAAGAAACCCTGATTGAATGGGGTGGGGGCTGCAACTACGCATTTTTTAATGACCGCACTCTTTGTCCAAACCAAAACCCTGCCAATAATGATGTGTAATGACTTGTTAAGCTTAGAGCCATAAGCTGGTGAAGACACGGGGCAGCAGCCAACAAAACAAAACTTGGCATGTCCTATAAATTCATTAAAAGTCACTGAAATGCGACTCCTGCAGCCCTGCTGAGCGGCCATACAGAGCAACCTCCGCAGCGACCCCCCACACCACCTCCCCCCTGAGTCTGCATACACATGAATACAGCCAGGCCCTAATGAAACATCTGCTGCTTTAATCACCTATTGAGGCCCAGCACACAAGAGGAAGAGAGGGGCAACTGTATCAGTGCCGGAACAGAGCTCCAGCAGCCCTCGCTCTGATCGGGGGCCCAGGAAGCACAGCACACAGGCAGGGTCTGTTCAAGGATCTAGGCCGGGCAGCAGCCTCCTCCATACTAAAGACCACGTCAGGTCTGAGCCCTGCCAATATCAGGGCAACTCAGTGATTGGTGTTGAAAGAAGGCCAAAAACTGGGTAGAATGGGACCAGTGAGGAGTGAAGTGAGGATGTGCGCTGGTTAGGGCGACTTCCCCTCCCAGCCCAGCAATGAAGAGAAACGAGGATTCTCAAAAATAAAAGGTGCTACAATTGGTTCTTAAGGTGATACCAATGAAGAATTAAGAATTAAGATATGTGAAGATGTCTTTATGGAACCAAAAGTGGTGCTGCTATGGTATATCTCAACAGAAACTTTGATAACAGCTTTACTCTTAGGAGTGAGATGATATCCACTTTATTCGGCCACACCCACTTTCCAGCCCTAGTTTATTCTCCCTTTGGGTACAAATTTAAAGTAATTTTATATTATCAAATGGTTTATGGTTATATCAAATTTAAAATGAACACGGTCTGGAGTAGCTACTGCTGTGGACACTGCTTGTTAGGGGTGGGAATCGTTTACTATCTCACGATTCGATTCGATTCCGATTTTGGGGGCCACGATTCGATTCAAAATCGATTTTTGATTCAAAACGATTTGAATTATAAAAATTTCTGCTTCTGGCTTATGAATCTTATTGAAAAAAAAACCTCCATAATATACACTGGTCCTGGAGCAAGTAATGTGTTACAAAAACAATAAAATGTGCAGGAATGTGGGTCCTCAGTGACAGAGAAATCACTGGGATATCACAATGACGTTAATGAACAATAAATAAATAATAAATAACACTGCTTTATTACCAGGCTACTAGCGGTGGTGTGTAGGTGACGCTGCTGGGCTGATGTGATGATAGCAGTGAAGCGCTAAAGTTCAGGAGCAGCTGCTGATTAACTAGTTAACTTTAAGGTCGTTGTATTTCTTCAGAAAGGGGGCAGGAGGTGGAGAAATTAATTCATATTGTCCATTCCTTAATTCCTCTGTGATGAGGAGCTGAAATTAGCTCTGATTAGCTTATTGTTATTTTTCCGTTCCGCCTTAAATGCTGCAGCCCGCTGCCACCTGTAGCGTTATTTAAGGTGGAACTGGAAAGTTAGCTAGTTAGCTAGCTAACAGTTACTGAAACTAACTACTAGCGATCTTTTTTATGCTTGTTATGAAGCATTCTGCCATAAAACATTGAAACTACACGTTAATCTAAGGTAATATAGTGCTTGTTCTGCCATCTTACCGGTGATTCTCAAACACCTACGCTCTGTGTGTGTCTGGAAGATCTCCGTTTGAAGGGACAAGCCCTATCCCCAGGGTTGCCAGGTCCAACAAAAATACCCAGCCCAAAATCAGTCTAAAACCCGCCCCTCAGAATCGATTTTGGGACATTTTAAATCGATTCTGAATCGTAGTAAATGAGAATCAAGATTCTTATGTGAATCGATTTTTTGGCACACCTCTACTGCTTGTAGTCATTCCAGCAGGCTACTGAACCAGGTTTCCCCATGTTACTTACATCCACCACCTTCCAAAGAAGAAAAGCTGCGTCAATGGTGGAAAAGAACATCCACCCAAACGCGTATATTGCTGTTCATATTCATTTTTGTGAAGAGGAAACTTAGTAATGAAGTTTTGATGAAGCAGACGGCATTGCGTGCTTTTAAATCTGTCAGGTAAAACATTAGCCTAAGAGTCCTTTTTCATAGCTGAGCCATTCTCTGGGTAAGGATGTTCTTGTTTTGGTTTCCTTTCTACAAAAGGCTAAGAACAGATATGTACTTTTGGGAAGATGTTTTAAGTTTGGCATCTCCAACCACAGACGCAGCTCCTCTTCTTAGGAAGGCAGTGGATAAGATATGGTTCCACAAACACTCCACAAAAAAAACTTTGTCTTACATTCATAACAAAATTCTCATTTTCCAGTTATTGTGACAACCTTTGACTGAGCATATTGTATTAGATCAATGTAATATCAGTGTAATAGCTGCCATTAAACCAGTAGTTCATTACAAGGATACCACCTACTCTTGTCAACAGCGAAAAATAAGGTTGATACTGTGAAAAAGAGAAAACGAAGGAAAAAAGAAACGAACTTAAGTTCTAGACAAACTGATCCACTTTAAATTACTAAAGCAGCTGTACTATAAAGAGTCTAGCACTGGGAAGAGACCCGGAACACACCACTCACAGACAAAATGATGACTACATTGGTCATTTTAAAGACTAAACACTGAACAGTGCACACACACTGATTTCATAAATTCTCCACATCAATCTACTTTAGATTCATTCAGAGATGTGGAAGTGGCTGATATGGCGTTTATCGGTATTCTGGCTGACTCATAATGGCTGCCTCTATCAGAGAAATCTTTTGCTTTCAGAGAATCAACGTGAGCTCAGTAACCAGAAACCCTTAACGTCTGAGTGGCTTCATTTCATATAATGAGCAGAATGCTGCAGGGTCCTTAAAAGACACAAATCTGTGGACATGGACATTTTTAGCACCAATAGGGATTTTGTGTGCTGTAGCTAAGATTTTGCATCTCAGCTTGATGTAGAACACTGATATTCACATATCTGTACAATTGAGGCACCCCCTACCTAACTATTTGGTTATTCTAGACTGCACATTATAGACTAACAGCAAATTCATTTTGGATACATTATTAGATATGAGGTTACTTACATCTTGCATTTGGGCTAGACCTAACAAGCAATTGTGCCTGAATGAGTAAGCATTTCATGCCCAAATACCTTTCTATGGAATCTGTACTAATACCTGCTTATTCAGGGCTAAACAGCTAAGATTTGGTCACTTTAATGTCAGCTTTGTCAGCTAAGGTTTGTGCTTCTGGAGAAATTTACACCACTGTGCTCAAATTGTTTCAGTGGTGAATGCTGACATAAAAGAAAGCCTAGCGGAAAAATAAAAATAAAAGTCTCTAATCTAAAACTGATATTATACAAGCTAAATGACATCACAATAACTGCGTTCAGCAAAGATATCAAAGCGGATTCACATGAAACAAGACTATTTTTGGTTGAGGTCACAGACAGGAAGACAACAAATGGAAACGGCAGAGAAAGGGGAAAAACACAAATGAGAAAATTTAATTTAAGTACCAAATCATCAACAGTCTTCAAGCTCTCTGATTACACAGAGCATCACTCGTTGTAGGCTAGACTAAACATGGCCAACTTGTAGGCCATCTAAAAGCAATAAGTGTCTAGTCAACAGGAACTGAATCCCTACCGATCCATAACAGCCCCTCAGTATGACTGTGAATACTAATATCACTGGCTAAACTGCCGCACATCCTGGGGAGTGCGAGTACAACTGCATGGCACAGGTGCAGAGGACAAAGTGCCTCAATACGATTCAACCTTGACAAAGAAAAATGTGTGTGACAAGTGCCAACAAGCCTTCGCGGCTCCATTATAAAGGAGCTGTGAAAGGGCATGTGGGGACAAAGTGGGATGAAGAAGAATCAGCAGAAGTAGGTAGTCCTGGATAGAGATCTGAGCATAAACTCTCACCACACCCCTTTACCAGACAATCTAAAAGGAAACAAATGTGGGCCTTAGAAATAAACACTAATCACGATAATTGTGTCTGCTGAAAAACCAAACAAAACATAACCCAGCTGGATTAAGACATATGAATTTGTGTTATAGTGCTGTGGTATAATCTGAAGATAGACCAGCTGGTTGTGTCACTGTTCTGAAACTTTTCCAAGCCAGAGCAGGTTTCCTGGGAACCCAGCGTAAATATATCTGGTCACAAGTTCGGCAGTTTTGCCTTTGCCAAATCACACCATGCCAATGTCTCAGCTGTACAGGGCAGCCCATGAAAACCTTTTGAATTAGATGAATGTTCGATCTTCTTCTCAACAAGTCTGAGAGATCAAGAGAGGGCCAAATTGCATACCATTTTATTTTCCGTTTTAAGTTATACGAAATAATTCTAATATCAATACAAAAAAAAATAAAAATCACAGTAAAATTGCCCCAAAAAATAGAAAATGTATGTATGAAGTTAGAAAATCTAAAAAATGTTTGCAAAATGCTACAAATAACATGTCTTAAAATACCACAATAATTATATAATAATCCTATAATCTTTACTGTGACCGTTTCTATCACAATATATATTGATATTTAATTATTGCCCAGTACAAGATTAAGGTAAAATAATTGAACACCTAAAACTGAAGAAATGCTTCAAAAAAATCCTTCTGGAACAATATGCTTTGAAAAGAATAATCTTGGGTCTAGTCCTAATGTTTTGTATCAACAGCAAGAATTCCCTCCTTGTACAGCCACCCTTAAAAAGTCACTCTATCTGATGGTAGATTCTTTACTTTGACACCGGTTGCGGTATGAGCTACCTGTAGGTCCCACAATGATATTAAGTTTGTTTGAGTTTTTTTCATGTATCTCTTGGGCTGATCTTGTAGGGACATCATGGTCTGGTCATTTTGGCAGTTGTTTCATATGTAAATAATTTAGCAGACACCTAAATTACTGATATCTAGTTGTTTTCAGTCATCTTTTGATCTTGCTATAATGATTTACTCCCTTTACCAAACAAGAACAAGGTAAACAAACTAAACTAAATGTCTGTGCTTTAAATAATGCTGCATTTCATTTGTTTCCAGAGATCAGAATTTATTCATGTTCAAAGTTAAAACAATGTACTGGAATGCACCAACAAGCTGGAATAACAAGATATCTCCAACAATCTGAAAATGTCATCACAGGATCTACAGGTAGCTCTTACCACAGCTGATACAGATGACCACCAAATGTCTATAGGATAAAAATGTTTACAAAAAGGACAGAAAAGTGTCCCCCCTTTTTCAAATAACTGTGGTTTCAGTATCCACAGTTAATCTCCCTCTGCATCACAAAAGCACCTCTTACCCGATTGTCTTCCCCAAGACCCTGTATGTCATGTAAAACAATGCGAGCCAGCGAGGGATGGGATCGAGTTGAACAAGCATGTGTCACAAATCAATGGTCACGCAACAGAAAAATATCCTTCATACATGGGTGTGTCCACCTAGTGACATGTAGACAGGCCAGGCAAATTCACAACAAAACCACTTTAATGCACTTTAGTGTAAATAACTTGGCAATAATTGAGAATAGCGTCCTAATGCCACTGTGTTTCACTAAGCTAGTAATAAAACTAGGGCTGGACAATAACTTAATATCAATAAATCACAATACAAAAATGTCTCAATAATAAATTTCAACATTTCAAAAATATGTTACTTACAGTATCTGTCGCTGGCTAATGTTTATTATGGGATGCATTGCATGAATTGGCAAATTCAGTTTTCAGACGTCTGTTGTGGTCCTTGGAAGTTTTTTTTCTGTAGATTTTATACTGCACGTGTTTAATTGATAGCATAATTATATCAAATTAACTGAAATAAGAAGTACTGTTATGTAAATTCTAGACATTATCACCCAACCCTACCCACTAAAACGCTACTAACTGAACAAAAACAAGTTAAAGCTGATTTAATGAGCAGGTCTGCCTGCACAAAGTTCTAAAAAGATAATATTTAAGTTAATAAACATAAAACATATGTAATATGTAATATTGTAGTTATATTAGCTAATACATTAATAATAGATAAAGATAAGCAACTGGTCCAGCCACAGCACTAAGAAAACAGCTCACTCATCACTACGTAGCTAACATCCAATGCAGCATAGCTTGCTAACCTAGCTAGCTGTCTACATGTCTGGATAAAAGTCACATTAAAAAGTTATTAAACTCACCAAAAAACTAATCTGACGATTTAGTAAAGTTGGCAAACATTCACCGTTCAAATTAAATCGCTACCCATTGCATTTTAAATTACTATAAAATCTAAAAGGTAACTAGTTAACACCCTTAGCTTAAGTAGCAGGCTAACTACCTTAGCTAAAGCTAGCTTTGTTATATTAAGCTAAGCCAGCACAACAGTTTACAACAGTTTACAGGCTAATAGTAAAATGAGTAAATATTTATTTTAAAGAAATATTTTATTCAAAACATTTAGATAACTAATTTAGCTAAGCAAAGTTCATAGCTATTCGTTGGCTAGCAAATAAACAAGTATGAAGCTAGCTAAGCTAAGCTTACACTTTAGCCAGCACGAGAAGTTCTCGAAGCGGCTAAACCGCTAACGCTAGCCAGCTAACAGTAGTTGCTGTATTATCGGAATTTTAAGATAAAAAGGAACTACATGTGAATTTTCTTTAATCTTTAAGAATATTTGACATTTTAACTAATTCATAAAACAGAGGAGAAAACGTTAATTAGCTAATGGCTATTTATATTCATATCTGTATAAATAGCGTCGATTCAGTTAGCCAACATAGCTTAGCTAGTCAGCTGTGTTACTTAAGCTAGCTAGTTAGTTAATTGTAGTTCTTTTACTGCCAGATTTAAACCTACAAGCTATTTCATTTAACTAACTAGTTAAATAAGCAACTAACGAGTTAAATAAATAAATAAATAATCTATATATCTAGCTAAATATCAGCTAGCTAACTAGCTGTCTAATTACTTATCTGCGCCTTTTAAAACGAGTTAAGCAAGTTCACAGCTAGGCTAGCTAGCTAAACCAGCAAGCTAACGCTGGCTGGCTGGTGCTTGGTGGAGATGTCTCCGAACTGGGAGTGAGTCGGCAGTCATTTGTAGTTAGTTATATGTTTTACAGAATATTTTCCAACAGATCAATAGACTGTTAGCTATTTTTAATATATTACCAGACAAAATGTGTAGCACTAGTAGCTAAACTGCACACTTTAAAATAAAGGTGCTCTTTAAATAATGCAACAGAGAAATACTTATTTTTCAAAAATAAACTAGTTAACCTAGCTAGAGAACTACCATGTTTGTAGACGAGGTTACTTTATAGTTAGCTATTAAAAGAAACTCTTAAAGGTGTGATGAACCTCAAAGATTGAGGTAACGTTAATATTTTCTATCCATTTAAACTCATTTAACCTAGCTAAATTAGTTAGCTAAGCTAGCACTCCCAAAAACAAAGGTGCTACAAATGGTTCTTTAGCTAATGACACAAAACAACAACTTCTTGTTCCATGAAATAGGTTAACTAAGTGGTTAATAGCAGCCAGCTAGATAATAAAAGCAATTTTAAAGGTCTGAAGAATCCCAAACTAGATGCAGTGCTAGCTTACGCTAGATCTGCTTTGTATAAAACTCTAAACTTAGCTCTTTCAGCACTCTTCGCTAGCTTAAACAAAGCTGCTACAAATGTTTTTTTGAACATAACCAGAAAACAACATGTTTCATTCCATAATGTGAGAATGAGAACCCTTTTAAAGGTTTAAAGAGCCTCAAACCTGGTGTGATTTGGTTTTGTGAGCAGGCAGCAGTTGGGAGCACAAGGAACCAGCTGGAAAACAAAACAGTAACTTACCAAGCCTTTCGCTGTGTTGCTTCAGGACTCCGTGTTCGTCCGGGAATAACGCCCGGCATGCGCACCGGCCCGGTATAAAAGGAAAAATCGGTTATTGACTGAGATTTGCACAACTTTACTGAGTTATTCCGCTCGCTAAGGCAGTGTTAGTGTTTATGTAAAGGGCTGGCAGGCGGGCGGGCGGCAGCAGCAGCTCTGAAATCCGTAAAAGAGTGACACCCACTCCGACCAACATGGCGGACTGTAGCTGATAGATCGACTGGGAGAGAGCGGTAAAGGGTGTGACCAACTGAAACACTACAGACACTAAAGTCAATAAAAAATGTATTTTTTTTACTAATTATCTCATATCCACAGAGATGGCGAACGATGTAACTAGTAAATGTACTTTCAGAAACGCCCTCAATGCTGTCCAGTAAACTTTACATCAATCCAACTCTCAGAGTTTCATTTAGAGAGCAGTGAGGCTGGTCTGTGGGTGTATATCACCCCCCACAGGTTCAACTGAGCCTTTTAAATTAAAGAGAAATTTAGTGAGAAGCTTTTTACAAGAGTTTTACAAGACAGACAATTTTAATAAACATAGGACTTTAAATAAACTTTATTTATAAAGCGCCTTATACAACACAAAGTAGCACAATCTAAACAATCTGCTTGTAAGACAAACAACCAAGAGAATATAAAACATTAAGTATCAGAGCTTTTTTAAATAATTTCATATCTAATTTTTATCCAATTTTCACAGCCCACTCATTAGGACTACCCCTATCACTAGTAAACACCAGGTGGGTGAAGACTAGCACATGCCTCCACATGCCACACAAGTGAAGTCAGCCATTGCCTCTTTTTAAACTGCTGTTGATGCAGCATAGCCAAGTAGCATCACAGTGCGCTCGGAGGAAAGTGCAGCGACTCGGTTCCAATACATCAGCTCACAGACGCCTTGTGCTGAGCGCCATCACCCTCCAGTAGCCGATGGCAAGCTACATGAACAGGCTTCGAACCAGCAATCTCCTGATCATAGTGGCAGCGCTTAGCCCGCTAGACCACTCAGAGTCCCATTGAATATTAGAGCTAACTACACTGCCTGGCCAGTCTTACCCTGGATTTAACTTAATTTATGTAAATGATCTGGTGTGGCTGCAGTTGATCAGGTCTAGGTTCAGCAACAGTATGTGCTGAAAGAATGAGGTCAGCTGACTACCTAAATATACTGAATATAGACCAGGTTAATTCATCAGTGGATTTTTTTCTTCCCTGATGGCACAGGTTATACCAAGATGACAATGGCAGGGTTCATGGGGCTGGAATTGTGAAAGAGTGATTCAGGGAGCATGAGATCATTTTTACACATGCATTGTTCACCACAGAGTCCAGACCTTAACCCCATTGAGAATCTTTGAGATGTGCTGGAGAAGGCATTAACAAGCTCAAAGTAGCTCACATTTTATTGGTATAATTTCGAGAGCCCTGACATTTAAAAGACAAAAACAATGAGTAAATGCAAAATTAGGTAAATTAGTTAATCTATACAAAGTCAAAATTAAGACCTTTAGTATTACAGAAATGGATCATTTGTTTGATAGTTTTAAATGACTTAGTGATGGTAAGAATTTTGAAACAAAATTCAATTAATTGCGTTTGATTAAACATTAATTGCTAAGAATAATTAAACTAGAAACATTAATGCTTTATTACTAGAGCCTATTTGCATTAAATCATAACTTAGTTTTGGTTTCTATTTTCCAGTTATGTAAAATAAAAGGCCTCAACAAGCTGCACATTATTACTAATACATTCTGGAAGAACATTTCTATCAATGTGGAATGGTTACAAAGCCATTTCTAAGACTCTGGGGCTTCAGCAAACCACAGTGTGAGCCATTCATTTCAAGGGGGGAAAATCTGTTGCAGTGGTGAATCTTCCCAGAAGTGGCTGGACTACCAAAATTCCCCCAATAGTGCAGTAAGGACCTATCCCGGAAGCCTCAGAATATCCCAGACAAACTTCTAAGTATATCTCACAGGCCTTGAATGCCTCAGATAAGGCCAGTGTTTGTGATTCCACTATTAGAAAGAGACTGAGAAAAATTGGTCCCCGGTAAAGAGGTGCAAAATATTAAAGGCACTGCTAACCAAGAAGAACAGAAAAGCTCACCTCACACTTCATCACCTTATAAGAACAACAAAGTCAGAAAATCATACCAACTGGCAAACAAGTTGATGATATGTGTTGGTGTAGGGATGTAAATATGAATATTTGATGTCTTGTTTTAATATATGTCTATTATTTCTTTATTTAAATATATATACAGTAATATGTTTAAAGTCTACCTAAATATATGTAAATAGTTCAATTTAGTACAATAAAAGCTTTTGTATTTTTTGGTAAATGAAAGTAGTTCATTTTAGCACTCTTAATCATTAGCACACTGTAGCATAATATAGCATAAGTTGAGTATACTTGAGTCTACCTTTTCACTTGGGCAGTCACACATACAGTATCTGCACAGTTTTAAGAATAATAACAGTACATTAGCTTTATTCTGCACACTGTGTGCTTCTTTTAATACATATAAAATATCTGGCATGCAAAAACAATGTCACAATAAATATTTATTAATATTTTATTCATATTTACTAAACCTTTGTAGAATCATACAATGTTGAATAAAAAGGGAACATAATTTGTAGTTTATTACTGTTATTATGTTGAACAGTAACACATTGATCGAAACATAATGCTATTTTGATTTAACCGTGATATGATGCTGATTACAGTGCCCTCCATAATTATTGGCACCCCTGGTTAAGATGTGTTCTTTAGCTTACTCTTTTTTTTCATCATGGTCCTATATTATTTAGAAAAAAATCAATAATATAGGACCACGATGAAGAAAGAGAAAGCTAAAGAACACATCTTAACCAGTGGTGCCAATAATTATGGAGGGCACTGTGAGTTCCAGATGGGATGCTGGAGTTTTTATTATCCAGGATTGCTTATTTTAGACTCTTTTGCTTGTAGTGTTGTTCATTATACACTTAATGCTGTTTTTATGCATTACTTGCTCATGCAGTGTGTTATTATGGAAATAGCAGATGGCAGTCTTGGATTTAGTCCAGTGTGGTATAGGAACCGGTTCACTCTGATCAGGAAGCTGCAGGTCTGTAGCTGCATTTACTGCTGTTGATCAGTAGAGGGCTGCATCACATAGGTGATCTGTAGAAGTGTATAAATGAGTAGGTGTAGTGTATAGTGTGGAGTTGTATATGCCCACTGTGTTTCTTTGTAGCTCTGGTCCTATATAGTTGCTGTAATACAGGTACTAGAATTAATCAGAGGTAAAAAAAAAAAAAATATGTTTGAAGTAGTCTGCAACACTGGCATTAGTGAACTCTAGTTGATGGTTGTTCAATCCTGGTACTGGTGTCTCCCTGCCCTGCATGTTTATGGCTTCTCCTGCTCCCAACACACCTGATTTAACTAATCAACTCATCACCTAGTCCTATTAGACCTATAGTGGGTGTGTTAAAACAGGCAATCCTCTAAAATGTGTTGGGCCTGGGCATGGGCGTGGTAGTGGGGGGAAAAATGGACCTGACTACCCAGGGCCCAAGTAGGGAGAGGGGCCCATAAAAATCCTGATTTATTCATTTATTTTTAAGTGGTATTTTTATTATTGAATTGGGCCCTCTAATTAACTATTTATTAATTAATCTATCAAAAATTATTGATAACATCTACTGAGAGAATTAACTTTAGTTACAGTCCTCTCAACATATGGGACATTCTGGGAGCCCCCTCCTGGAGGCGCAAGATGGTTTGGTCCGCCCGACAGCGACCCGGCTACAGGTGTACCGTCAGTGAGCCCAGATTAAATGACCTGGGGGGCTAGAGACTTCATGCTGCCCCTAAAACAGAAATCAGGTTATCAGAAGAAGAAAGAAAGAAGGCAGAGTGAGGGGAGGCAGCTATTGACGGCTTTCTTTCCCAAAGGTGAACAGAGTTTGCTTGTTATGCTAAGTGTAATTAAAGTTAATGTAGTCCTCTCCACACAGCTGCTGCTGATGTCTGTAGGCTCACGTGAAGCCGTTAGCTTAGCAAGTTACCAACCAGGCGGCTGCTGCTGTAAGAATAAAGGTAATTATGAGCCGCGTAAGGTTAGATATCGACATTAACCGGTCTTAGAAACTCCCCCTTACGTTGGTATGTTGGTTCAAGAGAGAGAGAGAGATTTATTTTAAGTTATAAGTAAGTTATTATTTTGGTTCAGTGCGTGTGCTATAGCCTATTGTCTACTAACACAGCAGAGCTGAAAGAGAAACAGTGCTTAGACTTAATAAATGATCCACCTAGCAATATTTCTGCTGCATATATCAACATGTAAATAGCCTACCAATATCTCTGTAGGTGCGAGTACACACTAGTAATATATTAAACAATAAAGCAACTGATTATTTTTGTCTGGTAAAAAGCCTTAGCATTGCAGTGCAGTGCTTAAAAGCTATTATCAACGCTCAATAAATTCATGATGTTACCAAAGCCAATGAATAATCATGTTAAATAACTGTGATCTCAATATTAATCAAAAATAATTGTGATAATGATTTTTGCCATATATTTTTGCCAGAGATTGTAGCTTAAAACTTTATTAATGCTTTTTATTTTAGATAAATACCGCTTTTTTGCTCACGTTCTTCATGTACTTGATAGAGGCCCACTGACATTGCGAGTGTACAGGGCCCAGAATTTGCTGCTACGCCCCTGGGCCTGGGTGGCAGGGCCAGGATAGAAGAACACTGTTCTAGTTAAAGGAAACTCACCATTACTGATTGAATGCTTTTATAGTTAATATGAAACTTTCCAATACTCTTCAAATCTTCAAAATAACAACATTAAAGGATCAGGAAAAAACCTTGATAACTTTCAGTGTTAGTAAAAAAAAAAAAGTCAAATGTATTTGGAACATTTCTATTGGTTTATTCATTAAGAAATTTGGACATAATGTAAAGAGCAATTCACATTTTGTATGAAACATGGAGATACAAGTTTTTTGTGTGATGCTCAAAGTCTTTTTTTCTCAATTTTTGCTGTTGTTCATCTTTAGACAATGTAAATCTGGCAGATATTCTTTACATTGTGAACAAATGTTATGCTACAGTAAATTGCACTATAGAAATGCTTTATTGCTTTAATTTAAGGTATTTTTCTTTTCTCTTTAACTTGCCAATTTGGAGATACAATTGATATTTGGAGATACAGCGTTGGTGCCAAACAGGTTCACATTTATCTGTTTCTATACTATTAGCAATACCTATACACTACAGAAATTAGACAAGTTGTGTGTGCCCACCTGTACAGCTGTGTCAGCAGTGAGTGCAACTTAAAGTAGCTGAATGTATTCATTAGAAGTGGTGTCCACAACATTTAGACATATGTGTGTGTATATATGTGTATAATCACACAAGTAGAGTGGTTATAGAAAACAGAAATATAGAAAACTACAAAACAAAATGAATAAAAACATTAGCAGTAATTACACAAAATGTGAAAAACAAACTAATCAACTAAAACAACTAAGATACAAAATTATAAAATTCCAGCCTCAGGGGTAAACATGAAGAGAGTTTAAGATGTTTCAAGTTGCTTGTGCACATTAATGCTCAGTAAATACAGCTGCACCTGCAGCGTAATCCAGTTATTAGAGTGAATTTGGTAAGCAGCCTTATTAACAGTCAGCACAGAAGTAATGTATGGAGGCATGTATCCAGGGGGCCTTATAAATAAATAAAATTCAGTGTCTTTCCCACTCACAAATTTAGCATAGAGCTCAAAATAATGAGTATTAGAACTGTCTGCAGTAATAAATCTGAGTGCATCTTAGTGCACAGTCATAAACACAGTCCAGGGGCCTGAGTGTCACCATAATCCAGGCTTTATCATCATCCTCATCGTTTTCTGCACTGGACACCTTTTACTGAGTAATATGTTATTGTTTTTTATTTTCTCTTATGTATTCCATTCTGTAAACTGTATCTCATCCTTATCTGCCTAAACATTACACAGATATACAAATTAATATAATTTAAACATAAGATAACTACTATTACGTTTTTTTAATAGTTTTATATTTTATATATTATATCCTGGAATGAGTACACTATATTTTCTAGTACATTTTATATTATCTTATTTAATTTTATTTCATATCTTGCTTATTTTTGCCGTTTAACCTCATCAGGTCCGGTGAATAATCTGAAATGCTACAAAATCCAGTAAATTCATATTGTACCAAAATGCAAAATGTACAAATTACAAATCTGAATTGAATTTAAATCAGATTTAAATCACTTCAGCCTGGTAATGTGAATGCAGCCCAAGAAACTGCAATTTTTCAGTGCAAAGGCAGGCTTGTATTGGTTGTATTTTATTTGCTTTCATGTTTGGTCACACAATACTTAAATGCTATTTTCTAACCAAATCAAGCTCCAGGTGCCTGTATTTGTGAGTCTTAATTTTTCATGCACTGAGGATTAATTTATGCTTATACAGCTCTACTTCTAAATCATCAAAGCAGTGCTGAAGGGATTGAACAGAATGTACAACATCTGCAGAACATTACAAAACAGTATCATCAGCACACACCGACCAGCCACTTCATTAACACCACCTCCTTGTTTATACACTCATGGTTCATCTTACCAGCTTTACTGAGCAAGAAGTGCTTGGTAGTTCTGTAATTACAGACTGTTATTATTCTGTTGTTATTTTTATACTTATATTATTATTTTCCTTTCAGCCTGTTCTTCAATGGTCAGGACCCCACAGGAGAGAAAACCACCACAGAGCAGCTATTATTATTTGTGTGGTGGGTCATTATTCTCAGCACTTTAGTGACTGTCCTGGTATGGTGGTGGTGTATGAGGTGTTAGTGTGTGTTGTGCTGATATGAGTGGATCAGATACAGCAGTGCTGCTGGAGTTTTTAAACACCTCAGTGTCACTGCTGGGCTGAGAATAGGTCACCGACCAGAAATATCCAGCCAACATCAACCTGTGGGCAGCAACTCATGGGCAGCATCCTGTGACCAATGGATGGATGAGTAGAGCAAGACAGAAATACAAACTGTGCAGCAACAGATGACCATCTGTCTGATTTACATCTAAACATGGAGCAGCTATAGGTAGGAGTGTCTAATAAAGTAAATAAGAAACCAAAATCTTTAAAATGTCATCTATCAACATTAAATTAACAAAAAATACCAACCAATTTAGTTGTAAGGTATGGCGACTAAAATCCAATGTCTGCTAAATGGTATAATGTTAACATCTGCAAAGCATGAATATCTAACATTTTTATATGTTGATATATTGTTGGAGTGTTAAGGGTGTTAACAAATCAAAAATCAACATCTGTCTACAGTTGAAGTTGTTATCAGCTCACTGACATGACTTCAACTTCTGAACAATGTTTGGTTTAGACAGCAACCAGATTGTCTTTGGACAATTCTAGCCACTGCACTGTCTGCTGTGGATGGTAATGCCTTCTATGGTGTATATTACACATGACGCTGGGTTAAATGCTGGCACAACTTGAGGAATGGAAAGTGCTATCCATCTGGCACACACTTTTAGGCTTCACCAAGTCAAGTCAAGTAGTTTTATTGGCAATACTGCATATATACACGACATACAGAAGATTGAAACTACGTTACTCTCCAGTAAAAAATGAGTATCTCCATTTTTGTTGATTCTTGACGTACAGACTAATAGAATTTCTCCAAAATTACCTGAAATATTTTTTTTTACATGGACTGAAAGTTAAGAAGGTTCCATCTCTCTCCTGTAAAGTTGCTATTTTAGAGATACTTGTTTTTCATTAGACAGCGACGATATACAGTATTTGCTCAGAGGAAGTGCTGTGGACCTCTGTGCACTTTTCCACAAAGCCTCCACAGCTCTAAAGATCTGAAGACCTCAGCAGAAGAAGCACCACACAGTTGAGCTGATGAAGACAACACTTCCCTCCACCAACAGGATGCAGTATGTACTTCCTCCTATATGCACTGACCGCTCCTGCGTCACAGAGGCTCAGACCACATAAAGCTTACATCATCGTTTTTTTTTTTTTTTGCTGCTGCTCAAAGAAAAACACATCCCAGCTGAGCTGAGACTCCGAGTACTGTCTCCAACATCCCCTCATACTGCCATCTGCTTCTGTCCACCGTTCACTTCCCTTCCCTTCTTTGTTGTGACTGCACAAGCTTGTTTTCCAAGAGGAGTACGTGACTAAATTGTTGTTTAACGTTTTGATTTTGAGGAATCTGGATTAGTTTCCTGATCCCACGGTTGCTACTGGATATTTAACATCTCCACACCTATCCACGGCTTTCCCGGTGGGGTTAGAGGAACCTAGATTGATCATGGAGTTGCACTTGTAGTGGGATATACAAAATCTTATATTACAATGTTGAATAATGACAATTTTACGGACATGCCAAAAGTCATGAGAAACGGTTTATTTTATAAAGAAGTATTTAAAGTTTCTAAAGACGCGCCAAAGTGGTCCAGCAGGCTAAGTGCTGCCACTATGATTAGGAGATCGCTGGTTTGAATACAGTAATGTAGCTCGCCTTCAGCTGCCAAAGTCCTGAGAGAGCACACTTGGCCTTGCTCTCTCTGGGTGGGTCGATGGCGCGCTCTCCCCTCATCACTTCACATGGCATCTGTGAGTTGTATCAAATGTATCAAAACCGAGTCGCTGCGCTTTCCTCTGAGCCCGCTGGGATGCTACTACAAGTTGTGAAGTGTGAACATAATGTGTACAATGTGTAAACATGACATTAGTGATACAGTTGGTTTTCTTTACTGGGACTTGTGGTCTTCATGTTGACAAACTGTCAACACAGACTACAAAGGTGAGAAAAGGTCAAAGCCAGATTCAACACTAGATTATTTTATCTTTAAGCATTATGGAGAGCACTGTCTGCTCCACAGATGACCCAGAGAGCTATTTTTTCTTAAACCGAGATACTAATCCTCAACCTGAAGAACTTTAAATGAAGGGTTTATATTTGAGCAGCTTTTAATTGAAGTGTAGATTAGATCTGCTCCACAGACTGACCTACTTCATGTCCTCTCTTTTTAAACGGAGGTACTTATGCAGGGCTTTGCCTTAAAGATGGTTTTAAACTGAGACAGTAGAGAATTTCTCTTATCCACTGCAGCAGAGCAGTGAAATGTAAATGTGTGCTTTAGTCTGTTCTTATCAAATTACAGTATAAAGTTATTTATAGATTCATGGCCTAAATAAAGGGTTTTCAATCTTGTGTAAGGTATGTGGTATGCTCAGGGCCAAAAAGATAAGAGAATATGCATACAAATAAGGTTATTTATAATATTACATAAGATCTCGTTACGAACATACTTTAGAAATACAAATGTATTAAGATTTTAACCTGTTCAAAAGTATATCAATTTAGCACTAACACTTTATACACACTTACACATACTAAATATACTATTTTAAAACAACTTATGGCAATTAAGTATATTTATATTGTAATTAGTTTATGTTTAAATGCAACTTCAAAGCAATAAGTTGTGCTTTTGAGAGCTTTATTAGGACAAGCAGCTGTACCGAAATATATACCGCATTTTACAATGTATGGTCTATTTTTTTTTTATACATAAGGTGCACTGAATTATAAGGCACATTTTAAGCGACACTAGTAAGAAAAAGGGGTGTCGCCATGCCGCTGGGTGTCCAGACCTGTAAGGCTGAGCTAAGTAAACAAAACTATAGAAAACTATTCTTAAAAAAACATTTTCTTTAAAAGTTAAATGAGCACTGGATGTTAAGCTACACAGATTTTTCTCTTGAAAACTGTTTATTTGGGTGAGTAAAACCCTTCCGTTTATTTACAGTGGGCTTAGATTTCCAGTATTTCAGTATTTTCGTTTATTAGTGCTAAGCACTGTTAACCACGGCTAGCGCTGCTGCTAACCACGGTTAACACTGCTTAGCACTAATAAATGCCACCTGGCAGCGCTACACTGTGAAACCCTGAGTGTTCCGGTAAGCCAGGGCAATATTCGCTAGCGGTTAGTTCCACATAGCTTGTTTTAACACAGTAAACACACAGAATACAGTCCAATATACTCACCTTTGAATGACAACAGAGCTATCGCTGCAGTTAGCGGCTAATGCTAATGCTGCACCAGCCTCTGTGCTGGAGAAACTTTACTGAAACTCCTGTATAACTCTGCATGCTGCGGAGTGGCTTTACTGCTCCTTACAACCTGACTGGTAAAATTCATACATAAGGCGCACCGGATTATAAGATGCACTGTTGATTTTTTTTTAGGTTTTTAAGTGCTCCTTATAGTGTGAAAAATACGGTATTAGGAGATAGGGTAAGGTAGGTAAGTGGGAATGACTACACACTGATGCTTCAATAGATGAAAAATACACTAAAGGACATGTACTTCCTTAACTGTAACTAAAGCACTCTTTTATGTACATTTCTTTAAAATATGTATTTTACACAAGTTCACTTTAGTTCACATAAAAATTAAATATGTGTTTTTATAACATGTTTAAGAATGTTTGGAACTTGTTTTCTCTATTGACACATTATTAAATAATAATTTAATATTTTATATTTTTATTATAATATTTTATATAATTTTAGTATTCGTTACCTAATTTAAATATATACTTTAAGTGCTCTTAAGTATACTTTGTTTGACAGGGGGTCTTTTTTGTGGGCTAAATCAACCCTATAAAACAATATAGCAAATTACAACATGTGAGAAAACGGTGCACTTACACATTGATATTTTACTCGGCAGCAGTGTGTGGTTTCCTTGCCTGTACACTCAGGAAGTCACACCACACATTCTTCTTTTTTAGCACACCCAGGTCATGAGACCGAAGCATTTGTAATAGATCAGGCCAAGCTTCAGTGCCACAGAATGCGGTCGGAAAAAAAAAACATTTAGGACAGATGATACAAATATAGAAAGCATGACACAACTGAGGCTGATGCTCATATACTTCATGGGTTCAGTATTAATGGATGACTTTATGAGAACTAAATCTTTACAGCAGCAATATGGCTTCCTTTTGAAGTTCTACATAGAATTGAATACATTAGGCATCATAAAACTGTTATAATATTGATTCATTTATCACACTATAACAACAGGACTTATAGGACCTAAAGTTCTCGCTATAGTCCAGTTGGAAATTGTCTCCAGGCCACATTAGCAAAGCTGTTAAGAAGATCATCAGCTGTTAATTGACCAGCATTTTTGATTCAATACAAAGTTTCCAAATCAACAAAGACCCCCACCCAGCACATCCCCTCTTATCACCTCTCAAAACAAGAGCGTCTCATTTCCTGACAAGCACACACTGCAGAAGCAAGCAGGTTAACAGCTGGACCCTATTATACTGTGTAATACTGTGAGACTGCATATTTATTACATGACACTTTATTTGTTTAATTTAGCTGCCACAGGCAATTTAGTTCAGATTTACTGTTATTACATGATTATAGGATAACAGACAGATGTTATCCACTGCTTTTGAGTCCTGTTGTTAAACAGATTTAAACAGAACAGATTTTAGATAATCTGATCATATTCCTATTGCAATTTATTAGCAAATACTGGCAGCAGTCAGAAATGTTCACTTTTTTCTTAAAATGCATTTAATTTTCTTACCATATTTTTGTTAATATAAGGCACACCTAAAATCCTTTAATTTTCCCAAAAAAATGTCAGTGCGACTTATAATCCGGTGCGCCTTATGTATGCATTTTACCAGTCAGGTATTAAGGAGCAGTAAAGCCACTATACTGGAGTACAGCATTATACAGGAGTTTCAGTTTAGTTCTCCAGCAGTATTAGCATTAACTGCTAAACACACTAAGCACTTTGGCCATTCAGAGGCTAGTATTCTTGGCTTGTAACCTGCTGCTAACCCCGGCTAGCACTACTGGAGCAGCATTAGCATTATTTGGTGACTGCGTTAAGCTCTTTTGCCGTTAGTATATTGGGCTGTAGTCTGCGTGTTTGCCGTTTTAAAACAAGCTAAGTGGGACAAACCACTAGCTAATATTGCCTTGCCTTACCAGAACACTCAGTGTAGGGTTCCTCTGTGTAGCACCACCCAGCGGCGAGAACTGCTGAATTAGAAGGAAATCATGGCAACACCCCTGTTCATTACTAGTGTTGCATAATTTGCTTTATAATCCAGTGTGCCTTATGTGTGAAAATAGACCAGAAAATAGACGATTATTGATAAAAAATATATGGTACAAATTAATCTTAAACAATGCTATTATGTTACTCAGTGGCTCTATAAATACAACTAAATTAAAGCTTGATGGTTGTTTGTTATTTTTGTGTAATTATTTAGATAAAAAGATAAAAAATGGTAACATTAGTGACAATCGTCATAAAAAATGTGTATAGATAACATTAAACAATAAAATCTACAATATTTTATTGTAACAATAAAAAATAACAATAAAATCTCCTTGAATCCTTGAAACATTAAACCATATTCTGTCAGTTATTATATAATTGTTTAAATATTAAATATTAAAATGTATTATTTAATTGTATAATGTATTCCATAGGAATAATGTACACCATACCAATAATAAATGTTTTCAACTAAACGCTTCATATTTTTAATTACTGTAGAAAAATGCCTTAAAATTGTTAGTAATAAGTAGATCATACAGTTCAACAAGCAGTAAAATACTTTATTGACTAAATGTTTTTAGCAGCTGTTACGGCCTTTCTGTTTTCATTCACTTCACCTTTGGCATATTAGCTCACAAATCGCATGTTTCCATTCCTGCAGAAAGGCCACTGAAGAACACTTAACCCACTGTCATGTTCATGTCAGTCTGTGACATGGTGATGATTGAATGGTACGGGGATATTTTCTTGGTAGTATTAGGCCGTACATCAATCAGTCATCAATCATTCATCAATTCCGTAGGCCTCAGTCATCACCATCAATCATCAATTATCACCTCCATCAGCCTGAACTGGTTCCATGATTTAATGCTCTCAATATGGAGACCTGACCCTACTCTTTGTGAGATTCATAACCCAGATTCAGACCAGGCTACATTTCTCCAGTCCTCAGGTGTTCAGTTTTGGTGAGGAAGTGTCCACTGCAGCCTCAGCTTTCTGTTCTTGGCTGACAGAAGTGGGACTCGAAATGGTCTTCTCCTGTTGTAGTTTATCTGCCTTGAGTTTGGACATTGAATGGCATGTGGAACTGTGCTAAATGCAACTGGGGTGTTGGCACAAGCTGAGTGGACAGATTGCTGCATAATACTGGACAACCGGGGTTTTGGCACAAGCAAAGTGGGCAGATTGCTGTAGTATACATGACAACCAGGGTGTTGGCACAACTAGAGTGGGCAGATTGCCATATTGTACTTGACAATGGGGGTGTTGGTACAAGCAGAGTGGGCAGATTGCTGTAGTATTCTTGACAACTGGGGTACTTCTGGCACAGGCAGCACACTTTCTGGATGTGAGCTGAGCATTTGGACCACAATTGGGCCAGTGCAATTTAGGCTTAGTGTGGGGTAATTTGGGGTACTTCTAGAAATGATCAAACCAGCCCTTCTGACACCAACAATCACACCTTATTTCATCCTTTCTGATGGTTGATGTGAAACTTTCCCTTAGCTTGTATGGTGGCTTGTATGTGGGTGATATTGTGCAGATGCTCAAGAATTATAGTTTAAGCAGACAGTGTTTGTCTATTGTTGTGACAAATATGAAGATCAGAACCCATTTTTTGACCAATTTATGCAGAAATCCAAGTAATCCCAAAGGGTTCACATACTTTTTCTTGCAACTGTAGTTCATTTTTGATTGGTTATTTTGAAAGTATTTTCAGCACAGTCTATTATTCCCTTGTTGTAAAAGTATGCTGTTTGATTCAGCTGCTGAATAAATGTGGTTCCTGTCAGGTTACATATACAAACTCTAGCGTGCTAAAAAGAGAATCAGCCTCAGCCAGCATTTTCAACAGCATCAAAGCAGCTGCCAGGAGCGCCTGTGTACATAAACCTTCCATCATCCACCTCTCAGAGGACTGGAACAGTCAATAGTGGAGAATCTCTGAATGTGATGTAACTGGTTTGCTGGGATCAGAGTGTCTGTCACATATGAGTCTTATGACAAAATATCTGAGAGGGATCGCAAGCTAGAGAGCTGCCTTTTTACCATGAATCAAACCCCCATTCGTCTAAAAAAGAAACAGAGAGATTCTCCAAGTGTCTGAGTCACTCTCTCTCTCTGTGGAGAGCAGTACGTCCCAAGAGTTCAGCTCATCCTTTTATTCTCGTATTCTCTCAGATGTGCTCCTCAGGGATCTGTCCAACTTTATAACCTTCACACTTTCCACTTTTATGGACTTTGCATGTGCATGTTAAAGCCTGAGTAAGCGTATACTGCATATCTGATACATGCACACTTAAAAAAAAACATTATATGATATCAGTGACAATACACTATATGGACAAAAGTATTGGGACACCTGCTCATTCATTGTTTCTTTAGAAATTTTAAGGGATTTAAAAACAGTTTACTTTGCTTTAGTTTCTAAAGCATTTGCTACTAGATTGTAAAGCATTGTTGTAAAGATTTTATATTAACAATAATAATAATAATAATAATAATAATAATAATAATAATGAACGTTATTTACAAAGCACCTTTGATACATTAAAATGCAGCTCAAGCAAAAAACACAGTAAAAGTATATGAAATTAACAATTAAGATAAGACAATAGAAAATAAATAAAATAATAAAAATAGTAAAACTGTAAAAATGGCAAATAGAATATTAATATCAAGTAAAATTACAAAAGGTTGTGACTGTGATATATTAAAATAAATCAATGAAAACAAAAAGATAACATAAACATCAAAACATAAAACATAAAAAGAAAACATAACAATGGAAATCGATACATATATCGATGTACAGTATAATAACACAAATGGCTCAATTAATAAAACAAAGTTTACAATAAATATGTCTTCAGCTGCTTTTTGAAACTTTTTGTTTTCTGATGCTGCTTGTCTGATCTCAACTGGTAAGCTGTTCTATTTCTTGGAGCATAAAAACAAAATGCTGCTTTCCCAATTGATTGCATTCATCAACAAGAGCATTAGCAAAGTCAAGATAATGGATCACAAACCACACCCCACTTTATCTCAAAAGTACAGGATGAAGCCCCATCATTCAAAATAACACAAAAAAACCTAAGGTGGGCTTTATGTCCCTCTAGCCACACCTGGCTTTAGGCTTGGTACTAATAGTTTTAAAAAGCATCTATGAGACTCTGATAAGGGGCAAATTGTGATGGCTTGACAACTAGAGGGTTAGAACATCTCCTAAACATCAGGCAGGTCTTGTGGGATTTTTTTATGGCATGCAGTAGTCAGTACCTAACGTCGTGTTCCAAGAAACTTACAACACTAAAAGGCTCTTCTGACAACATTTTGGAGCCACATACCGCTGGACACCTTCCGAGGTCACAGAATAAAAATTATTACATATTTGTCTCATAATTCTACAGATTGTATGTGGGTAACATATGAATCAAACTGCTTTTTAAAGCAAGTTGTGTTCATTTTTACTGTTACACAGCAAAAGCTGTTGGAGGTGTGACTGTACCAACAATTTGCATGGTCTTGGTCATCTCATGTACTGAGTCATTTTCCACAGCAGCAGGTTATCTATTATCTTACTGTAAAATGAACAAATATTGTCCAGTAAGCCACTCTGGCATACTTTAAAAAGGTATTATAGCACTTATATAGCTCACTAAAAATATTGAAAGTACATTTAATGCATTAAAAATGTATTTAAAAAGAGTTGATAGCAGGAAAATTAACTCAAAAACATCAGACTGGTCATGTAGGCTGATCCCAGTATGCATTGGTCATTATCTACCATTCTAAGTTACCATACAAAAGCTTAGCCTGACTCGCCATATGAACTTTAACCACTACAGTAGCTGCTTCTGTGTTCTTGGTTGGTAAGGCTGTTTTTCTGTTGCAAGTTTGAAGCTGTGGATAGGAGATCATTTCCGCTACATGTCAATATTTGTGCGTCATTCTCTGTGAGTCAAGTCTTTCTTGGGAGACAGGGGAAATCTGCCCTCTGTGTTTGAAACATACTTACAGACTTAACTGGTACTCTATTCTTCATTTTGTCTACTAAATTAGATTAATGGTAAAGGATGTGTGTTTTTTAAAACCACTGCCTTGATGCAACACTCACTCAGCATGACTGTTCCACATAAACCATAATAGGTAGTTTCCCAAACAAAAAATGAGCCTAGTCTTGGACTTTACAGCGCTTGGAGTGCAGTTGTCCAATTGAAAGGTAACTAAAGTCTACAATTAGGCTTAATCGTTGTTCAGGAAACTGCCCTGAAGGCTATGTATGGACAATAGTCTACATTAAGTACTTAATTTTCACACCTGAAAGTCTGGACTAGAGTCTGAACCAAGGTTTGTGTTTGTTACATTGTGTACTCTACATGTAATTAGGTTAGGTTTGGTCACATACTGCAGTTAATGCAGTAAAATGCAGTAAATGCAGTAAATAGTAGTGGTGTCAATCAATTAAAAAATATTAATCACGACAATATTCTGTGATTAACTGCGAAAAATAAATCACACTTGATGAGTTTTATAGTGGATATTTAAATGTAAATAAAATAATAAATGTAAGAAATGTAAAATACAAATATATTTATTTTAGTGTTGGCAAATAAAATACTGGTATATACAGGTACTTGAATGTTTGAGGGGAGATAAGGCCAACGTAGGCCCTGGAATAAAGAATGCATGATCAAATGGATAGAAGAAACTTTTTTTTACATCTCAGTTTGGTTGTAAGGATTTCTGTACTTTAAGCATGCGCAAAAGTGAAAGTTGGGGTCAAACTTGGTGATGTAATTAATTTGCATAAAAAAACGCATTACTGATTCCAACTTAATCGCGTGCATTAACGTTGACAGCCCTAGTGAATAGAATAAATAACTTTGCTACATCATCACCTATATGAGCAGTTTCTCCCTATGCTTGAAATTCAGCAAGATGCCTTATCTTGTAGATTTCTTCCCTTTATTTCTTGTAGATTTTTTTTCCCATTTATTTCCATTCATAAATAAGGTCACAGTTACAGTAGATGTAGGTCTTTGCCTAGATCAACCGAACCATAATTCAATTAGTTTGCAGCGTGAAAGCACTTTTTTTGATTGGTTTGTGTTTTCAGACCAGGAAATAACAGGAAGTTGAGGCTTGCTGTCCTCATGCCTTAAACAATAGAAGAAGAAAAAGTAATGGTGTTGTGCCAAAATCTTTGTTCCTTCTGTGAGCACATGTCTTGTGCAGTAAAATATGGGTACAACAAGTTATGAAGGTGATTCCTGTATCTACTCTAACTGTAGATTAACCCTTATTAATAAACAGAAGGTAGACCGATTTTGGCATAACACCATTTTTTTTATAATTAATAACCTGCTTTAAATTATTGTAATTTGTACAAAAGTCTGATTACTGTAAAAAAGAGTTGTCTCACTTTAAACTAATAGAACTGTTTATCTGGACTGACAACAACTCTTAAAGATTAGGCTGGTGATTCCTGTAGCTACTGTAGCTAACTGTAGGTTAACCTTTATTTATAAGCAAAAGGATGTCAGATTCTGGCAGGTAGGCAGCATTTGGCACAACACCTGGAAAAGCAGCTCACAGTATTGATAAAATGCTGTTGTCCCACTCACACTCTTTTGAAACAACAAACGATTTAGTATCAAGTATAGTGAGAAGCAGAGATGCAAGGAGGAAGTAGAAAAGTGCTCTCATTAAACTGCAGCACTAACCACACCATATGTACAAAATATAACAAAACACATTAACTTTGAATCAAACTTTGATTCAGTTAGGAGTGTGCCATATCATATCGTATGCAATAATAAAAAATAATTTTCATTTTGTTGCAGTAGTAGTATTTTCTTTAAATATATATATATATATAAAGAATACTACTACTGCAACAAAATGAAAATTATTTTTTATTATTGCATATGATTTTTTTTATTATTATTTATTTAGTGTTTTTTTTTTTCATATCACCAACAATATCATTGTCATGAAAATACTATATGATATAGTGATATTATTTTAGGACCATATTGCCCACCCCTTATTACCACCCACAGTGAACAGCACAGTGGGTGGTAAGGACTGTGACCGGTGGTGTCTAGCTACAACTGTTCATGTGAACAGACAAGCAACTCTGGAATAAATCCCTTCCACATTCATTGCAGGAGACCTCACACACATAACCCACAGATCCTAGATCAAGTTCAAGTTCAAGGCCAAGCATATTTAACATACAGAAGGAATTTGGCTTCGGTAGATGTTGAATCTCTATACATTGAGCAAAGAGACAATCATCATAATACACAAAATAATAATAAGAATATACCAAACAAGACATGATATCAAATGGCAAGTAAGTAAACTGCAACAATAACAGTGCAAATGAAAATAGCCAAAGTGGAGATGACTCAACAGTTTTTGCCACATCAGTGTATTTAACCTTTTTTTTCACTTTTCATTGTTTTAATTATTGTTTTACTTAATGTTACATAAATTAAATATTATTTTAGATAACCATAAATGGTTAGGTAAGTTTTCCACCACCTGGAGTGGTGGAAATTTCTCACTTGTGGCTTTCGTTCTTCCTTCTCACCTCTTTTTTTCTAGTTTTCCTGTTTCTCATATCACTGTATTTCCTGGTGTTAGAGAATGCAAAGACAGGAACTTGCCACCCCCTCCCTCCCTCCTACATACACTCTCTCTCTCTCTCTCTCTCTCTCTCTCTCTCTCTCTCTCTCTCTTTCTCTCTCTCTCTCTCTGTTCCCCTCCTCCTCTTCAGCTCTCTTTCACACTCACACTCTCTCACCCACTTAGTCTATCACATGTGCTGGTGGTGGTACCTTCCTGCCAGATTCAGCTCTGAGCCAGTGGACAGTCTGTGTGTTCTGTATTGGGCTCTCCATCTATCTATATAACTGCAGCTCTCAGCTCACTGCTCCTTTTAGACCTGCCAGGCTGTGGATCCTCTGCCCTGCTGTTCTACTGTAGATCAGTTCCAGCGGTTCCAACTGCTCCAGCTGCTGCACGGGGACTCGCAGGATGGAGGCTGTGTCTCTCTATGACTTTCGTGCCACGGAGAGCGATGAACTCAGCTTCCAGAAGGGCGACGTGTTGAAGGTAAGAGAAACAGGAAAAAACAGCAGCTCTGTTTAGTAGAGATTACTTTCCATTTTAGTTGATAAAGCAGGAGATGAAGTTTATCAAAGTAATATATTCTAAGAAATAAAAGATCTTCAAAGATTATTTGACTTGTACTTGAAAACCTACATTAGTGTAAAACTGTTACTGTATTTCTACACACATTACACAAAGAACTATGAACAGCTCCCTATAATCAAATATTTTTTATAGATCTAAAACTGATTAATGAAACGGACCAGAAACTGACCTCCAGAAAGTCTTTTTAGGCACTCTTCAATCACATTAATTCAGTGAATCCAATCAAAGTTTATTTATCACATGCACAATCATTAAGAGTACAGCTAGCAGATAACTGCTTTGGCAATAGAACAGGATTTTGTAGATCTCTATTTTTTCCCTTTTTGAGTTTTTCACACATAATATGAATCTGGATATTGTTCCTGATGAATAGATGAACATAAATGTCTCTTTGGGATTTTTTTTTTTTTTTTTTTACAAAGATGAATATTATGTATCATATTTCTTGTAAATGTACAGTGCATATG
This sequence comes from Astyanax mexicanus, assembly GCF_023375975.1. NCBI lineage: Eukaryota > Metazoa > Chordata > Actinopteri > Characiformes > Acestrorhamphidae > Astyanax > Astyanax mexicanus. The sequence goes on along the minus strand of NC_064410.1, from coordinate 53,685,194 downwards.
GTCACTTTTGTTTTTGTGCTCTTGTCACTGTTTTGATTTGAAGTAGAGTACAAGTTGCTTTTTACAATGAGTAAAAAATCATAATGAATGAACCCACATAAATACTTTAAAAATATTTGAAATTAGGTTTTTGCCTTTCTTTATAAACATTAAAAGCCATTTGGAAGATATAAGGTTTTATTGAGCACTATATATATCTCCCGCAAAAGCATTTTTTATTTTTGTCCTTAGTCTTTCTAACATAATGTGAATCTAGAAGTTGTTCATGAGTTGAAATGCTCCAAAATTAAATATAATTTTGTTTACATTGCAACAACATTAAATACATATACGTTTTGTATACAAATAAATATATAATTTGCTGTAAGTCTAGGATGTCCTCCACCTATGACAAATCAGCAATTTATATATCAGGACTTTTAGACAAAATCCTTTTCTCCAAATGGAAGTTTCACAGAAGAATTAAAAACATTTTACCTTCAATAGAAGTGAATAAAATATTTGATTCAAAGTCATTTTGAAGTCCATTCTATTGGTCCATTCTTCCTGAAACGTGGACACAAAATAAAGAGCCACTTTCATATTCATATTACCGTATGTGAAAAATAAAAAAATGTCCACCACCAGTGATATACATTTGTAAACTATCTGATTCTGAATAGATATAAATACAAAAATCTATTGGCAAATTGTTCGCTGCAAAAGAAGAACTCTAATAAAACAAGCTAGTAGTTGTTGATGCTTCAGCACAGCTCACTATTCATTCCTACTTTCCCACACATAGATCACCAATATGGAGGATGACCCAAACTGGTATACAGCAGAGTTACTGGGAAGAAGAGGCTATGTGCCCAAGAACTACATCAGTGTGAGACCACACACGTACGTATCCCCGCTTTAACCTGATCTGAATTTTGTGTGCATTTGTAATTATTCAGTGTGTCACACAGCACAGTGTGAAGTGAGCTGGAGGTGTGATTCACCAGCTGTTGTTGTATAAAGAGAGTGGCTGTGGCTCAGAGGGATGACTGACTGTACTGTTCACAGGTGGTTTGCAGGACGGATCTCCAGACATGTCGCTGAGGGGCGTCTGCGGCAGCGGGAGTGCGGGGCGTTCCTGGTGCGGGAAAGTGAGAGCGCACCTGGGGAGTTCTCCATATCAGTCAGGTGAGACAGCTGTGTGGACTTCTGCAGGTCAATTATCAGCTTTTGGCACCTTTTACAATCACTCTGACCTTCTTCTCACCTTCTTTTCTAGATCATTAATATCTTTTTTAATCTTCTTTAGGTCACTTAGGCCTTCTTGTTACATTATATTACATTACATTTGGCAGACGCTTTTGTCCAAAGCGACTTACAATAATGATGTACATTTAAGTTGAAAGTTAACAAACATTTTTTAAGCAGGGCCTAAAGGAGGCCAAAGTGAAATAGTGGGATAGAGGAGGAAAGGAGAGGAAGAAGGAAATGAGGTTAGAAGTAGTTTGTTGGTTAGTTAGAGTGGTTAGGAGAGTAAGTGCTCTTTAAAGAGCTCAGTCATCAGGAGTTTCTTAAAGACATCTTGTCACTTAAAACTTATAATATTTCTTTGCCATTGGAAAGTAGAAGTTTTTGGTTGGTGGCTTTTTGCTGGTGGTGGTCTGGTTTAAATGAGGATTAGACATTAGTCTAGTGCATCTTCAAAAAATTATATTATTAAAAATGTACTTTATTTCAGTAATTCAGTTCAAAATGTGAAACTCATATATATTATAGATGTATTACACAAAGAGTGATCTATTTTAAGCGTATTGTTGATGATTGTGGCTTACAGCCAATGAAAACCTAAATATCTGTATCTCAGAAAATTAGAATATTGTATAAGACCAATTGGTACTTTTGGCAGTGTGGGAAATGTGCCAAGTCCTGGAAAATGAAATCCGCATCGACGTAAAAGTTGTCAGCAGGGGGAAGCATGAAGTGCTGTAAGATTTTCGAGGAAAACACTGCACTGACTTTAGACTTGATAAAACACAGTGGATCAACACCAGCAGATGACATGTCTCTCCAAACCATCACTGATCATCATTTGTAAATAAAGGAGCAGAGTCTGGAGGAAGAGTGAAGAGACACACAGTCCAAACTGTTTGAGGTCTAGTGTGAAGTTTCCACAATTAGTGATGGTTTGGAGAGACATGTCATCTGCTGGTGTTGGTCCACCGTGTGTAGGTTTACCCTAGTCATTTGGTTAGCGCCACCACGAGGAGTAATTTTAAGAATTCGACACCACATATCGATAATATATTGCAAATGAAAAGAATACGATATTTGAGATATCAATATTTTGTTTGACTGCTAATAAAAGTAGAACCTTCTAAATCTTTTAATGCACAGTTTGTGTTGGTCATTCTCTGTTTTGTTATTAGTGAACACAGGACACTGCTGCCCACATGAGGCTGCTGAGTGTAGAAACAAGGAGGTGGAATTCATGTTATGGCTGATCCCTGTAATTGTTTGGGCTGTACATTTTAGTTTATAGATGAACTCCGAGGGGTCTGACGGGCTAAGAGAGATTGCCGGTTCGAATCCTGTTCATGTAGCTTGCCATCAGCTACCGGAGCACCGAGAGAGCACAATTGGCTTCGCTCTTTCCCCTCATCACTCCAAATGGTGATGTGGATCAGCACGAGGCATCTGTGAGCTGATGTATTATAACTGAGTCGCCGCGCTTTCCTCCGAGCGCGCTGTGATGATACTCGGTAATGCTGCATCAGCAGCAGTTCAAAAAGAAGCGGTGGCTGACTTCACATGTACTGGAGGAGGCATGTGCTAGTCTTCACCATCACCAATATGCCCAAATAGGTATTATGTTAAATGCAGTGAAATGTGTCACTGTTGAAGCAAACACACAAGGAGCAAATGAGAAAACAAGGTTTTGGTGTTTTATATAAAGCTTCCGCGATTTAGTAATGACCCGCAAAATCTTCAACCACCTTAAATGGAAGCTCATCCACCACCTGGATATTAGATCATCACGCTCTCCAGCACAGGTATAATATTATCTGCCACGGCTCATTAACTGCTAGTCCTGCTTGGCTGATTTGGATTTGGACACAAGCAGCAGGCACAAGACAGATCCCATAAGAGGGCCGCGGTGCTCTGGAAGCTAATCAGAGCGCCGGTGTTTGAGCGTAGCTGGCCTCAGGTGTGGAGGCGCTGCTTCCTGTTAGTGTGAGATTAGGAGGCTGCTCGACACAGCAGAGGAAGTGAAATTGGCAGGTGGTGTGCAGGACCAGGCTAATGCGAGAGTGATGCAGCCAGCAGCGGCCCTGTTCTGCATTCCAAACCGAGAGGCCTGTCGGAGGCTTGAGCACAATAATCATCTTACAGCTGCCATACAGAGACAATGGCTGTGTGCAGGAGCAGAGAGAGCATTTCACACCACATGAGGGATAGGGTTGGAATCCAACACACACTCGATCTCAGCCGTTTCTGACTGGTGGACATGATTAGCTGATCCTACCTGACTTGAAGCCATGTTCACTGCTTTAAATACCAAATTTAATAAAACATTTAGCCAAAGGATATATACTAAATACTGAAAACTGAACCTTTTTTTTTGCAGGTTTCAAAAAATGTTTCACTTTTTGAACCATTTAATACATGAAACAGCATATGTTTGCTTTAATGTTTAAAGATAATGGTTAAACAAAAACCGGAGACCTAGATCAAATCACCAGATTCCTTCACTCTAAAAATTACCTGCACCACAATGCACGTTCTAAAATTATTTTTTACCATTGTGCAATTACACATTCACACCAAAAACGTAACTGTCACCTTAAATTGAAACTAAATATTGAAAACTGAATTCCAGCTTCTTGTCAATATTAGTGTCCCATTTTGATTTTTTTTTTCACATTTTCACATAATGTGAATCTTGCAGTAGTTACACTGTGTCAAAAATGTATGCTGACAGGACCAATAAAAAATGCTTCGGAATTATTTGTAATGAAGTCATTTTACTTTTAATTTAAAGTAAAAGCTGTTAAGTTGCCATTTTCTTGGTAGAAGAAGGTTTTCAGTTAATGCAACAATACAGCTCTGGGAAAAATAAAAGACCACTTAACAATGATGAAAATTAAAAATGAGTTTCTTTTATTTTTTCCAAATTGAAAACCTCTGGAATATAATCAAGAGGAAGATGGATGATCACAAGCCATCAAACCAAGCTGAACTGCTTGAATTTTTGCACCAGGAGTGGCATAACGTTATTTAAAAGCAGTGTGTAAGACTGGTGGAGGGGGACATGCCAAGATGCATGAAAACTGTGATTAAAAACCAGGTTTATTTCACTAAATATTGATTTCTGAACTCTTAAAACTTTATAAATATAAAAGCTCTGCATTTGTTCTTTTTTTTGTTATTTCAGCCATTTCTAATTTTCTGCAAATAAATGCTCTAAATGACAATATTGTGGCGGCTCTGGGTTGTGTGTGTGGCTGCCTGCAGGCATGTTTCTGTTCTCCTGTGTGCGAGGATGACAGGGGTGGGGCATCTCCTTTGGGAGGGGTTATGCAGAGAGGGTGGGCACCACTCTGGATCTGCCATCTGGGAGACACACAGCTGGGTTGGTGGCCTTTGGGCTATTTGAGCTCTGTGGGGATGGTTTTAGCTCTCCTAGTCTTGTTAAAGACTGTAAGCGAGTGGCAAGACGGTTCAATGAAGGAGCTGTTGAGCATTCAGCATGAGTCTCACGGGTCTTCCTTCCTCTTCCACGCCACAATATTTTTATTTGGAATTTGGGAGAAATGTTGGCTGTAGTTTATAGAATAAAACAACAATGTTAATTTTACTCAAACATATACCTATAAATAGCAAAATCAGAGAAACTGATTCAGAAACTGAAGTGGTGACTATTTTTTTTCCAAAGCTGTATATGCAACATTTATTCAACTACTTTAAGTTGCACTGATTCTTTTTGGAGCAGAAAAAACATGAACCTGCTCCATCCAGTACTTATGGGATGAATTGGGTTTTAGGTTGCACAGTGATCATGGACCTTCCCTGAACAGTAGAGAAGCAAGTTTGTTGTGTAATAGTGATGATATATGAGGTCCAGTGTTGAGTAAGCTCGATCAACAGTGCAATCTAGCTCTGTCAGCACCCAACAGTATGTCATGGGACACGTCGGCTTTAGCAGACTTGTGAGCTTCTGTTGTTTTAGGTGATCTCTTGTGGGCTTTGGATGATGCAGGGTAATGTCTAGTTCTATGTTTATCCTCAAACATTGTTTAGGGAGATTTTTATCATCTGACCTCCCAACGTGTCTAATAAGAACACTTGAGTCATATACAGGGTGTGTGTGTGTGTGTTTTTTAATGCTTAAATATTATCAGTATGAATGAGGGTTCTCCCACCAGGAGGACGACATATACAGCATATACATGTTCAAAGGTCCATGACTGCCTACACCTATACATATTTTACCGTGTCTGAATGTGAAATGAGAAGATGCTAAGAATGGCCAGTAGTGACGTAAACCAGCACTTTACATGTCTTTACATGGAAGAACATGCCTAGAAATGTACCTTGTGCATGACCTGAATAAATAGACCAGAATGGAGATTCATGTATGTGCTAATGAGACAAATATGAGATTCTAGTGAACTGTTTACTTATTTAGACTTTTGCAAAAAAAGCTATTGCAAAGAAAAATAAATGATTAGTGCTTTAATCTGGCTCTGGACCAACCAATGGAAATCATGTCCTTCTAAGTCAATTTTTAATTAACATATGCATGAATGTTTTGTATAAATATATATGCTTTGTTTGGGGTGCAGAGGTGATTAGTGATTGTGTTTAGAATCGAACGTTGTGTCGAATTATTACATCCAGCTGGAGGATTTCTTGCTTGGATTTAGAATTTTTGGAGGGCCTGTTTTTAAGTATGAATATGTGAACCTTTCAATTGCTTTTCGAAAAGAGGCACCGCCACTATAATCAGGAGATTGCTGGTTTGAATCCTGGTCATGCAGGTTCCAGAGCTCTCCATCAGCTGCCAGAGCTCTCTCTGGGTGGGTAGATGGTGCTCTCTCCCCTCATCACTCCTACGGTGAAGTAGATCAGCACAAGGCGTCTGTGAGCTTATGTATATGAACCAAGTCCCTGCGCTTTCCTCCAAAAGCGCTGTGATGCTACTCGGCAGTGCTGCATCAGCAACAGTTCAAAAAGAGGTGGTGATTGGCTTCACATGTGTCGGAAGTGACGTGCACTAGTCTTCACTCTCCTTGTGCTGAGGCATTACTAGTGATGGAGGATATACAGCTGAAAGGCAGCTGAATGGTGGGACAGTTGGACAGATAAATTGGAAGAAAAACGTTAGAAAAAAAAGGAAGTTTAGAATACTTTCTAATAAACTGCTGGGAAGTCTAGCTAAATACAGTCATCAGAAGTGGTGCCCAAAAATGTCTACTTACTGAATAGTGTAAACAAGCATCCAGAATTTAGAACAACCAGGAGGAACCTCTGTCATTCAGTGTAAATGAGGACATGAGTATTTCTGTAAGGATTAACCTTACAGAAATACTCATGTCCTCATTTACACTTCACACAATGCTGCATGTTTTATATGGATGTAAGCCTGTGCATGTTGTGGTGAGTCCGGGGTTCAGTGGATGATGGAGGACTCTATTATACTGATCTGGATGGAAAAGGCTTGTAGCTGTTTCAGGGCTGTCATCGTGCATGAGCTCTCAGAATCTGCAGGTACGACAGACCCAGCAGAAGATAGAACATGGCTGTTGTTATTTGGAGAAGTCAACAGAGGATATTATCTTTTGTATATGGTAGAGGAAATGTTATAACAAATATACAAATACATTTGAATACAAATTTGAATTTACAAGACATTTTTGAATATTTGGGAGAGTTTCCTGTCTGTTAAATATGACACTGTGCATGTTATTACAGACAGAGGGTTCCATCTGTAATATGCAATATCTTGCTGAACAATGGAATATGTGAATAGTGGCATGACTTGGATATTTTTTTAAGTTACATGCATGTGAATGAAAAATGCCCTTAACCTACAATACCCAGGAAAAATGTTTTAATTATTTTATATAAAAACATTCATATTTAATATGAACAGTTATGTTATATTGTTTAAGTATTGTGAAAGAAATTTTGAAAGAAATTGTTTTGTATCACTTTATCACAACTTATGGTGTAAATACTCTGTATAAACCAATGTATACAAAATACGTACCAGGTCTTACTGACACTTAAATTTAGCTACAATTTAAGAAATAAGCACAACCAAGAACATGAGAGTAACAATTGGGTAACTTTCTGATATTTCCAAGTAATATTATGACATTAGAAGCCTTTCATAACTGTTTGCTATGATGTAAGTTTTCTTTCTACTTCAGCCGTACAATTTTGAGCTGTTGAAGTGCTGGATATTCAGGCCTACTAGAAGCAGCTTCTAAAGACATAAAGCCAATTTTGATTTTATTATTCAAACAAGACATACGCATAATAAATCTCTGCAGTGTGACTGGAGTGAAGCCTACCTAACTGCCATGAACAAAGGGCAAAGTATATGTGGGAAAAAAATACTACAAGAAAATTTGCATGAAGTTGCATGTTAATGTCAGAGTTACCCAATTGTTACTCTCTTGTTCCTGGTTGTCCTTTATAGGTGTTGCACGCATTTAACTACCATTAGGAATGTTATATATATATATACAGTGCTGCAGAGAGAACCACTGCTTGTTTTGTGGTCTTTCATGATCTCTCCTATTCTACATAAAGTTTATTTAAGATTTTAAAATACATAAATTATCCTGCAGTATAGCTAAATGATTTGATATTTACCTTTTTTTTTTCAGATGTACCCCCTGTATGTGCTTTCTTCATTTAATTAAATTATAATGTAAATTTTCAATAGATCCCCAGTTTAGTTGTGTATCACGTTATAATATATAAAAGTAAATTAAAATTAACACTGTCTAGAGCTACAAAAATTAAAACGCTGAGTGTTATCTTAATTAAACACTTTTCAGAGTTGTTTTATCTGTGGAGTAAACATTTGTTATATAAACATTTGTTAATAAAGATGAGCGTTACGAAGTTAATATATGAGTCTATACACAGCAATTTTTCTGGATTTAAACAAAAATGTCTGAAAGTGTTAAATTGTGTCAGTTTATTCTCCAATTTAAACTACAAGTTGAGTTGAGGAGAACTCTATGGTGGTGGAGTATTTTGGAGCTTATTCCAAGGTGTTAAAGCGTTTGACTAAACTCTCTTGGAGTTGATTCACACAGCAAAACCTGGAGAGTTAAAATTTCAGAGTAAAACAATTGAGAGTTTTTTTTTCACTCTCAAACTGTGATTTTAACTCATTTAGATTTAAATTGTGTTTAGTATTGGAGTTATTCGACAGAGTTAAATATTTCAGTGCTTACCATCAGTGTGTAGTCTTGTCCACCAGGCCTGCCTTTTGTTGGGTATTCCATTATATTTGATGTAACGGTTGTTTGCCTAGCCAGCGTGTTGGCGATTATAAGAGCAAGTTACCATCCTCTGTACTGTAAAGTGTGACGAAGTGCTGGCAGTGCACTGTGAATTGCAATGCAGGATTAAAGCTCCCATGCAATGGAAAAATACACTGGCATTCACTTGTTGAGTATGAAACTGTTATTGCAGTCAGTATTGATGCTTTTTGTTGTCATTTTTCTCTCATTTTCTCTCTGTCATTTTAAAATATTACAATGTTCTTTAATAATATTAATTTATTAACACATTTTTTTGCATTAGTTGTTAACACTGTGAAGGAGTTTATGTTAAAATTAACTCCAGCTAAGGGCTGTATATTTTACTCTAGATCTGATAGGTGTTTTATCTCCCACAATCAGATTTAACCTCTGAACAGAGTTAAAAGGCCAACTCCCAGAAAAGAGTGACTTTAACTCTGTCATAGAGTGTATTCAATGGTCACACATACAGTACTCTTCACTTTGTTCTTCAGCTTGGATCACAGAATATAACATAGTTAGTTAAAAATGAGGATTCCTTGTTACGTTTTACCGTATGTATGTTTATTTGTATCCGTTTAAATCATATGTGGTACTTTTTTTTAGGTAAAAACACTCATATTGCTGAGATAAATGGATTAGTGTAATTTGCTTTGGTGCCTAAAACCTTTGCACAGTACTGTATACACCTATGAGTTGTCAGAGAGTTTTTTTGCTTGTGTATGGTGTTAAATGAACTCTAAAATATTAGCTGTTATTACACAATAATATTATGGGTTTTTTTGCACTGTAGGACGTGGTGCCATATGTTATCTAGGATAGTGTTAAATCCAAATCTTTTAATGTGTGCCTGCTTTTGAATAAAACTACTGATATAACACTACCAGGAAATCGGGAGGGCCTTGTGACCTAAAGCCAGATAGCTCAGAGGTCTGAGACCCCCAAACTAGGGGTGGGCGATATGGCCCTAAAATAATATCTCACTATTTCATGGTATTTTCGCAATAACGATACTCTTGCCGATATAACAAAACACTAAATAAAAATAAAAATCATGAATACACTACTGCAACAAAAAGTTAAATTTCATTATTGCATACGATGATTTGATGTGACACACCCCTAACTGAGATATAAAAAAATACAATAATTTTATCAGATTTGTAACAGAAGTCAATGATCCAGAATGTCATAATACTAGTAATAATGCACTCCAAATATCTCCATATATCCAGGATTAAAGTAAAATAAATGATTCTAGACATATATAATCTGTCTGTAGTAGATATATAATGGGAAATGAGAACAGTGTGAATTTTTCTTTTGCTAAAAACAGTAAAAAAGTAGAACCCTGATGTGGTGATTAGGGGTGGGTGATACTGCACGATATTTCAGGGTATAATATCGTCCACGATATTCGAAAATTTTGGCGATATTATCGTGTACGATATGATATAGCACACCCCTACCCCAAACATCTTTAAGTCTTCCAGTCTTTATCTGTCACAGCATCTGCAGTTGTACATGACTCTCGTTCCTTTCTAAGATAATAACCTTTCACCCACATTAGAGCACTATCTTGGGTGAAACACATCCTTTCAGTATAGTTCTTCAGTACTGTATATATTACTATTTATATTCACTGAAGGTTAAACCGCTGAATGAGACGTCAATCAGAATGACCCACTACAGCGTGTGGGCTGTGATCTTTTGTTCTCTGTGGCTGTGGAGCTGGGGGCTGTGGGGCTGGGTATGGATGCTTTTGTACGTAAGTTTTTCCACTTGGCCCCCGCCACAGCTTTGAGGTGAAATGAATTGGTAACTTGCTGTGAAGACAGTGCCTGTAAACAGCTGGATTGTGTAAGCTGAGTGTGCCACCAGGATATCTTGCTTCAAGATATCGTATTGTGATGCAAGTTACTTAGAAGACTAAATCACAAATACAGGAAGTGACGTCACAGTGCTGGTCATTTGTATGCGCTATGTTTTGCAACACGGGAAATCTCTTTTTGGCTCTGAGTCAGAGCCGTGTTTATGGGGGAACTTACAGCGGACATGCTGTATTGTCACAGAACATATTTAAATATATACCCACAGATATAACACAAATATATACACACAGATATATCGGGCCATGCTCAGTGTGATCGCACCATGATTTCATCACCACAGTGGGTACTTTTCACCCTTTAAATAGGTAGACTGACTGACTGACGCCGGTGATGCTAGTCTTAGTTTAACATGTAGTTTCTGGAAGTGCATTCTTCGATAATGAATGATATTAATAATTTACAAACAACAAAAACTTACAGAAAGCCAATCTTGTGCCTTATTATTCTCCCACCTTACAAATTTTAAGTATTTTTTTGTTGAATCCTCCTCTTTGGACTTCATGTTACTACTTCTTCCCTGTTACCTTTATATGTTGTATATTTATATTGATATCTATTTAATACTATTTTATTTTTATTCAGTTAAATTTTTTTTTTATATTTATCTATTTCAACAATAGCTCTTTGGGTGTTACTGGACCATGGGAATACAATTTCGTTCTACCTCATGTACTATATGTAATGTGAAATGACAATTTCAAAAAGTTTCCTTGAATCCTTTAACCCTTTGAATCCTCTGCATCTGTAATGGATAGGCACCACCAGTCAAAAACCACCCATTTACAATTTACATTTTCTCAAAGTTCTAACACAAAAAATATCATTAGGCAAATGTTTATTATAAAGAATATTGACACATATTTTTTTTTTATTTATTTTATGTACATGTGAATGCTCAAATGCTTAAATAGTTGCCTATAAGTATTCTTAATAATTGATTTACGCTGTTTATTCTGTTGCTGTATTTGGTAAATCAGAAACATGACTTTGAGCTGTTTTGGAGGTAGACAGTAGAAGCACTGGCATGCTGACATGGCAGTCAAATAAAATGCTGAGAACATTTTTTTTTGTATTAATTTAATAATGTTGGATGAACATTATGTAATATACGCTTTAATATAATAAAAGTAACACATCTAATTTTATAGCTTGTATATAGAAATAGGAATGTTCTTGATTATTAAAGTCAAGAAGTATTTAGCCTTATGAATATTTTGGAAAACACACCCCAATGTTTTTTTTAGTTACTAGATTGAATTTAAATTTAAAGTATTTTAAATAGTATCACACAAGTGTTGTAACAAAGCAGTTTAAATAGATTTGGATCCAACCCTTTATGGGTTAAGATTAAGCCATCACTACATTACAGTAAAAACTAGCATGCCAAAAGTCATGGGACAGTTAATAAATTGATCATTATGTGTTACTTCAGGGGACGACTCTACTTGAGAAAACCCAGACGCTTTAGTTGCTCATTTGTAGATTTGGGTTTTTTATTTAATAAAAATTGTATGCTTTAATTTATGATGAATGTATTTAGCATTATAATATTGAGAAAATGTTTTTAAAATGTTTGTACTTTTCATAATGTTATGTTCTAATGTTCTGTAACGCAAGTGTTACTAGATTTTTATAAATTCATCCTATATTTATTTAACTGCAGTAAAGACATGGAGTAAATTTAATAATCTTTAGACTAAGGGGTGTTTTGGGACAAAGGAACATAACCTTGAATATACTGGGTACACTTAAGATGCTTTTACTTGCCAAGCTGTTATTTTGGGCAGTGTTCTACAGGCTCTCATTGTGAAGAACAGGAAAGTGGCCTTTGAGGCCTAAGGCAGCTTGCAGAGGAAGCAGATTAATGTTATTGTTCCACAGCAACTCTTTCAACATATCTACAAAATACAACAAATGTTTTGTACGAATTACACTTACACTAATTTGTTTTTCATATGCAGTTACATCACACACTTAAAACAAAAGACCAGCTGCACTGTTGAGTTACAACAGAACAAAATATTAAAGATAAGAAGTAACACAGATGATCTGGGGTACAGTGGTATGTGTAAACAAGTGGGATGTACATGTTGGGCAGCAAGTGAATAATTTTGTACTTGTTAAGTCAGTTCTTGAGGGGATGTTTTGTGGAGCTTAGATTCGTTTCCTGAACCCGACCTCACCCGAGGCCTGACCCAAACTCGGGCCGGCTCAGGCCGAGATTTCCCAGCACTTTCCTCGGGCCGGGCCGGGTCGGGCTTAAGAAAAGCCTGGTTATTTTACAGTACTGTGCAAAAGTTTTAGGCACCAAAGCAAATTACACTAATCCATTTATCTCAGTAATATGAGTATTTTTACCTGACAAAAACCGGGTGTTGATATGATGAGAACTAGAAATAACTCTATTAAACTTTTTAAGGAGATCAGGGCTGTAAAAGCTCTGCTTTTTGTAAAATTGCTGTTTGTATTTATTGTAATGTTAGTGTTTTATTGAGCTGATAAACACTTACTGCACAGATAAGAAGCTTTTTCTTTACTGAAATTCCTACAGGTGCCTAAAACATTTGCACAGTACTGTATCTAAAACTATTGCATGATAATCACAATATAGCAAAGTAACAAATCAAACACAGTGTGCAGTGCACACTCCACTTGTCCATATTAAACACTGTGTCCATAACACTTGTCCATAAATAACACACATTATTTTTCTATACTTAAACCATGTCAAGTTTTATTAGATTAAAGTCATTCAGACATCATTCTTGCAGCCTATATTACCGATGTTTAGGCCTGTGGATCATTGTTTGCATTGTTCGTGTTTTAATCTTTCGAAGATATGTTCTTAATAAACACTTTTCTTAAATAATGGGTCTATGCTTCTTCAGTGTTGCAGTGTTAATTAACATCATTCTGAACAGATTTCGCTCATTCAAACAGCCCAAAAATGTTTTTAAAAGCTCAGTTTTAGAGCTCTACTTACTTGGGTTTAAATCAGGCTCGGGCTCAAAATGACAGTGTGTGGGCTGGGTCGGCTCGGGCTCGGGCAGAACATGCACGGGCTCGGGTCGGATATTTTGGGCCCGATCTAAGCTCTAATGTGTTGGAAGGAGAAAAGATGAGCAAGCATAAGAATATGAGCCGCATTGATCCATATTACCAGATCAAAGTACCATAATGCAGGTCTTGTGGGGTGTTCCCATCTTACAGTGGTCAGTACCTACCAGAAATGCCAGAAAGTGCCCATAGGCATCTGAGGCTCATAAAGGCTTCACCTCCCAACTCACAAGAATAAAAGGACCTACTGCTCATGTTTTGGTTTTAGGTAGAGGATATGGTGTTTAGTGTTTGGTGTTTTTATCTTCCCATCACCCTCTACATCCTCTTCCTGGCCATTAGTCATGTGGTTAGCCACATTAGTAATGTGGTAAAATTTGTGTCATTCTTTAAAATGAGCCATCTGTCTGGAAATGCGTTCTAAAACCAGTATACTTGTCCAGCACAGAGGACTCTGCGTACATAAATTAAAATTGGCTGTAGTTTTTTAACTCCTCCTTCTGAATAAGAGATGCGTTAATGCACCACATTGTATAAAATGTTTATTTCTATTTCATGTTAAAACACAAACCACTGAGATCAGATTATCACACAATCTACACTGTTCTCCTAATCATAATCCCTAACTTTAAGTACAGCACCTTTTAGCAAATTTAGAAGGGGTGGGGGCTGGCTTTGTTGAACCCCTTTTAAGAGTGTGTACTAAAAGGTCCCTTTTTTATTCAGGCAGATGGTCAGACAAGCCTTTTTTGCCCTGCAAGCGCAAAAATGAGGAATTGATTCATGCTCAAACTTTAGCTCAAAACATTATTGCAGATTATGATATATTTCTCAGTTCTGCAACTGACCAGCTGTGCCAGATTCTTCTGTTTGCCTTGTTACTTATTTCCCCCTTTTTTCCATTGAAGTAAATTTTCTGCCTTCTGCATGGTCTTTCTGTTTCTATTTAAGTTTCATAATAAATTCTAATGGTAGAATTGTACTATTAACAGTTTCTTTCTGTTTCTATTAAAGTTCTATAATAAGTTCTAAACGTAGAATTGTATTACTACTAGTTTCTTTCTGTTTCTATTTAAGCTCTATAATAAATTCTATTGGTAGAATTGTATTACTAACATCTTCTTTCTGTTCCTATTAAAATTATATACTAAGTTCTAATGGTAGAATTGTATTACTAACAGTTTCTTTTTGTTTCTATTAAAGTTCTATAATAAGTTCTAATAGGACAATTGTATTATTTACAGTTTCTTTATGTTTCTATTAAAAATCTATAATAAGGTCTAATAGTATAATTGTTTTTCTGACAGTTTCTTTTTGTTTCTATTAAAGTTCTATAATACGTTATATTGGTAGAATTGTATTACTAACAGTTTTGTTCTGTTTCTATTAAAATTCTATAATAAGTTCTAATAGTATAATTGTATAACTAACAGTTTCTTTCTGTTTCTATTAAAGTTTTATAATAAGTTCTAATGGTAGAATTGTATTATTTACAATTTCTTTCTGTTTCCATTAAAGTTTTATAATAAGTTCTAATGGTAGAATTGTATTATTAACATCTTCTTTCTGTTTCTATTAAAATTATATAATAAGCTCTTATAGTATAATTGTATTACTAAGTTCTAAAGGTAGAATTGTATTATTAACAGTTTATTAAGTCTTTCCTATGAAAAGCATAGACCTACAGAATCTCATTTTCAGTAACAGGATCATGTGAATAAAACAGGTCTGTGGTTTCTGTCTCTGAACAGCTATGGAGATCATGTGCAACACTTCAAGGTTCTGAAGGAGCGGGACGGTAACTACTTCGTCTGGGACGAGGTCTTCTCCTCCATTAATCAGCTGGTGGATTTCTACAAGAGTAACAGCATCGCTAAGGAACGAACCGTGTTCCTCAGAGAAGTAGAGCAGTCGCAGAGGGTAAGCGGCATGTTTAAAATATATATATTTTACTATAAAATATTTATAAAATGTGAATTAAAATTTAGCGAGGGCATACGACTGCGTTCTACTTTTCCCTCAGACTAGTAGTGGAGTAAGTGCTCTACCACCCTGAAACAGCATGATGTCTATATCTACAGTATATCTCTCTGTCTATCCATCCATTCATCTTTCTATCTGTCAGTCTGTCTGTCTATCTATCTACAGTATATTGCTAAAAGAATCTGCACGCCTGAATGAAGCTCTGTATGCTCTGTAATTGAGCTATTCTGTAGGCCACATGAAGTTTGGAGGTCTGTAGGGACTGGCTCTGTAGAATATTGGTGAACTATGGCACTATGAACCTCAGCATTATTTTACACTGACAGATCGAGTGACATTCCTAGTCACTTACACTTCCACTTATACTGCCTAGGCCAAAAAAAAGGTCACACCCTAATATTTGGTTGAACCACCTTTAACTTTTAGTATAAGATTTATTTCAGTCAAGTGTTGCATTAATTTTTCACCAAGATTTTGCAGCATTGATGATGGTAGAGTCTGACCACTGCACAAAGCCTTCTCCATCCAGCACATCCCAAAGATTCTCAATGAGGTTAAGATCTGGACTCAATTCATATGTGAAAATGATGATCTCATGCTCCCTGAACCACTCTTTAATTCCAGCCTCATAAATCCTGCCATTGTCATCTTAGAAATGTATGTTTCATTGATGGAATAACCTGGTCTATATTCAGTAAATTCAGGTAGTCAGCTGACCTCATTCTTTCAGCACATACTGTTGCTGAACCTAGACCTGACCAACTGCAGCATCGACCCCACATCATTTACTTACTTACATCCAGGTGGAGACTTGTAATATAACTGACAAGATTTAGGGGTGTAATGTCAGATAATTGACAAAAATCCTGGCCTGTTAAGGGGTTTATCTAATGCCAGTTATGGGCTAGAGGGGTATTAAAACGCCCTGCAGTATTGAGCTGTTGAGCAGTGGAACTGTGTCCTCTGGAATGATGGAGCTCCATCTAACACTTTTGTCCATATAGTGTAGATCAGTGTCTGGTCAGTGGTGGTTGTGTTAGAGGTGCACTAAAGGTTGGCTGGTATTTTTTATTGTTTCCAGCAGAGGCCTCATCAAGCCCACGCCCTGTTCGACTTCAACCCCCAGCACAACTCCCAGCTGCACTTCCTGCGCGGTGATATCATCGACCTGCTGGACTGCTCAGACTCACAGTGCTGGAAGGGTCGCTGCCACGGCCGCGTCGGGCTCTTCCCCAGAGAGTACGTCAAGCCCATTTACCACTGACCTCTCGGCCGGGGCAGTGAGCACTGGTTTCACACATGGACTGCCAGAGACCAGCGTTCAGTGAGGTATTGTCTGAGATGAGGTGAAGAATATATGCAGACCAGTGACTTTCCAGACAAGAACCTGCAGAGAAACCATGTGATCACTTTCATTTAGCCACCAGCGTATATAAAGCAATGATGCTGACACTAAGAGGCTAATGGTGGGCTATTTGAGAGGCTACTGGTGTCCAAAGAGGAGATAAAGAGGTGTCACTAAACAGAGAGAGAAATACTGTACATACAGCGCTGTAGAAGAGTATTTGCCCTTTTTCAGATGCCTTTATTTGGGTATTTTAATAACATTTAAATGTTTCAGATCATCCATCTAATTGTGACATAAGATTACTGTTTTTCTCAGTCAATTTGTTGCGATTCAGTGAGTGAGTGAGTGCATTTCTCAGAAAATGTTTTGTACAAACAGCATCACACAATGCTTAAAAGGCCTCCATTAAAATTTCTAGTTCATGTCCAAATTATAAATATTTATATCATAAACATATCAGAGTCATCAGAATTAAGAGGTCCATTGTCACTGATTAAATACAGGACAGTCAAAATGCTTAGTCACACTGTCTTGGATATAAAAATTCTCAAAAGTGACAGAGAAAAGCTGTAAGAGCAAATAATTAAACACACGCACACACCTTCTGTTTACCTAAGATTTATTAAAACCCAAAGTTACACATGGGAAAAAGTAATTGCCCTAAACCTAATAACTGGTTGTGCCAGTTATCTTGGCCTTTAGATTATATGTGATGAGTCTATTGTATCACTGAAGAGGAGTGAGATGAATTTCTTCCACCCCATAAAAAATCACATTGGACTCAACAGTTCACAGAATATTATTACAAAAGCTTTGAGAGTCATTTAGATTTACTTTCTCAAATGTGATACATCCGCATAGATGCTATTTTTGCTCAGTGACTCTTATTGTGGGATTCTTCACTCTTTAGATGTTCATTAGGGTTCTTTAGTGATCTCTGGATACATTTTTGATGCACTCTTAGTAAAAGTTTGGTAGGCTGACCACTCATTCTTCGTTTGTGGATAACAGCTGAGGTTTGCTGGAGTCCTAGAGACTACGCAGTGGCTCTGTAAGACTTTCCAGGCCAATAGGTTTGAATGTTTCACATCCGTATTTCAATCTGTTTAGAACATTACGTCATGTTCTTCTTTTAGACTATCTCTACACATATCTGGATATTTTAAGATATTGTGAATTCCCTCCCTCAACCATTGAGAATATTTCCACCCACACAAAGATGATAATGCATGCATTAGCATGTTAGCTTTGTTTAGGGCGATATAACATCAAAAGAAGATATCAGCACACCACAAAGAAGGAAGAAAACACACACAAAGGTGAATGTGGACATTATAGGCCTATGACTTAATTTATTATAAAGGGAGTAGGGAGGTTTTGGAGTATGGAGTTTTTCCTATAAAATTGCATTCTTAATTGGACTAGAGGGCAAAACACCGACAAAAATCCTTAAAAAGTTTGCAATCAACAGGTCTGGCAGTCATTATGCCGAAATAAGGCTAGTGAAACTGAACCCAAGTGTGAACTGGTTAAGTGGTTTTAATAGAAAAATAGAGACATTTACTTGTTCTTATGGGTGATATTTTTAAAAGCTAAAAATACTAAAACTGTGTATGGCTTATACTACAATTATATGGATGTTCTGATACATTAAAATGTGACAAATACGCAAAAACAGAAGAAATGTGAACACTTTTAACAGCACTGTACATAAACGTTTTGTAAATATCCCTCAAATGCAACATTTTATTGCACTTTCTTTGTCAACTTGAATAATTTTATTTTAAATGTGTTGCATTTGTTATTACATATTGCCTGTTGAGTGTGTTTTGTTATGTGGCATTTTTATTCCATTGTCCTTGATCTTAGTACTGTTTCATACATTAACAAGCTGTATATGAATGTTGTTGCTAGGTATAAATAAAAAGGTGTTAATGATGAGATCATTGGGCCAGTAGTGCCAGTAGTGTATTATTTACAAGCTTCTTTTGTCTTTTTGAGAGCTGTGCACATCTATGTAGTAGTTAAAGCAGCCCTGCTCCTGGAGAAATAACCCTTCCTGCATCCTGTACTGTGTTCAGAACACTCTGATTGGCTGAATTAGTTGTTTATTTTTTTTTTATGTTTAAAGCTAAAATCTGCAGAACAGTAGCTCTCTGGGTGGAGACTACAGAGTTAAAGTTTTCACTGAGCTCTACAGAGAGGCCTGAAGAGTCTCGAGCTGGTGTTAACCGGCTCTGTTGACTTTACACTAGTTCTCAGAACACTGTAATAATATTTGAGGTGTGTTAGTCCACAATCCACAACTTCAGCAACACCCAACAGTGGCTACTGAGAGTCAGGTGAGCTGAAATGCATATGATTTCCAACAAACCACGCCTCCTGTGTCTCTAGCAGAGACAGATTGTACACTGTTTTGGACTTTTCTGATTAGTTAGTTTGTGTGCATGGTTCCTTCCTGTACTCTAATTGGCTAGATTGTGCACTCCCTCTGCACACTAGTTACCAAGTATGTGCCCTTTTTCTCCACTATAACTGGGTTGTAGCATGATTTCTGTTAACAGGTACATATTAGAGGTCTGTAAATGGCTCCCATGTTCTCCAGAAAAGTTTTATTTTGTTTAAAATGTAAAATTAAATTAAATTAAATTTTAAAATGTAGTTTGTGTGCACAATTATATATGTAATTTCCTGGTGACAGAAATGGCACTCATTAGGTGGAATGGCCCAGGTGTTTTTCTCTTATATTGGCTAATAGTTCATGCACACACACATTTTGTCTCTCCATACATAAGACCTTTTTTTTTATAAGTGTGAACAATTAGCCAGCCAATCTCCACACAGGAGGCGGAGCTTGTCTGAATACAGGTGTGCAAAGATATCACCTGCCTCAGTGCAGCTCGCGCTCAGCTCAACAGGTGAGCTGACTAAATCCATGTGCACATATGGGCTGAATGAGAAGGAAGACTGTCTCTGAACCCGGTTTAACCCCTCGGACTGACCCCTCTGGTGTCCCCCGGAGCGATGGCTCTGTCCCAACTGCAGTGTCTGGACGACAACCACGTCAACCTGCGCACCAACGAGTCCAAGCCGGAGTTCCTGTACAGTGAGGAGCAGCGGCTGGCGCTGGAGACGCTGCTGGATGGAGGACGGGAGCTTTTCCAGGAGTTCCTGAAGAGCAGCAGCGCGCGGAGCTTCCTCTCGGAGCTGGAGGTGACCCGGTTCACCGGCTCGGTGGAGGTGTTCTGCCCGGACGGCCCGGTGCGCGCCGGCGGGGACGCGGATGAAGCGCACGGCTCGCTGCAGTACTGGCCGGACCGCTCCGACACCTCCCTCCCGGAGCTGGACATGGGCTGGCCGGACAGCGGGGCCTACCGGGGGGTCACCCGCGCGCACGTGTACGCGCAGCCGCCTCTGGAGGGGGACGCGCACATTAAAGAAGTTGTGAGAAAGTCGATTGCGCAGGCGCAGAAGGTAAGACTGACTTGAGAAAAAGTACAAGTGCTCTATCAAAAAAGTGACTTGAGTACACTGTAAAACCTAACAGCATATCTTACTGAACTAATTAAGTACTTAAATATAACTTAAATATTACAGAAACCTGACATTACTCATGCTGATTAAGCCCAACTAACTCAAAAATTATTTGTTTCTTTGTTGCATTTATAGCTGCTCTTAAAAAAATTAAAAATCTATATATATTTAAGGCAATCGGTTTCATCAAATGAAATAAATTGATGCTGTTTGATAGAAAGTTCTTATAACTACAACCTATTTATTTTACTTTAATAGTCGGAAAAGAGTTAGCACAACTTTTTTTTGGCTGGAGTTGTGTAAAAACAGTTAATGTGGTGTAATGCATGTCTGTTAAGTCAGACATGCTTAATTTTAATGAGTTGGCACGACTATTAAATACATCCAAACAGAGATGTTTTAGTTAAACCAGCTTATAATAACTGAGTTTAGTCTTTTGCCATTGGCAGCTTCTTGTCTTTTTCACAATCTATTTGCATCCTGGGTGTGTCCCCCGTTTTCTGACACTCACCATCCATGTTAAGTCTTTCCCTCCCAGGCTACCTTAGGTAAACTTGTAGTACATATATTATAATTAACTTCTTGGCCTCTGTGTTGTAGGCTGTAAGAGCAAGCATTATGTTCTGAGCTGCTATCTCTGTGTTACCGTGCTCTCAATACTGTTCACTTTATAGATATTTTACGTGAATTAATGATTTTGAGAATGGGGTGTTTGGTCAACTCCAAACAGTTTTGAAAGCATGTGAGGCAATAATTTACCTCGACTGATTTGAGTAGAATTAACTTATTAGGGTTTACAGTGCACATGAGTTCAAAATACTTAAAGAAACTAACAATTACACTGTGAACAGGGTTAGTACAAGTCACTTGATTTAGTCAATTCTATATAACAATGATTATGTGCATTATTCACACTCTTTTTAAAAACGTTTTATTCTTAAATTGATTGAGTTATTAAACTGATTTAAGACAATCAGTTTCCTGAAATTGTCCGCTCTGGCTTTGGTGATAATGTGGGTTTGGAATAATTCCTAATATTTTTTAATTGTAATAAGTAACAATGCAGTACATAAATAATGTATCAGAGTAAAATAACTCATCCAAAATATGTGGTACAGAAACAGCACTTCTCTTTTAGTGACTTTATGTACTGTATTTTATTTTTCTGTTTACCTTCTGCTGCATTTTCAGAAAACAGTCCAGTGTGTCCCATATTTTACACCACTCTTCTTTCTCTGCAGGTCATTGCTGTTGTTATGGACTTGTTTACAGATGTGGACATCTTTCAAGATCTCTTGGATGCGAGCTTGAAGCGTAAGGTGGCCGTCTACATCATACTGGAGACTACTGGAGTTCCACACTTCCTGCAAATGTGTGAGAGAGCCGCCATGCACACTGGACACCTTAAGGCAAGTAGGCAATGTATTTTCAAAATGACTGTTTCTGTTTTGATGATTATATTGTCCCTAAATATTATTGGAAGAGCAACTGATTTTTAATTATTAGGAATATTCATACAGAAATATACTATAACATAAACATAAACATACATAGAATAAAAGACTTTTATTACACAAAGTCGACATACCGGCTCATTGGCTCTTCTTGCTAAGACAAACAGAACGAACAATATTGAGGTTGGTTAAAATGATTGAGTTCACGTTTATATATTGTATGATATATCGATAATGTAATTATCATGACAGATACAAGTGATTATGGACTGATTAT
This sequence comes from Astyanax mexicanus, assembly GCF_023375975.1. Classification (NCBI taxonomy): domain Eukaryota; kingdom Metazoa; phylum Chordata; class Actinopteri; order Characiformes; family Acestrorhamphidae; genus Astyanax; species Astyanax mexicanus. The sequence goes on along the minus strand of NC_064410.1, from coordinate 53,663,127 downwards.
TGTATTGATATACTACTGTTAACTCCTTCTTCTGGTTAATAGTTTACTACATTGTGAATCACTAAATGAGGGTCAATGCCTGTCACAATAATAATATTATCGACTTATCGTACAATAAATGGATATGACATCAATAATAATAGTAATAGTAATATCACAATATGTCTATTGTATATATTTGTTTGTTTGTTCAAATATATAAGAGTAAACCGTATTTTAGCCAGTTTCAGAATGACCAATGCTTCAATTACTGATTTAGTACACACAGTGTGAACTGCAGTAAGTAAAGAAAAAAAATTATACTATGATTAGTAAAAACTATGATTAGTAAACATTCTGTTGTCTTTAAAAGGGTACATTTGTTTGGTTATGCTATTATAACTTTATATATGGCATTTCATAGTCTTAAAAATAGCAATAATATCATTTATCGCAATAATTTCTAATAAAAAAAAAAATTGTTATCGTGACAGGCCTATGAGGGGCACCCCAGTGTACTGAGAGTTTAAATCAAATTAAATTGTTGATTGATTAATTGACTTAATGATTGATTGTTTTGTTGATTGGTTAGTTGATTAATAGATTCATATATTGATTGACTGATTAAATTCTGAAATCACCTGTAAAACTCTTCACTGTTTCTAGTCAGTGAGCCAAAAAAGCCATTAAAGTGAGTTATGGACAGAAACTTCAGCAGAAAAAGTGCTTCCATGAATTTAGGCTGATTACTTAAATGGCGATCCAGGCTGCCCTGAGGCAAATCCCAGCCAAGCTAACTGGCACTTCATGCCCCTGCCTGACCAGAGGGGCTTTCTGCCTCTCAGACTGGGACAGAAAGTGCTGATTCCTGATAAATTACTCAGGCACATTTAAGGACATTCAAACCCAAAATATATGAATCATTTAGAGCTATGGGATGCACTATACCCTTCTAATGCATTCTAATGCATTCCTCTACAGTTCACTGGCATCTATAGCTATTATACACAGTATGTCCTGTCAATATACTAGGTCTCTTAGTAGGTCTGTTGGCACCATGCATAATGCCCGGAGTGGGTTAGAGGGGTATAAACCCCTTAGCAGAACATTTAGGAGTGTTGGTTGTGAGTTAGGGAGATAAGGATGAGGTGTGATGGTGAAGAATGCAATCAGATCCTTACAGCAATGCTTCTAAATTTATTTTAAAAACTTTCCTTGAAAGTAGAGACTGTTACACCAACAAATGCAGTTTGAATGTAGAACCTATCCTGTGTACTATTTTTATAAGTACATATCTGCCACAGTTGTCATATGATACAGTATATTGAGAATACAGTTGTGAGCTTTTAGTTAAAACTAATGTATATTATTTTGACCTATTTAGGATTACTTTTTATTATTTTTTGTTTATTAGAGGTGCTTAGGGCAGTGGTTGCCCAGTGGTTAGAGCACTGTCTTATTATCTTAAACAGTATTTACAGCAGCTGTTACTGACTGATAATCATTACAGAGAGTCTATACCAGTTATTTATTCATTCATTTACTCCTCCGCTTGTATTTGTCAATTGAATTTTTACATTTAAAATATTTTCTTAGCAAAAAGTGATGCATGCTTTTGATAAATTAATTACAGAACATGTAATCAATTAGTTTAATTATTTAACAGCACTAAAAATTAGATAATGAGCTCAGGAAAACTTCAGCAGTATGGCAGTCTGTATTACTCCATATCCAACCTTATCTTGTGTCCAGGCTAGAGGCTTCAACAGGGTCCAAACTAGTGCCACCTTTCAATTGAAGTCACAATAATTGCAAAATCGATTTATCGTACAATAAATGAACATGACCTCAAATTTTTTTGATAATCGTAATATCGTCTATTGTGTTTATTTGTATGTTTGTTCACATATATAACAGTGAACAGTATTTTAGCCAGTCATGCTTCAATAACTGTGACCCCATACACACAGTTTGGATTAAAGAAGGTGAAGAAATAAGTATGTAATTCCCAAAGTAATTATCATAAATGATTCATTTAAATGTTGTTGTCTTAAAAAATTGTATAATTGCTTTATTATGCTTTTCTGTTATCATTATGTCAGTTGCATTTAATTGTCTTACAATAATATTGTATAATTACAAAAATATTGTGTATCGCAATAATTTCTGGGACGATATATCGTCCACAAAAAAATCTTATTGTGACAGGCCTAATTACAGAACAGAACAAGCTTAACAATGTTAAGCTGAGCTAAAGGCTAAAGCTGTTGCCATGTGGGTCAGCCAGACGTGACTCATCCTGTACAAGTTTTCTACAGTTTCTAAGAGTTTTTTGAAGGTGTAGGAAACAGTACTCACTGCTATCCGGCTTCATCTGAAATTTCCCTAAAGAAAAAAGACTTATAGTAGACTTTTAATAGTCACAGAGAACTTTTCTTCTGATTTTTTTTTTTCTAGTTATTATGGTGAAAGTGTGAATGTGCTGTGTGTAAGTGTGTAAATGCTGCAGTAGAGAGTGCTGTAACACAGTCTGTTCCAGCACTGCTTTAATATGTATATATAGGGTTTGTAAATTGACATTTTTAAATAATTAAAATCCATTTCCAAAGTTCTATTTATTTCTATTGCTTCTAACCAGCTGTAAGCTGTTAATGAATTGTTTGCTAAAAATCAACCTCTCTTTTTTAAACAATATATGATTTTTATTTTTCAATTTCTTTTGATTAATTAATCACAGAACATGTATTTAATTTTAATCTAATTTAATTATTTTAATCACTTGACAGCACTAAAATGAGATAATAATCTCAGGAATACTTCAGCAGTGTGGCAGGCTGTGCTGTGCACTGCAGGAAGTTCTGGTCTCCGGTACACTAAAGATAAAGACAGCTGAAAGGCCGATTCACCTCTAAATCTGTGATCTGTGATTACGTTTTCCTTTGAAAAGTGGGAGGAAAGTGAAAAAGTCACTATTATACTGTGGTGACTGATGAACTCAGTGTGTTATATGGAAAGTCCCCTCACACACACACACACTGCACTCACACCATAACCCACACGCAACATAGCGTGGCTCTGCTCTCCCACACTGCTGATCTCAGGCTGAAGGTGTTAAAAAAAAAGAGATAAAGTGTGAAAGTGATCTTTCAGCAGATCATGTTTGACCTGTTCACTCACCTACTCAGTGGGTACACAGGAAAATGGTATTACAAGACTTATAACTCTAAAAAAACAATCATTTTTAATAATCTGATTCATTACAGGTGTGTTTGTGGAGTAGTTTATACTCTCTTTCCCAGGCCTTTAAAAGTAAAAGTTTCTGAAAGTAACAGATCAGTTGTTTGGTATCAGATCCTGAATTCAGCTCTGCTCTCTAAGCAGAAAAGGTGTGTAAGTGTTAGAAAGTGCTTCAGAAACATGTTCACCCACATTGCTACACAGACTTGTCTCCAGGCTGTCCTTGTACTCCAGGCAAAAATGATTTGTCTCTCAGTTAGAGAAGAAAATAGCTTTCATTGTTCCTGGAAGCCACTTTTCCCCATAGTGATGGGTTCCACCCATAGTGAACACAGTATTTGTGTCATTATCTAGATAAAGGCATCTGCTAAATGTTATTAATGTAAATGATAAGGATACGGTTCTCAAAAGCTCTCAAAGCTTTCCATAAATGTTATTTTTTAACAATTTAATTATGAATTATGATATGGTGCTAAAATAATATCACAATTTTTGTATAATAATGATATTCTTGGCAATTAAAAAAAAACACTGAAACATTTTTAACGAGGTTTAGAAATATACTACTTTAGCAAAAAAAAAGTAAAACAGATTCAAACAGTCAGCAGAAACTCTATATACTGTGAAACACTGTAAAAATCTGTAAACTTTTGTCTATTTTGCAAGCAAAAGTAACTCAAACATCAAACTTAAACATAACAATGTAATGTAGCCATATAAAAAATATAACCACACAAAATAATGTAATGTAATAAAAGAATGAACTGAAATAATAAAGTTCTGAAAATACACAGCATTCTGGATATAGTCTATTACACTTATACATGGCTTTTACATATAACCCATATCCAGGATGTCCTTTCTCTCTCTGTTTACTCTGTTCTTCTTCTGTACTGCACTTTTTATTTATCTGTTAATAGAACCTCAAATCACACTGTACTTACTGTCTCAATTAGTGATTTTTTTTTTCATATGTATAGGCCTTATTTCATTCAGTCTGCACTATATTCTTCACTGCTGCACTCTGCTTTACTTTAGTATAAATATACAACTCTGTACATGATGTTAAGTTTATAGGTGTGTGTTTGTATGTGTGTGTGTGTATGTGAGTGAGTTTCTAGGATGTCTAGGATGGGTGTATCTGTTACTGTGAAATGTTATCACAAATTCTTGGTATGTGTGAGAATCCTTGGCCAATGAAGTTTGATTCTGATTCTGAAGTGCAGAATATATAGTTCATGCACAAACTGCTAACATAAACAAGTATACAAAAAAAGCTTTAGCATGAAAAAACATAACAAATACAAAATAGACTGCTTTAAACAGAATACTGATATAATCACAATATAGGGTTTAAATTCACGATATTCCTGTCACAGTATATTTTGACTATTTATCATATTGAGAAGATTTTAACTTTTTACTTTCAGTTTTTATTTAGCGTCATGCATGGGAAGCTGCACAACAGGGTGGAAAATAATAGCAAAGATTTCCATTTGATGAAAACGTGGTTGTTCATGGTGACCTTGTTCAGTTTCTAAGATGCATATTTTTTATTATTATTTAAATTAATATTTTACAACAACAGGGTGGTTAACTCAGGCAAATATGGGAAAAATATAAGAAATATTAAGTGGAATTAATATTACTAATTCGAAAAGTGGGATTGTTGTGATGTCTCTGACGTCACATGTTACTTTTTTAAAGGGGCGGGGTTATCCCAGGATGACAGGGTGGACAAGTTTAAATAGCTTGATTTATTTACATGAATAGCTCAATTGATAATTGAAATGTCTACATTTTATAACAACTTGTATTAAATCTAATAAAATAAATTTTACTGCTTAAAAGAATAATTTAGCTGAACCAGGCTGCCCTCCCCCCACAGAAAAAAAACTGAATAAAATGTAAAAATGTAAATGTAAAGTAAAATAACTTTAGTTATTAATAAGTGAAGGATAACATTCCACTATATTTGTAATAATGAGTTAATTTCAGACACATGTTATTGCTATTGATCCACCAGTATAAATGCTGCAGCTCTTAATCAGTAAATCTGATTTGTTTCTGCTGTTTAGAATCTGAGAGTGCGCAGCATCAGAGGAGCAGAGTTCTTCACTCGCTCATCAAAGAAGATCTGTGGCACCCAGAGTCAGAAGTTCATGTTTGTTGATGGAGATAAAACTCTGTCAGGGTCGTACAGGTGAGGCTGGTCACAGTGTATAATGGTGAAAGAGCCCCTATTCCACGTTTTACTCTCATTTTATTTTAATCTCTTAATTTTAATCTTGATACTTCTGTGGTTAATGTTCCAAAAAACTCATTAACTTAGTAATTCATTTTTATGTGACTGTGATAATGTTTCTCTTTCTCTCTCAGAATTAAACAGGCTGTTTTTATTGCTGAGCTTTTGATTGGTTGTCCTTCTAAAAGCAGTCCAGACTGTCTGCTAAATGATGATTCACTTTTCAACCTCCATTAAACAGAGATATATAAATCCATGCTAGGTTTACAGCCATAGACACCTGCTTTTCTTCTGATTTGTCTTAATGTCTTTCTAAAGTGAAAAATAATATAAAATTAACAATAAAAATGTATTATAACCCCCCGGTGCCATTTAATGCATAAATGATGATGGCCACCACTTTAAAGTATAATAATGTTAATATGCTCAGTTAGCCACACCCCCACAAATGTGGCATCTCTTAGAACTCCCAGAATATTCTCTTGACAGTGTGAATCAAATTCTAGTTTAATTCACATATATATACATATCTACATTTTGCGCTTGACTTCTCGTAACTACACTCTATAGACAAATGTGATGGGACAGCTTTTTATTCATTGTATATATATTTTTTTATTTCATTTTTCTAAAGTTACTGCATTATTACTCCACATAGTGATACTATTCGATTAAATAGTGTAAACCTGTGGTGAAGAATATTGTATTTTTAATTCTGTGAAACTGACACCAAAAATGTTCTTGCAATATATGGAGTTTCGCAGAATCAGAGTATCATGGACAAGATATCATGATAATATTGAATTGTGATAATATGGTATCATGATAATATCTCACAGTGCAATAATAATGTATTGTGATAATATCTCTTCTCATGATAATATTGTATAATAATAATATCGAATTGTGATATATTGTGATAATATCGTATCGTGATAATAGCATATTGTGATAATATCGTATAGTGATAATATTGTATTGTGATAATATTGTATTGAGATAATAGCATATTGTGATAATATCGTATAGTGATAATATTCTATTGTGATAATATTGTATTGAGATAATATCATATTGTGATAATATTGTATTGTGATAATATCGTATTGTAATAATATTGTATTAAAATGACATTATTATATTGTAATAATATCGAATCGTGATAGCATATTGTAATATTACCATATAGTGATAATATCATATTGTGATAATTTTGCATCGTGATAATAGCAGATGTTAATATTATTGTATAGTGATAATATCGTATTGTGATAATATTGTATATATTGTACAATATATTTTGTCATAGAAATAATTGTAATAAACAATATTTTAAGAACATTAATCATACATATAATTTCATGGCAATAATATAATAATATGATATAATAATAATGCAAATACTTAATTTGAAAGAACAATAAATACAATTTAAAAAATATCTTAGTTGAGTCCTGGCTATTTAAATAAGTGAGCTATCCTAAAAAAAACTTAATGGGCGATATAGGGTTTTTTAAAATACTGTACAATAAGTCAGTATCATAATTATTGTGACAGGCCTACAATCAATCAAATGTAACAGAGATTTGGTTAAGGATGGCCACCTGGTACCTGGATGGCCACCAAAGGCCAGCTTAGACCATCTAAGCAAATTCTGATCTTGAACTGGATCTTTCATCAGGAGAAAAGCAGGGAAATTTTGACTATCCCTAATAAGGGCCCTTTAACAGTTAACAACCCAAATGTGTTAAAAAGCCCAGTGGACAAAAATAAGCTTGTCCTAGATCAGTTCCTTTATTTTAAGATAAATTTGGGTCACTGATCCTTTTTTTCTTTACCTCTTTTCTAATCTAAATCTGTTTTTATTCCAGTTTCACCTGGACTGCCTCCAGACTGGACAGAAACATCATCACCATGCTCACAGGCCAGGCTGTGGATGCGTTTGATAAGCTGTTTCGGGAGTTATATGCAGTGTCTAATGGTGTGAACCTGAGCAAGATCAAACTGGACAATGAGCCCACGACAGAGCCAGCTCCACAGTCAGCTCCCGCTCTACTGCCCTCGTCCACCATGGCCCTCAGACTCATCAATCCAAAATACGCTCTGGTCTCCAGTGGTGCTACTGCCAACAGCAACAGTACACCACAGGCACCTGAGCCAAGACTGGCCAAAAACAGCAGTGTTAAACATGTGAAAGAGCTGCCAGAGCCTCCACCTGTTCACCCTGGACTCCTTCACCTGGAGAAAGCCAACATGATCGAATACCTGCCTGTCTGGCCTGAGCCTGACCCGCCGAGCGATGTCATTGGGTTTATTAATATTAGAGACTATAATAAGCCATTGCAAGCCCACCTCATGCGTTCAGAACTGTTTGAGGTTTCTCAGGCCATCCGATTTAAGGACCCCTTTCAGGTGCCAGAGAAGCCTCTGATTGAGAGAGCTTCTCTTCAACCCAAAGTGGTGGAGTCCTCTAGCTATCCTCTAGCTAATGAGCTAATTAATGAGCAGCCTATTAGTATACAACCTCAAACTAGCCTAGAGGAAAAAAACAGGCACGCTAGACCTCTAGACTCAGTAGAATTGCCGCTCAGTAGCCCAAATGAGCAGACCTCTGGATTTCTGTCTTCCAGTAATCAGAGCAAGAAGGACTCAGCTCTGGTTCATGGTCTGGAGAAGCTAATGGACACATCACTTTTGCCAAGAGAAGAAATCCATGCTTTCAGTACAAAGCCTGAACCTCTAAAGGCAGAATCCAAACTGTCAATACTGGATCCCAAAACAACACATACCCCAACAGTGCACTTTGAAACAACCTCAGTCCAGCAAACCTTGGATACACCAACAGAGATCCCAAAATACGCCTCCAACTTCTCCTCCACATCAGACGAATACTTTGAATGTAGCGACTTTCTTACTGTTGACTCTGAATTTGAAGGTATGGTCAATAAGGTGCGACCTGATTCCAGACTTTCAGAGCAAGACTGTCATACAGATGACTGTAGTAAAACTGTCACACAGTCCCAGCCCTACATATCGCTACAGCTCCAGCAGTTAGCATTAGCAGCAATCTCATTTACTCATGAGTCAGGCCCTCAGAGCCTGAACGAGCATAAAACAGATGTGACGAAAGATCCACAAGAAGGACCACAAGAACAGTGTGTTGGTCAGTGTGATGCAACAGGGATGGCATTGCACAGGGGGTTGGATAAAACTGAGGCTAAACATGAGGCAGGTTTTGAGCTCCAAGCTGATAGATTGTCTGAAGAGCATGGATCTGGCCATGAGAGCCAGAAAGAACCAGATGAGCCACAGCAACCATCTGGAATACAAACACAGTGTGATGATCAATCTGTAGCAGGAATGGAATTTCACTGGGAATCTGATAAAACTGAGACAGGGTTAGAGATCCAAGCTGATAGAAAGTCTGAAGAGCATGAATCAGGTTGTGAGAGCCAGAAAGAACCGGATAAACCTCAGCAACCATCTAAAATACAAACACAGTGTGATGCTCAACCTGCAGCAGGGAGGGCATTTCACTGGGACTCGGATAAAACTGAGGCTAAACATGAGGCAGGTTTAGAGATCCAAGCTGATGAAATGTCTGAAGAGCTTGAATCAGGCCGTGAGAGCCTGAAAGAACCAGATGAGACACAACAAACATCTGGAATACAAACACAGTGTGATGATCAACCTGTAGCAGAGATGGCATTTCACTGGGAGTCGGATAAAACTGAGACACAGTTAGATATCCAAGCTGATAGACTGTCTGAAGAGCATGAATCAGGCTGTGAGAGCCTGAAAGTACCAGATGAACCTCTTCAACCATCTGGAATACAAACACAGTGTGATGCTCAACCTGTAGCAGAGATGGCGTTTCACTGGGAATCAGATCAAACTGAGACAGGGTTAAAGATCCTAGCTGATGTACCCTCTGAAGAGCTTGAATCAGGTTGTGAGAGCCAGAAAGAACCAGATGAACCTCACCAACCCTCAGGAATACAAACACAGGATAAAACTGAGACAGGTTTAGATATCCAAGCTGATGGACTGTCTGAAGAGCTTGAATCAAGCCATGAGAGCCTGAAAGAACCAGATGAACCTCATCAGCCATCTGGAATACAAACACAGTGTGATGCTCAATCTGTAGCAGAGATTACATTTCACTGGAAGCCAGATAAAACTGAGACATGTTTAGAGACCCTAGCTGATATATTGTTCAAACCCAAACCCCCTCCAAAAGATCATCATCATGAAGTTCAAGATGATAGCTCAGTGCTAGCACATGAGATCAATCCATTGGAAGCTAACCTACTTAAAGGTTACACTGATACACAGGCAGCATGTAAAGAAAAGGTGGAAGGCCTAGATAGGGAAAATGAAGAACCTCCACAACAAGAATTAGACCATAAAGAACATTCAGTAGTAAATTATACACTTGGCTTTAAACCTGTGGAAGCAAATAAGTCTCAATTAGCAGATAATGAGTTGGTTTCCAAGTCAGTGCTGCAGGCTAAAGACTCATCACCTGATTACGTAAAATGTAATGACTCCCCTACTGTTGACTCTAGATTTAAAAGCATTTTCAGTGTTATGCTGAATGATTCTGGACCTACAGAGCAAGACAGGCACCCAGATGACTTTAGTAATACTGTAAAACACACTCAGGCATTCATATCACTACAGCGCAAACCCCGAGCATTAGCAGCAAGTTCTTATGAGCATGAGTTAGGCCATGAAAGCCTGAAACCAATGGATGAGCCTCAGCATCCATCTGGACTACAAAAACAATCTGAAGCAACAGGGAAAGCTGATCAACAACAGGTTCAAGGAACTCAAAGTGATGGCTCAACTCTAGAACCAGAAAGCAAACCATACAAAGTTAACCCATTGGAAGCTAACACTGATACACAGGAAGCATCTGAGGAAAAGGTTGAATGTCTCAATAAGAAAAGTAAAGAACTTCAATCACAAGAATTAAGTCACGTAGAACATACTGTAGTAAATAATATACTTGGCCTCAAACCTGTAAAAGCAAATAAGTCCCTATTAGCTGAAAACGAGCTGCTTTCTAGATCAGTGCTGCTGCAAGCTAAAGTATCATCTCCAGTCATAGTTGTCCAGACCAAAACCGAGTCACAGTCCATTGTGTTCTCAGACCGAATGAAAGAAGTGCCTCATCAACTGCATCCAAGATTCAAGGACACATCTAACCTCAGTCCTGCCATTAAGGTGAATGACGTCAGACACACCAGAACCCAGCAGAAAGTAGCTTCTCTTCGGGCCGCTTTCGAGAGGGCTGAAAGGGTAGAGAAAAATAACTGCTATCTCCCGCCACAGTTCACTGATCTCACTGATACTGAAGAACCGTTTATTCAAAAGTCAGTGGAAGTAGAAGATGTCCACAGCTTTGTGCCAGAGCTGAAGGAGAATGCAGAAGAGGAAACTGTGGACAGCAAGGACAGAGCTGAAACATATGTACACAAGACTCTGGCTGGTCTAAACTTTACACAGCACAATGCTGATGAACATTCTTCAGCAAATAAGCAAAAGGTCTCTCTGGAAGTTCTGGGTAGGGTCGAACCAGTAGGGGAACATACCTCTATGTATCATGAGCACAGGATCCAGCCTGAGGCAAAAACAAAGTTAGAAGGAGAAGTGAGAAAGGTAAGGATTCCTTTATGTCTATATTGGGCTGTTAAACTGTTAGACCAGTATTACCTCTATAGCAAATAACTAACTCTACCTCATTAATCAAAGGCCTAGGGTAGTTTTGAGGTCTTGAATTTATATATACAAAGCATATAGAAGAGGTACATGCAGGATATTGTACAGCAAAAAAAAAACAATATATTTTCATTTTATTGAACACACAACTGTCACACAGACCAGACTCAGGACAGACACTCACAGATAAAATAATAAAAAGAAGAAGATAACACAAAAGGCATTAGGCTTCCAAGGGTAGTGAGGGACAGACAGGGTCAGTAACAAAATGGCAGCAAGTATAAACAACATACCAGAAAGAGTAGTCAGGCAAACTGGGGTCATACATGAGAGATCCAGTAATACAAGTAAAAAGGCAAAAGAGCAGTCGAAAATACAAAATGGTCAACAACAGGTAATCAATGGAATGGACAAGGCTAAAGTCTATAAGTGGCAAAACAAAAAAGGTCTTCAACAAAAAGGTAAATACAATGAAACACGTTGTATAAGAGCTAGGAAATCTAAATTCAATATTCAGCCAAGGCAAACTGAGGGGTATTTATACATAGGAGAACAGGTGGAAACAATCAGTAGCTCAGAGGGTCAAACAGAGGTAAACCACTGAATTTCTGACATTGGCCTTGGATATATTGGTTGACATAACTGACATTCTAAACAAATATAAGTGGAGCATTTCCTCTACAACCAGGGAAATTTTATAATAAAAAAATTGTAAAAGAATAAATTTATTAAAAAGTCCAGTTAGAGAAAATAGAGGGCTAGAGGGGTATAAAGCCCCACAGCATTGAGTTGTGGTGCAGTGAAACAGTGTTCTCTCGAACGATAAAGCTCCATTTAGCACTTTTCAGAGGAGTTGATTGAAAAATTGGGGTGGGGTGATGATCATCCAACTTTCTAACCTCACTGATGATCTCATCACTGAATTAAATCAAAACCCCACAAAAATGCTCCAAAATCTGGTAGAAAGCCTTTTTGGATAGTAGAGACAGTTATGTCAACAAAAGCAGGATATGATGCTGTTGATTTCAGTAAAAATAATGAATGAGCAGGTGTCCCAATGCTTTTGTCCATATAAAGTACCTTTTGGAGGCAAACTGCTTTTGATTAATTCGTATCTGGGGTAAAATAAGAACAATTCAACAGTAATGAAGAAATAAGCAGTAGAGGTATTAAAGGCCTATGAAAATGGTTCTGTTATATAATTGTATATTACTATTCACAGGTTCATAGACCCTCGTCCAAACATATTCGGACACTACAAGAGGCCAGAGCTGGTCCAGTTAAACCATCTGCCACCAAACAGCACAGCAGTAATCATCCTTCTGCACCCAATCGATCTGCTGCAGCCACAACAGCAGCTCAGAATTATCTACATGGAAAACAGTTGGGGCAGAACCGGGCTGTTAATGCTCTACCCACGCTTTCAGACAAGCTCTTTACCAGACGCTCTGCTCCCACCAGGGCAAGCCAGAGTCCGCTCAGACACTCCCGGACAGACCCTTCACCGGGCCGCATCAGCGCCTCCACAAAACAGCCTCAGGCCCAGCAGGACAAAACCAAAGCCATCCAATTAGGCCAGTCCAGCTCCAGGCAGCGCTCTGCGTCCACTACAGACGATAGCCCTTTATCTACTGCAGCGTTATTCCTCAGAAGAGTGAGGAGCCTTAAAAGAGAAAACGACAGAGTTCCACCCAAAGAGAACCGAAAATGAGTATTAAGTAGAATGAACAATAATTATCATTGTAGTGTTTATTTTTTTCTGTAACATTTTATTTAAAGGCTATCGACACAGAGGAATATTTATGAAAAGCTTATGACAGTACTCACAACAGGACATAAGATGCATGCATGCATACTGTACATACACCAATCAAACATAACATTATTACTACCTCCTTTCTCCTAGACTCTTTATCCAATTTTCCGCTCCACCGATCATATATAAGCAGTATGTACTTCTATAATTACAGGTCATAATCTTATGCTTGTATCTGTGTATATCGTCGCTATCCAATTAAAAAGCAACTTTACAGGAGAGAGAAAAAACCCTCTAAACTTTCAATAGAAGTCAATGTGAAAAGAGTTAATTTCAGGTCATTTTGATGTAATTCTAATGGTTCATTCATCAAGAAATTTTGGCAGAGTGTAAGGGTTAGTTTGTCTGTTTAAAGTATGTAGTAAACTAAAAATCGACAAAAATGGAGATACTTGTTTTTCATTGGACAGCGACGATATACAATAAATGTATATAAAAATAAATATCATAATCAACACTCATATATGTATGTATCACTTTATTTCATAAAACCATCTTACTAGGATAAGCTATTGCTCTATAAATGCATCATTCAGTGGTTATAAACGTGTTTTGTAGCCCCTGTGTAGTTAGCCTTTAAATAAAGTGTTATTTTATGATAGAAATTTTTGTACTATTTCTTACTGTATTTCTTTAACTGTGAATGAAGTTACTGAGCAAAACTGCTGTGAAAACACTGCAAAATGTAAAACTGTGCTACCTATGGAGCCCAAAGCTGTAGCTGTTGGCAGCTCCGTTCTGCCTAGTTAAGACTTTGACACAGACCCAAATGCAGGCAATCTGCTGGTGATATGATGTTTTTTTGCTTGGCTGAGTGAACTGAGCCCAGGATCTCCCCCTGCTTCCCCTCCTACTGTGAAGCAGATACCACATCAGGGTTTCACTGCACCTCCAGCCATTTAACTTTACACCCGTTCTGCAAATTACACAGACTTATATTTGCATCTGTCAGCAAAGTAGTGCAATATAATTAGCACATGACTATCCATTGATATGGAAATGGTTTGTTTTACTGTGCAAAGAAATGTTTACTGATGCAAATTCATCCATCAAATGGTTCCTGGATTGCTCCAATATACATATATACAGTACATGTACACATAAAAAGGCCTATGTATACAAGATGATTAAAAAAATAAGGAATTTAAAATGGTTTGGCAGATAGTAATCCAATTTTAAACAAAAATTGCTTTTAAAATTTGATGACTTTGAAATTGCTTTATTATTTTATACAGTATGTGTGTTTCCTTACTGTTAAAACTGCTAAGTACATCAAGCGGCCACTTCATTACCACAACTTCCGTATTTCTACACTCATTGTCCATCTTATCAGCTTGTCTCAGCTGATCATATAGGTGAACTTTGAAGTTCTGTAATTACAGACAGTATTCCTTCTGTTTCTCTGTATACTTTATTATCCTCCTTTCACCCTGTTCTTCAATGGTCAGGACCCCACAGGAGAGAAAACCACACAGCAGTTATTATTTGGATGGTGCAACTGTTGCTGGTTCAACTTCATATTTTACAGTGTTGTTTTTATTATTTATTATTAGTAAATTTATTTAAGAAAGATTAGAATACCTGTTAAGAGTGTGCAAGCATTGCAAGTAACTTCACAGGTGGTTACTTAAAAAACAAGACAAATATTGAAACCATAATTATTTCAAATCATATGTTAGCTTTTTTTAAATGTGCACAAAATAGAAAATAATGATTAAAATAAATATACACCAATGAGAAAAGTGTAAAATGTGGCGAATATATGTTAGAGATGGAAGTAACAATTATTTAATTTTGTCGAATACAAATTTCGTTGTTGACTAATCGTTAAATCATTCACACAAACTGCTGGGAACAGAAGCGCAATGGGAGATGGATAAATGGCTCACTCACAGAGTTTACATCAACTTAGTTTGTGTCTCCATAAGTGCCCAAACTCAACAGATTATAATCCCTGTATATGAATAATTTCCATGTGTGAACAATATTTACACATTTAAATGCCTTTTAAATCTCATGTTCAGCTGTTTCTGTTGATTTTAGAGATGGAGGACATGGCAGAAATAATCGTTAACTAATCGACTAATCGAAAAAGTAATCATCAGATTAGTCGACTACCAAAATTGGGGTATATGGACATCTGTCACTGTTTTTATTCCACCAGTGTGTAGAACCCTTTAACCCTTTCTTTGAGTTGTCGTCTGACAACACTGCTGAATACCTGAGCAGGTGTACTGAGAGCTGGAATTCAGCGACAGTTATTTGCATTGCCGTGAGGACTGGTTTGAGCAACACTTGCAGAGAGAATGCAGTTTACTGAAACACAGCTGCCATAAAATGCCTTTCTGACAGAGCAGTGGATGATGGACTTTGCAAATCACCTAATGAATGCGTGACATTAAGCATTAGGCTGGGTGTGCAGTTCCTGGAGCAAGCTTTCTGAGCAATATTTCACATTTCAACAAAAAAAGAGAAAGAAACAGAAGCTTTGTGCTGACTGCACACTAACCCTCACACTCACAATGACTGTGGAGCTGATGGGTGTTAAAAAGCTGCAAAGCAGAAAGTTTTCAGATCAATTTTTGAGGAGCGATTATCAATTCAAATACTCTCCCAGTAGCTTCTGTATGAAGTTTATGCTTATACAGCAAGCAAATGTGTCATATCAGCAGCAGCAGGCAAATTCAGCCTGTAAGGGAGACTAGGACAGACTGACAGAGAGAGAGAGAGAGAGAGAGAGAGAGAGGTAAAGAGAGAGGGAAATGGTACATCCTTAAAGGTAAAATCAAATGTGCACATCCAGCAATCACATGATGTTAGGAAAACACTGTACTAACACCACACCTACACCCATAGACAGCCTTTCCAAAGCGTCTGAAGATTAATCATATTGAAAACTGGTGGACTGACTGGCTCCTGTGGTGAGATCATTCAGATTTATTCCCTCAGTAAATAAATAAACAGATCAACTGCTGAAAAATGGAAAAGGTCTTTTGGGACTCAAAAGTATAAACACAGTGTTATTATGCATGAATGGTCCAAAGTATGGTTCCGGCTCCTATTCACAAAACTGCTGTTTCGTAATATGCAGTTCTGGAAAAAATAAGAGACCACTTATTGATGTTATTCCTTGATTTTACCTAATTAAAAACATTTGGTGGAGGAAAACATGCCAAGATGCATGAAAACAGTGATTAAAACAGTATTCCACCAAATATTGATTTCTGAACTCTTAAAACTTTATGTATATGAATTTGTTTTATTTGCATTATTTGAGGTCTGCTTCCATATGGTACGCAAAAAAAACAACAAAACTTGCACACACATCAAAGGATAACGGAACTTTACTATTTTTTAATTAAATTTAGAGTACTCAGAGTGAAATGCGTTTTATATTTTTTCTTTTTGGAAGGCCCTGCGTCTGCTTTCCCTGCCTCCGCCATGATCTGCTTTCTCTCACTCACTGAACAATTCCCGTCCGGGAGGGGGGAAAAACACTGCCCGCCCACACTAAAAACTGATTGGCTGTCTCACAGACTCTTTCAATCAGAACCCTCTCTGTTTTCTCTCTCTCCTTCCCACACGCGATTAGAGAAAAAAAGTCTGTCGCCTGTGTGCGCGTTTGTGTGCAGTGCACTCTTGGGGCACTCGTTCTGAATTCCGGGAGATTATATGTGACTCGCGGGCATCAGGGAGCCACTACCGAAATGCGGGAGACTCTCGCAGCTTCAGGGAGACTTGGTTTGTCTGGGAATGTTAAATGCCTGAACAACTTCAGAAACTTAATATTCCATCTATCTGGCACCCACTATCAGACCTCACTTTAAGACACAAAACCAGTTACTGTCCCAAGACTTTTGGCAGTATGTAAATACAACATATATTATTATACAAATGAACAACATATGAAGGCCTGTTCACATCATAAGCCTCATATATTTTTTTGCAAATAATGTAAAGGGTTTACAAAATGTTTAACAACAGCATGTTTTTAAATAAGACTCTTTAATTAATGTTATTTCTTTTTTAAGCTGTGGATGTGAAAGAGGAATTAAGACCAGACAGACTCAACAGTTTCACATGAAACTGGGTATAAAGCCAGTTCATTCCATACATGCTCTATAGCTTGGTCGTGGTAAACAGGATCTTTACACAGAATTCCCTTGTGAAAATTGCCTGCTAGAATGATATGGGGAATAACTTCTATTTATTTCTGTTAATACTTTTTTTACCTAATAAATCTGAATTTAAATATACTTTTTTTATTTTATTTTTAACAAAGTGTACTTTATTTGGCTGTGCTAATTTAGTCCTGGTGAAAACTGCTAATCCTCGAGGTTCACATACTTTTGCCACTCACAAATATGTAATATTGGATAATTTTCCTCTGAAAAAAATATTTGCTCTTAAACAACCTCTAGCATTTTTTTTCCTAATTTGCTTCTAATTCTTCTCATAGACCTCAACACCTCATTTTAAACTATCGCTAATGCAGCATCACTGGTGCGCTTCTCTGCTCGGAGGAAAGCACAGCTCTGATATATCAGCTGACAAACACCTGTGCTGCAGACCAGCATCACACTAGTAGTGATGAGGGAAGAGAGCACCACCTACCCACCCAGAGAGAGCATGACCAATTGTGCTCTCTCTCAGACTCCAGCTGCTGATGGCATGCAGCATGATTGAGATCTTGGCTGGGCCTGTGTGTCAGAGCCCTAAATAATAAATCTAATATTAGAAGTGATGTAGTGTACAGTACCAGTCAAAAGTTTGGACACACCTTCTAAATGTTTTCCTAATTTTTTTATTCATTTTTTTTTACATTATAGTTTAATATTAAAGATATCAAGCCAAATAATGGACACATATGGAATTATGTAGCAGATATACAGTAAAAAAACTGTTAGTCCTCCACATTAATCCCCTGATCTAAACCTGATGAACTGAGATGGTGATTTGAGGTGATTTGGGATGAGCAACTATTGTTCAGCACCTCCAGAAACTCCTTCAAGAAGCTGAGAAAACTATTCCAGGTGACCGAAAAAGATAAATGTGGTATAAAACATATTCTGGAATGTTTAACACTTTTACAATGTTTAAATCATAAAAAGAAAGAAAACACATTGAATGAGAAGACATGTGTCCTAACTTTTGACTAGTACTGTAAACCAGTGGTTCCAAAATAACAATCCAATATCTATATAATTATTTCAGCATAAATAAAGTATATTTTTTTATTCACATGAACCACTAGAGCTAGATACTAATGGTGCTGATCAGTAAACATGTTTACTGAAATCTGATCTTATGTGTTCTAAGAAGTTTCAGTTCTTTTTTTGTCACTTTGTTTTGTCTGTACAGGAATCCAGTTCCTCTTTCTAAAAAAAGGTTAGAACAGCTCCAGGCTGTACCCTGGGCAGCGAC
Source organism: Astyanax mexicanus (assembly GCF_023375975.1). Taxonomy (NCBI): domain Eukaryota; kingdom Metazoa; phylum Chordata; class Actinopteri; order Characiformes; family Acestrorhamphidae; genus Astyanax; species Astyanax mexicanus. Next base: position 53,644,702 of record NC_064410.1, on the reverse strand, counting down.
TATCTCTAAAACACACATTACACAGACAATGCAGGGATACTGAAGCCCCACGTCACTTCCCAGGCCCTGCTGTGAGCCACCTGCACACTTGCATGTGGGAGGTTGTTATAGCAGATGATAGGAGATTCACACCCTTTTCCTGTGGAAAAACACACTCACACACTCTTACACACACACCCCAAATGCTTCCAGTGTCACTCCAGTCCCAGCAGTCTCACAATTACCAGCAGAGCTGTCAGAGTGTGTTTGAGTGATGAGTTATGAAAACAGACCTACTGCATAATTTCCTCTCTGAGCCATGTGCCTGATGGGCATTTACAGCTCCAAGTTCATCTCTCATGCAGACAGCAAACATAAGAGTGCCCCCTGCTGACTGCTCTGATACAAATGCTGCCTAGGATAAAGTAATACAAATAAAAGTTTTTTTTATTAGAAGCTGTACTTACAATATAAGTACAGCTTAAATATCACCATGGGTAATATACAGCTCTGGAAAAAAAATAGGAGACCACTTCAGTGTCTAGATCAGTTCCTCTGATTTTGCTATTTATAGGTTTATGTTTGAGTAAAATGAACATTGTTGTTTTAGTTATAATTATAAACTACAGACATTTCTCTCAAACTCCAAATAAAAATATTGTAATTTAGAGCATTTATTTGCAGAAAATGAGAAATGGCTTAAATAACAAAAAAAATGCAGAGCTTTCAGACCTCAAATAATGCAAAGAAAACAAGTTCACATTCATAAAGTTTTAGGAATTCAGAAATCAATATTTGGTGAAATAACCCTGTTTTTAATCACAGTTGTCATGCATCTTGGTATGCTCTCCTCCACCAGTCTTACACACTGCTTTTGGATAACTTTATGCCACTCCTGGTGCACAAATTTAAGCAGTTCAGCTTGGTTTGATGGCTTGTGATCATCCATCTTCCTCTTGATTATATTTCAATTTGGTAAAATCAAAGAAAAACATAATTTTTAAGCAGTCTCATTTTTTTTCTCCCAGAGCTGTATATAGAAGTAACGATTCCAAACAGTGCCGTGAGTAACACTGATTTTATTTCCCTTCATCCAGCAGGAATATAGCACATATATTAAAGAAAAATCACAGGTAAAAAAATCTAGGCTGCACTTCTATTTTATTAGATTTTATTAATAGTTAATTAATAATAAGCACAAAAAAGTGATTCTTTATATTATTTTATTTATTAATCAAGTGCAGTGAATAAATATAAAAGCCTGAAGGATTAGTACCATGACAAAAAACCCTGCATTTGACCAGTAAATGAGATAAACAAGTTCTCTTTTAGGCAACACACAGCGTAATGATGACCACTACTAACTGAGTAATGAAGCAAGAACGCTCCTATGGTCCCGTATTGGCAAAAGCATGTCAGCTGTAAGCGCTGAAGTGTTAGTGGAGCATCTTAGCATGAATGACATTCAACTCTGTACATTACCATGTCTCTCTACTTCTAAGTGTAAGTGGCAATCGCCTGCCGCACATGAAACAGCTGCAGTGGAAATTTGCAATCAAATTGTAAAAAATAAATATTCATTAAATCTATTATAAGTGCTGCCCAACAATCACCAAATCAATTAAATGCTAATTGTCTAGTGGCACAGTGATTACACAAGTCTCGAGGTGAAGACACTGGTATACAGTATTCTGGCATAGTGCTAACAGATTACTACTGAATAATTATCTGTTGTTGTTGGCCACAAAGAGAAGTTCTGACTCCTCAAGAACTACAACATAAAAGGCCCTATCTCTGAATACTCCAACACAGCAGAGTACTCTGACCCTTTGGATATCGATTGCAGCATTTAAATCCAGTGGAAAACACTCAATATTCCTCTAAATCACTCAATATTAGAGACTAATCTTAGTCTAACATCAATAAGGGGTGTTTCCAGAACCTGCCCTTCTTCTTTTCAAGCATTTCTGGGAATTCCACCGCAGCAATTAATGAGTAAACATCACAAACATAAACACATCTTACAAACGTCAGTGGCCTTTAAGAACAAACACAGATTTCAAATGTAGCGGAATACATAACGAAAACATCAGCAAAGAAAAAAATGAAATGCATTTTTTTTAACTCTTGGCCACGTTTTACATACATATGATGAGGGGGAGAAAATTGGACCTCTGTGCACATTACGCAACTGGCAGTGATGGGGCACCATCCAGCAGGGCTGTCAATCATCCATGCCTATGTTGCGGAACAGGTAAGACATCGATTCTCCGTTGTGGATACGGCGAATGGCCTCTGATAGGATCATGCTGATGTCCACCGTCTTGATCTTGGGACACTGCAGTTTCTGGATCTCGTGTGGAATGGTGTTTGTGACGACCACCTGCAGAGAGGGGTGGAGGTTAAACCATATGAGTACAAAGATCAGCTTTGTTTTATATAGGACAGCAGCAATCCATCTTTTTCAGTTCTGATACACACTGGCTACCAGACACAATCAGTTCTGGATTAATAAACTCTATCCCTTACCATCCTCTTTACCAGACACTATAAATGACGTAATACTTTATTTACTTTGTATAACAACATCTAACAAATTAACACACAGATATACATGTGTTAATCACAAATAAGTCAAATGATTCAAAATAAAACAGCAGTTTTTCTAAGATGGATTACATGATAGTTAAAAATACAGCTCTGGGAAAAATTAACAGAGCATTTCAGTTTCTCTGATTTTGCTACTTATAGCAAATTATGTTAATGTTTATTAGGGTTGACTAAATGGAACATTGTTGTTTTATTCTATACACTACGGACAGCATTTATCCAAAATATATTTGGTTTGATGGCTTGTGATCATCCATCTTCCCTTTGATTATATTCTAGAAGTTTTCAATTTGGTAAAATCAAAAAACTCATCACAGGTCTCTTTTTTTCCCCCCCAGAGCTGTAGGTTGATGGCACAGAGTGATTATTCTTATTTAGAACATACTGTATTTATGTCAGTTCTATTAAACTCTAATACAGACCTCATCAATAGCTGACTCCTCTATAAGACGTGGTGCATCAGACGAGAGGATTCCATGAGTAGCCATGACAAAGATTTTGTATGCCCCTCGTTCCTTCAGCGTTTCAGCTGCTGCCAGAAAACTATCCACATCATCAATAATATCATCCTATAAGGGTAGGAAAAAAAAAACTGAAGTTAGATCAACACAAAAGATCAGAGAATAAGGAGTGTTAAACACAACTGCATTAGATAGCGCAATGATACAGTAATTTAAAAGCAATACTGTGCTAGTTTTTCCACTCCTGTGCTCCCTCTACAGATGGGGAGTGTAATTTATTTTTAGACCACTGCAGTACATACAAATCACATTTTGCACACCTTTTTTATGGACCGTGAACCGTGAACTGAAATGTTAATGAAATCTGTAATTTTACAAGGTTTTAGACTGATATTTTTTAGATTATTCAGTATTATACAACTCTGGAGAGAGTTTTTTTTGCAGATTTATCCAAGTTGCATAGTACAACAGCAACAGTCCAGAACTGCTATTCTCCCTGTTACAGACAAAGGAGCTTCAAACAACTGTGAAGCTATCGTATGTTTAACTTGTCAATCTATCTGCATAAGACCAAAGGTAACCCCTAAAATTATATATGAAATGGCTCAGGTGTTTATTCTGTAATAATTGTGGGACTATACTGTTCAAGAAAAGCAGTGTGCTTCAAAAAATGTCTGAGCTTTGGTATTTACATTTGAATTTTAGCTTTTGTGAGTCAAAGATTACAGAAGCATGTATTTTTGAACATGATTCAGACCTGAGCTGTGGGTTAGTCATGCTGAGGTAGCCTCATCCTACACAATATGACATTCAGTACTAATGGGTAAAAGCATGGCTTCAGTATGGTACTGTGTAAGAGCCACAAATTCCAATTTGACGTAAAGCCTAAATATAACCTTTTAAAACATAATTCAGTAATGCAACTCACCACAATAATGGCAATTCGGCCACCTACATCTCCCACCACAGTTATTGGAGGCTTTTCTTTTGGGATGAGCACTGTGATGAAGACGACAGTGACAGTTACAAAAAACATTGCCCCTGTTTTTTTGCCCAATGATATTAAACAGAATTGTCACAATCCAATCCACAGACAAAAATGCTCACATGGTATCTCCAGACTGGGGTGGATGGCTCCCATGTTTTTCACAGTAGGTGGAGAGTGTCGTCCGTCCACAAGATCTGATTCGGCGTCCTGCGCTTCACCATGGATCACAGCAATGCCCAGTCGAAGCCTTTCAGCAAATGACTGAGCCCTGAAAACATAACATAAAAACCATGAGATCTGCTCATTTATTCCATGCATTGTCTATAAAACCTCATCAGTTTAGGCAAGCAGTGGACTAACCTTTTAGCTGAGGATGGAGATTTGGCCACAATCACTGCGTTTCTGTAGTCAGGGATCTGCATGGAAGAGAACAGACAGAACACATAAAAGAGACACATGGATGAGCATAGAGACATCTCCATAGTTGAGCTGTGTTTTTGCAAGAACATTGCAATATAATACTCATCATGACAAAGGTGTTATAACTTAATATTTTGATACTTTATACATAATGATCTGTGCAGGGCAATATAGTGTGATTTAAAAACAGAGTCATGGTTTAAACACAACACAAAATGAACCACTCTAAAATCAAGAAAATTGATAATTGCAACATATGATAGTTTAATATATTGATATTTTCTTACAACACGAATAAACAATCTAAACTGCAATCCACTGATTTCTGTATCCGTAACTGCATAAACAACAGCCTTTTGATTATTACAAGGTTAAAAATTAATGACCTTGAATGCCTTAAGGTGTTTACAGCTAGTTTAATATTGACTCTTAATATCAGGCAGTTACACGTCTGAATGTCAGCAGTTTTCTAAAGCTAAGGCATGAGCAGATTGTGCAGCCAGCACGGAGACCGGAGCTGTACCTCTTCCTGAATGTACTGTAGCAAAAACGGAGATGCTCGGAGGTTGTCGACTGGAATGTTGAAGAAACCTTGGATTTCCTTTTGATGCAAATCCATAGTAATGAGATGACTAAGACCTGGAAAAAGTGGAACAGACTAACATTCAACCAAATAAACAATGGAGAACTGCACTGTCAGCAGCTACAAGACGTGACAGATAAACAGTTGTGACACAATTAAATAAATCAATCACTAATTACTAGGGCATAAATAAGAGCATAAAGTAAATAGTTTGAGTGTTTAACAGTTACAAGGCACATTTATCAAAGGGCTGCATGCCCTATTTCATTTCGACTCAGGACATCACTAGGATCTATGATGGGTCTTGAAGACCTTTCACAAAAAAACAATTCTTTATGAAACCAAACTCTCAGCTGTAATCACTTGAGGCAAGAACTGTAGTCTTTAAAGCTTGAAAGGGAATATATTATTTCTCCTTTTACACAAGTTAAAATAGGTCTTTGGGCTATACAATACATGTTCATGAAGTTCTTTACACACAATCACGCTCACATAATGAGATCTCACCAGCTCTATTCTTCTCAGTTTCAGAGCCGTTATGGGCTCTGTCACTTTTATGTAAATAAGCTGTTGCTGGCCATGCCATGTATATGCTGGAGCATTTACCACACCTTAGTGTTTGCTTGTGTTAAATGGCAAAACATAAACCACCTAGTTCATGCTTAACTGCGATAGAAGCACATTTTGAGACCTCTCTAGGGAGAATGTGTAATTGCATATAAAAGTGGAAATGTGGAAGAGCAATTTTAATAAAGGTTAATGCAAATGAATTGTTCTGTAAAATTTCTTTTATAAAATACTGTCAAAAAATAGGGCTCTGTGTTGCCAGATCACTCATGAAAGGATGGGCATAAAAACTACTGTTTTAATTAAAAAAAATACATAAAATATAAAAACACAGGATCGTCTTCTTTAATAAACAAATGCCTGTTTTTAAAAAAATAATAAAAAATAAAAAAAGCATGTCACCTGCTTTACACATCATAGAGGCCAGCAGCTTAGAGACGATGGAACCTCTTTTTCTCATTTTGCACTGTTTACTGTAGGGAAAATAGGGAATGACTCCGATGATATTCCGGGCACAGGAGGTTCTGCAGGCATACACCATAATGAGCAGTTCCATGATGGTTGTGTTGACATCCCTGTGGGAAAAACAGATCAAAAAAAGGGGCTAAATGAACACCCAACTTTTAGTGACTGGGGAAAAATAAACACTCAAATCAATGTGGGTCTTACTTGGATACAGTCTGGATGATGAAGACATCTTTACCACGCACCGACTCCTGGATCTGAACACGCGTTTCTGTGTAAGAAAAAAAAAATCGCTTCTGTAAGACAAATCTATGAAAACTCTTTTCTTATGATATAGAAAGGGTGGTATTTCCACTATGATACAATCTATTACACTCTAATACACATGGTCAAAACAAAGAGAGGGTCTTTTTAATTGGTGAATAGAGGATAGTGGCTCAGCCACCCAATTTGTTTTGTCTGCATTATCCAGCATGGAATGCAAAGAATGAGCAGCCTCTCTGCAAAATCAACAATTCAGACTGGGCCACCAAGGCCAGTTATCCCGACCAGGACAACAGACAGACATTCCCAGGACTAATTTGCCACTGAGGAAGTCCAACTATCCTGTAAACATCCATAATTCATTT